>NC_136521.1:37204894-37257394 GCF_053919585.1 Euprymna scolopes
ACGAATAGATAGACGCATAACTAGATTTTAATGAGGATAAGTATGATGAGATTGAAAATAGGTTTGTGTTTATGCAGAAACACACACACACACACACACACACATATATATATATACGTACACATATATATATATATATATAATATGTGCATATATATGTGTGTGAGTGTTTATATATAATGGTAGTTTCTTTCAGTCTTGTCAGACTATGGATACCCACTGTATGCCTGCTTGCCTGAGGCATTTTTGTAGTTAGAGTTTCGCAATCACCAACCACAACTCTTCTGCCTCAGCGTTATTTGATATTAGTGGCAAGTGAAGGTTCAGGAAAACTGGAAACACTGTCGAAATAAATGGGGGAAACATACAGCATCATTATCTCCAAATGGTCACCCATTACTAGCCTAACTTTATTCCAGTGAGGAGATCAACGTGATTATACTGTATATATATATATATATATATATATATATATATATATATATATATATATATATATATATACATAGGTATACACATATATATATATATATATTGTGAGAAAGGAAGGGAATGATAGATAGACAGATAGATACGGAGACATTGTGAATAAGTTCATGCGCTTATATATATATATATATATATATATATATATATATATATATATATATATATATGTATATATAAAGCTGAATGTGTGTGTGTGTGTGTGTCTGGTCACAAATAGGCTCCTATATGGCTGACTATTTTAAAAACTGATTACATATAATGATAGAAGATGTATCGAGACACAGCAATGGGTATGTTTGATCTGGCAACACGGTGGTTCATTAAAATTGTGGGGTCTGCGTTAGCGCTTGGTCCACAAAGTATGGAAATAAAAAATATAAAAATTAAAAAAGAAAAAACGTTTACAAGTGTTTTTGATATAGATGTACATAAGAATACTTTGATAAGTATTTTTTAACTTAAATAGGGATGGTATAATAAAATTGTGGGGTCTGCGTTCGAGCCAGGCCTCCATAGAATAGAAATAGGCACAGACTTTAATAAAGGCTTTTCATATCTACCTGCATAAGTATACTTAAGTGTTTCAGTGTGAACAGATATGGAATCATAAATTATTTATCTATTTTATTTTTACTTTCATCATATTTTGCTTTAGTTTTGATACCCCCAAATTCAACCCAAATTTACAACCTTTCCTTCTCATAACCTATCATGCTTTCATAAATCAGAGGGCATTTGCTGTATGCTGTTTTTGAACCCAGTCAACGGCGGGTACTTTTGCTAGTATATATATATATATATATATATATATATATATATATATATATATATATATATATATATATGCAAACATAACGTAAGGATAGGTAGTTACATATTAACTGAAGATACTCTCACATACACAAATATATATATATAATATATATATATATATATATATATATATATATATATATATATATATATATATATATATATATATATATATGGAGAGAGATGGGGAAAGGGAGGGTGGGAGAGAGATAGAATTAGAGATAGATAGATAGATAGATAGATAGATAGATAGATAGAATTCTGGTTTAAGATTACAGTCGCCCTTCAAACGGATTCTTGCCTCAGGTTTACTATTATGAATTCATTTCCAAATAGTTTCTCACTTTCGTCAAACTTGCGCGTGTGTTTTTTTTTGTACTCTTTCGATCCAATCTACTTTCACTTTAACTTAGACGCCATCTTTTTTTTTTACAAACCTCCATTTTGTTTTATTTGGATGAATACACTTGATTAGCGAATGCCCTTAACTACTATTTACTTACCAAGGTGATGTGGTTGACAGGTCGGTGCCTCCTAGTATTATTATGGTCTCGTTTCTCGTTACCCCGCGCCTCAACAGCAACTCCCGCGCAGACATACACAGAACGATAGAAACTTCCAGCTTTGTATATTTGCTTTTTTCGTGGTTCGTTTTTGTTCTATACTTTCTTCTTCGTTATTGAAATAGATTGGCTTTCATTTCTTCATTTGTCCGAGTTATGTTTTGAGGGTAAAAGTTTTTTCATTTGTTTATACTGGTTTGTGTGTTTATGTGGAGACAGTTTTATTGAAGGAGGGCGCTGTATACTTTGGGGAAAGTCGTCTTGTTTGTTTCTGATGTGGATAGCGCCACATCAGAAGATAAGGAAAACCTTAGGTGATGCGGGCAATCGTGAAACGGGATTTGTAGCAGGAAAACTGCACAAAGGCGAGGGAAATAAAGGAAAAGGAGAGAAAAAGAATAATGGAGAAAAAAAGTTTTACGCCCGATCAATAATCATGAGATTATTTGGTTGTTTTGTTTACGGCATATCAACCAATTAAGGGTAATTTAATACCAAATGCAGCAATTTATGAAAAGTTAATGTTTATATCTATACCCCTATTATTTTTTTTCTGTGTTTCCGTCGACCTCGGAAATCATGTTAAAACTCATTTTTAAATTAATTCAAAACTAGCGGGGCTATCCAGCGTTGCTCGGGACCATAAAATCAATGAGAACATTGATTTTCTTATTCTTAGGAGAGAGGAATTTTATATATCTATGTATCATTTGCTATTTCAAGTAAAAGAATATTTTACCTAGCTAGGACGGGTATTAGACGTATGAAATAATTGTATCTTATACACAAAAAGCGAACATACATACATACACACACACATTTTCACTTTTATATATATAGACTAGCGGGAGTACCCGGCATTGCTTGGCAGCATATAAACAATGAGAAAATTGAATTTGATTTTGAATATACTTTTTATTCTTAAGAGAAAGGAATTTTTAATGTCTATGTATCATTTGCTATTTCAAGCAAAAGAATATTTTACCTAGCTAGAACGGGTATTAGACGTATGAAATGATTGTATCTTACCTAGGGTTGATAATTTACAACATGTATGTGAAATAATTTTACCTTTGCAAGGATAGTGAATATTCAACACACATTTAAAATAATTTTACTTACACTAAGAAGGGTAATTTAAATACATATATGAAACAATTTCACATACTTTTTGACCCGAAAACGGACATTACTCTCTCCAACCCAACCCCCAAAAGAGAACTTAAAATTAACCCAACCCTCAAAAGAGAATTTAAAATTAACATAATCATGCTTCTTTCTACCCACCTCTCTAACCCTCACATCATGCCCGGATGATAACATAAAACATTAAAAAAAAAATATAGATCACCCCCTATAGAAACTGGCTTAGTAAACTTTCATAGTAAATCAACAATATATGTATTAATCTAATTTTGAGGTCGTAAGCTGTTTATGCCATATTCGGAATCGACATCACTAATAAAGTAATTTGAAGATAGAAAATTGTTTAAGTACTTTCTGGCACAAAATTTATATTCTGCTACCCCCATTTAATCCAGAGTGACGCTGATTATTCTGCTAGTATAAACTTGTCCCTATCTCATTCAATACGGGGCGACACCAGAAATTCTGCTAATAGATATTTCTATCAATATCCTTCAATCTCGGACGATGCCGGGGATATTGTTAGTATATTTTCTCACGTATCTCATTCAATTTTTAGCAATGCCGGGTATTCTGCTAATGTATTTGCGCAGCAATCTTATACAATCCCGAGCGACGCCAAGTATGGCCTATTCTGTATTGTGCCTATCTTATTCCATCCCAGTCGATGCCAAGTATTCTGTTAGTATTTATTTGAACCTGCCTTATAAAATCTCGGGCGATGCCTGGTATTCTGCTTTTGTATATTTCCACGTATCTCATTCAATCCAGAGTGATGCCGGGTATTTTGCTAGTATATATTCTAACCAACATTATTCAATCCAGGACAACGCCGGATATTCTGCTAGTATATATCTCACATTTCATAATTTTTCATAATTCTTGAATATGTTACTAATTTCGACAATCATTTCTCATTATTAAACCCACATTATTGCCCCCTTCTTACTAAAAGAATAACTTTGACACATTGTTTTGGCTGTTTATTTCATTGCAAACACACTAATCAAATAAGTCGCATTTCATCATTTTTACATTACAAACACACTAATCCATAGTCATGTTTACTCCCAAATGGTTTCTGCGATTTCTAGGACTGTCTTCATATCCCTCACCCCACTGTAAAAAATATACATGAAATATTCCAGAGTAGTTACCCGTCTTATAATGACAAAATTTATTGTTGCTTAACTTTGGTAATCTACATAAAGCATCTTGTATTCCCAAGTAGACATCCATCTGAAAATGACCAAGTTCAGTGTTGCTTAACTTTGGTGATCTACATAAAACATCTTGTATTCCTAAGTAGTCACACATCTGAAAATGATCAAACTCATTGTTGCTTCACTTTGGTGATTTCCATAAATCATTTGGAATTACCAATCTGAATTGGAATCACCCATCTGATAATGACCAAACAATGTTGCTTAACTTTGGTGACATACATAAAGCTATTTGTATTCCCAAGTAGTCACCCATCTAATAATGACCGGGACAATGTTGTTTAACGTTAGAGATCTATACATAGCATTTGGTGTTCACGAGTAGTTACCCATATATAGATGCTGCCGCCTCAGCGTTCTGTCGCGCTAGAAAGAAAAGCAAGTTCATGTACACAAAAGAAAAAACAACTCAGTGCTGTATTTTACTGATTAAATCCAAGGGAGGTCACTCGATTATTACAACAATGATTATATATTATTCTAATGGTATTCGAAAATGAAGCTACATCCATGGGAAGTCACTCGCATATCATAACAACGATTGAATATTATTCTAATAGTATTCGACAACGAAGCTACATCCAAGGGAGGTCACTTGCATATTATAACATGATTGTATATTAATCTAATGGTGTTCGACAATGAAGCTATAACCAAGAGAGGTCACTTGCATATTATAACACTGATTGTATATTAATCTAATTGCATTTTACAATAAAGCTACATCAAAGGGAGGTCGTTCGCATATCATAACAATGATTGAATATTATTCTAATGGTATTCGAGAAGGAAGCTACATCCAAGGGAGGTCACCCGCATATTATAACAATGATTGTATATTAATCTAATTGTATTCGATAATGAAGCTACATCCAAGGGAAGTCACTTGCATATTATAACAATGATTGTATATAAATCTAACGGTATTCGACAACGAAGCTACATCCAAGGGAGGTCACTTGCACATTATAACAATGATTGTATATAAATCTAATGGTATTCGACAACGAAGCTACATCCAAATGAGATCACTCGCATATTTTAACAATGAATTGCTTACTGTGGTATTAGTCTCAGCATTCAATGTACTTTAATATTTCTCCTCCTTAACTCAAGATTATATAAAAAAACATAACCTCCCAATAATAAGAATGGCTGTCTGAATAATAATTTTTTTTTTTTACTTCAGAATTTGGAATCAACAGTTTAGCGATGTGTGATGTTTGGAATATGACATCTTGTCTCAATTTAGTATACGAAAAAATATAATATGCATCTTTTTTTTTACTTGGTCTTTTGGCTTAGATCAAAGTGTAGTATCTGTCTTAGAATTCAAGCTCTTCCCTCCTTCGCCCTCCTAAGAAAATTAGGAGGAGGTCATGCTTTGCATGTCAAGATTTAGAGAACAAACGTCACTCAAAAATAAGGATGGCCTTCTAAATAATAATGTTTTTAGTTCAGATGTGATTTTTGGAATATGACATCTTGTCTCAATTTAGTATTCGATAAATATAAATTATGCATCTTTTTATGATAAGATAATGGTCGGTAGGAAATCAAGCTGAATTAAGACGGTTACTTGGTCTTTTGGCTAAGATCAAAGTGTAGTATCTTTTTTAGAAGTCCAACGGTTCCATCTTTCGCCTTGCTCCCTCTAAACAGAAGTAGAGTTAATAATACTAAAAAGAAAATGGCGTTTGGCTTTGTTTTTTGTAAACACGTCGATCGCTTAATATTTTTAAGCGTTAATTTTTTTTTGTAATTAACATTTTTGCTTGTCATTTTTCATTTAACTCTCGTTTTTTAATATTTTTAACCCGATAATAAATTAAGTAACGTTTTCATAACGTGTAAATTCATATTTTAATTTGTATGATACTCGCATTTTTACCGATAAGATTACAGCTTGCTGACGTCAAGATCACGTGACATGACTTAGCGTTTTTTGCAATTACCTATAAATAACATTAGAATCGATTTAAAATACGTAATGTTTAACGTAAAAATGTCACTTTTTAGCGCCCCCCCCCTGTAGAAAACGGCCAGCTGACCAACTTAGAGTGAACCGTTTGGGCCAAACTTTCGATATTTTCGTCCAGATTTTAGAGCTGTAATAGGATTCCAAATTTGTCAATTTTTGTTGGGTCTGTCAAAAGTTTTAGGCGAACATGCAAACATGCATACATACATACATACGAACAGACGTTTCAGATTTATATATATAAAAGTAAATACAATGTTGTTTTATATATATATATATATATATATATATATATATATATATATGGTGGAATGGCATTCATCCGCATAAGATCTAGCTAATTTGCATATTCTTTTAAACATTAATTTTAATTAATTCCCTATTAGTTTTTTTTTCAGTTTTCTTATGGGAGGATCATCTTTAGTAAACGATTACGTGTAATTATATTCATGCAAATATTCTACCGGTTGAGTAATATTTGCGTAAATATTTTATAGTAAACACAAACCTTTTTCTCTATATATTTATCTATGCGTATATATATTTGCTTTAATATTTTGCCTACCAAACTTCTCTGTACGTTCTTGATCTGCATACAGGAAACTTAATATATAGGGTATTGGTCACTGTCGATTATACTTAGACTGTCTGAATGAGGCGCAACTCCTACTGAAAAAATTCCTTGTCGCTATCGAACAAACTATTTCTGGCGCATTCGTTTTGAAGAAAGTATTTACTTCATATACATGGGATATCCTTATGCAGATTTCTGCAGCTTTTTGTTTTTTCTTTCCTGGGTTAAAAAGCAAGCGCCGGATATTGGTGACACTCTGCTTGATCTTCTATTTCAAGCCCTTAAATATAAACAAAAATGTAAGGACAGCTCTGATCGGGGGTTTATTACACATAAACCTCAATTTCCTCCATACACCAAACACAGGAGGCGAAGAATAGGAATACAAAACGATCATTAGTAAGCCGGAAAGATGAAATAAAAAAAAATAAACACGTGTTAGGGATATAAATATTTAACAAAATGTTCTGTGTTTTCATGTGTATAATTGGCGATTTTTAAAGTTTTCTTAAACCCGAACTAGCCATAACGGACTATTGTTCCCATCTTGAGTATTAATTTCAGTCGATGTCAACATCGACATTTTTCATGTGTATCCTGCCAGTCGCGATTCTCTTTTCTGTCGAATTCGAGAATTAGTAAGAAATTTCGAACGGGACCCTTTACTTAATCCACTGGGTTGACGTCCTATGTAATTCACGATTTTATTTTAAGTCTCTCTAGTACTTTCTACATCCAGAAGTGTGTAAGTGAGAACTGACTTTTGAACAGCACTTTTTCTTCAGCGCCACGTGTTCTCATAGACAATTCTATTATGGATTTTAGCTTTCTCACAAACTATAGTATGGATTCCAGAAGTTTTAGAAATTCCGTGCCGATTCCCACGTTTGGCAGAAAGATTACCGACTTAAGAGAAAGAATTTGTATCTTATTAAGAAAACTATTGGGTTCTGCTTCAGAAATTACCTCAATTTAAGAAACAAAAATACAGAAAATTCTGTACGATATACGTTCCCATGGGGAGACTGTTATGATCCAATAAATCACGAAAATGGATCAATTTGTTTTATTCTTAAATAAATATTAATAGTTTATGAGTAACAGAAGAGCGGCTCATTTGTTCACATTTTTAAGGACAGTCTTGGAAAAATAAAACGTGAAAATAAAACTTCAATTTTTTTATGTTGTAATTCTAAATAATGCCTTAAAATTATAAATACGAAATATTCAATGTATGAATACAACAACGTGATCAATTTACGTGGTTTTTGGAATATGTTATTTTCGCTTTGTCACAGGTATGTATATTATACAAATTTTCTTTATTTTTGCTTTTTGATATAAGGGTCTTATGTTGTATTAAAAAATTCTCCTGTATAGCGTAGATCAGGAGCTAGGTAAACTGTATTATGTATTTCCAAAAGTGTTGAAGGTAAGTTGCAGTAAAAACTTTCGTTCTTTTTATATATGAAAAATGGCGAAGAAATATGAGAATAGTTTTTTGTTAATTCATAAAGAAAAAAATGCTTAACTTATTTGAATTAAAAAAATATTCTGATGGAGCAATTAATTAAACTTACTTCTTTTCTAAGAAACTGAAATGCATCCTGAAGGATTTTATTAAAAAAAAAACAGACGGCACGATTCTATTTCCGTTTAATGAAAACCGGTTTTATTTTTATTTTTATTTATTTATTCATTTATTTTTGTACAAATCCCAAAAGCGATAGGAGCTTTCTATCATGTCTGAAAGTGATACAATGTTCAACGAACGAGATCGGAGATGCGCCGCTGTACAAATCATGCTCTCTACTAATCTAAGTTATGAAAACAAGCCCATTATCCGCACCCTCAAAATGCAAATCCGGACAAATCCGCTTGAGGGTACATCTCAATAAAGTTTCTAAACAAAGTTATGGTCTCTGGTGTGGTTTAAAGTGAGAACCTCATCATGCCACCTCACATCTTCGAAGTCAGTTTGAAATCATTGGCGTGGACAGTACTCAATACGTCCTCGTCGTTCTAACTATCTGCCTTGCAGGTGTCTATCAAGATATGCTCTTACGCCATGATGACAGTGGAGAAGTGCTCCATCCGGATGGAAATGCGATTATTTATTCCTAAACATCTCTTGAGAACGTTGTATAGCGCATTCATGTGGCAAGTTGAGATAATTTAAAGAGTGAATACATTTTATTAGGACACCCTGGATATATATATATATATATATATATATATATATATATATATATATATATATATATATATATATATATGAATAACACGATCCACCCGGTCGCTGGTGTGTGACCGACCCACTAAATATCCTGGAAAAATCCGCGTATGAAGATCTGTCGATTGGCCTGTTTTAAATCTAGGTATGAAAACAAAGCTAGCAAATAAATACTGGGAACTCAAGGAAAACGGCCGCTCACCGGTAGTTGAATGGGAAATAGTAAGACAAGCAAACACCTGTAGAGACCTAGACGACCCATGTAGATTATGCCTTCATAAAAAATTGCTATCCTGTACTTTAAGGAATCCCAACATCTATTAAACTGTAGGAGAGAAATAGCGAACAACTGTGTCCACATAATAAAATTTACTCTAGGATAGAGATACAAAATAACTTTAAAACTAACAAAAACAATACAAAATAAACAAATAAATAAAATAAGTAAACATGCATATGCATAAACTATCATAAATATATATGTATATATGTTTATATATATATATATATATATATATATATATATATATATATATATATATAAACTAACATAAAAAATAACCTAGATTTAAAACAGGTCAAGACACTAGACACTCCATGCTAAATAGAACACACACAAAGAATCAGGTCAACCAGAGGTGAAATGGGCCTTTGTCCTGTAAGTGCATGTTCATTGGCTGATAGGAAGGGCGCGGTGGATACTAGAAAGCTGATTGGCTAACTAAAATTTCAATAGAATATGCATATAAAAATGACAGACAACCACAAAATTCGCGCATAAGCCTGAAGAATCATAGAGTGGATGAAACGCGGAATATTCAGTGTAGCTTAATCGTCATATATATTTTATAAATTACTATATTGATATATATATATATATATATATATATATATATATATATATATATATATATGTGTATGTAGGATGGTTTCTGACTTGACAAGAACCTCGCTAGCAGCAGTTATTATTACTTCATACGCTGATAATTGCGTAAGCGTTTAACGCTGTGTGTATACAAATAATTAGTAATATTTATCTGAAAAAAATATTATATTGATTCAGTCCTGTAAGAAATTAATGTTATGCTTTCTTTAGAGAATGGGAGCCGATGAATTTTTGCACGACCTCCAGTCGTTAAATACGTTTACACAATTTACAAAAATGTCCCCGACATGTCATTTATAGGCACTAAATCAACTCCGGTTACTTTTTTAATTGGTTGCCTTGAGATAAGCTACTAAACTTCAAAGCTAAGCAAGGCTTGGAAAGTGGGTTCGAATCTTCCCACCAGCACTAATTATAATTGCCTACTCTGATGATTGCGTAAGCATGAAACACTAGTTTATTTGACGAATATTATACATTTATAGATAGATAGATATATAGATAGATAGATATAGAGACGGATAGTGATTCAGAAAGAGAGATAAACTGTGAGATAAGGGGGGCGGAAGAGAGATGGCGAAAAATCTGGATATTGTAATATGCGTAGCTCGATTGCCGGGCGATTTTCCACTCGCCTGGGTTTGAGTTTATGAATTTTGCAATTATTTTAATAATGGAAGATTCGCAAAAATGAGGGACAAAAAGTATCCATAGTTTCAGGCGATGTTCGCTGTTATTTACCAATCTGACATTGTGTTGTTTAATCGACACGTGTGTTGCCATCTATAGCGAGTTCGTTAATATCACTATTGGTTATGAGGTTTTATACACACATACTCATACACACGTACTCATACACACGTACTCATACACACATACTCATACACACATACTCATACACACGTACGTATAGAATATATGCGAGAAATAAAAAAATATAAAAGAAAAACAAAAAATAGACAAACTGACATTATTGGAGAAAATGTTCCATTAGTGTTGGCGTTTGGTTTGAATTAGTGGTTTTGTTTTATGGCATATCACTTTTTTTAATGTAACGTTGTCCGGTACTTAACACACGTTGTGTTCAATTTTGGTCGCAAAGTAGACCACGACAACTAATAGGAAATAACTCCTACTCGTCTGTTCTTTGTAGAAACAGCATTTAGTTTCTCACTGACACAGCCCTGACATTATCCACGTGATGTAGAACATCTCGCACGAGATCCCGAACGTTATTTCATATCTCCCGTAATCGTTTTCTCGAGCGTCTTTTATGCCTCGCATGTGATCGCAAACGTAATCCGCGTCTCTCTCGTGATCGTTCTCTTTTTCTTTTCATAATCCCTTCTCCCCCACCAATGTCGTGATCTCGCATACATTTATATCCGCGCAATCCAGTAATTTAAGAAAAAAATTTGTTATACTTTACGTTCATCATATCTTTTCATACTATTTTTTCATACTACGTTGAGTTTATTATTGAATTAATTTGGAATTAGTTTGGAGATGATTAATTTGTATATATTTTTATTTAATTATTTGGACTATTATCCACATCTTCTAGTTGTTGCTTTCACGACGTTTCGACCAATTATAACTCTGGCCTTCATCAGGTTAACCGCGACGGGATAGGTATGTCGAATCCTCCAACTACATCCAGAGAAATTACTATCTTCAATAGTTGTTGAGGATCAGTTTGCCAAACCAACTATTAGATAACAACTATTGTAGGCAGTAATTGCTCTAGATGTAGTTGGAGGATTCGGCATCCTTATCCCGTCGCGTTTAACCTGACGAATCCCTGAGGAATAATTGACCGAAAGCTCGTGAAAACAGAAGATGAAGATAATAGTCCAAATTATTAAATAATAAAAAAAAATTGTGTTTGGTTTGGTTGTTTTGTTTTGCACCATATAAACCATTTTAAGATTTTTACATAGGCATCACTACTTATCAAGGCCGAGAGGCCACACGAGGATAAGGTTACAGTAGTAAAATTGAACAATATAGTAACCGTTAGTAATGGAAATTCGGTATATTTATTAATTTAAGTGGAACGGCTTATCAAGAATGTGTTTACATTAGGCTTGAAGACAACCATATTTTAGTCAGCTGGAAAGCAGGCAAACGGAAGAGAGTTCCACAGGTGTGCGGTTCTAAGAAAGAAGCTTTGTTCATGTAATCTACGCGTAGGTTTGGGCACAGATATAGAGTGGAGGGCATTATTGATAGCGTTTTCAGCTAGAAAGTTTGTGAAAGTTTTTCTCCTCGAATATGTAACACCCTTTTTATCTTTTATCGTCATATTGTTTTCGGTCCTGGATATGACCTAAAACCATATCCGATGGTGAGACCCCACCTTGCGGGCCTTAGGGAGTGTGGAGCCACCCTTTAATTGCCATTGTTCCCAGGTCCACTCTGACCCGGAGTGGTAGTACCTGTTAGGGTCCCAACTATGGGTTAAATAGAATCTGAATTAAAAATAAATATATATATATATATATATATATATATATATATATATATATATATATATATATATATACTAGCAATCGGTGCCCGGCGTTGCCCAGGTGTTTTGAGGTTAATGCTGAGAAAAAAAAAACGGTCAATTTTTTAAACTTTGACCCCTATTATGACTTCTTAACATTTATTGTTTAGGGATCAAGTAAAGGTAATAAGTTAGATCCATGTCCAAGGAATCTATATCTAAAATATCACGTGTTTAGACCCAAAATTGTAGGAGGAGTTTGGTAGAGTTCTCAAAGGTCAAATCGTTTGATAGCGAGGCCAAATTTCGCGAATTTGGCCTTTTTTTAAAGCAGTTTGGCCTTCAAAATTTATGTTTGGCCTTTTTCTTCACCGATGAAATCTGGGGACGCAACGGAAATTTTCGGCTAAAAAATGTTGTTACTATGCACATCTATTTATTGAAATACAATTTGTGGCAAAATTTCAGGAAAAACTAATGGATGGTTCTCTCGCAATAGTCCGGACAATTCGCTAAATTATCTCGTCAAAACCTTAAATCTCGAATTTTTGTGCATTTTTTTTCGGGGGGGGGGGCTAATTTGGCATAATAGTGTCCATTTAATAGTATTATCTTGAAAAAATAAAAAAATAAGGAAAATTACCAAAAAAACAAACAAACAAGAACAACAAAAGTGTGCCGTATTTTTAAAAGTTTTATTGCGTTGTTTTTATTTGCTTTTTTTATTTCATCGGTGAAGAAAAAGGCCCAACAGAAATTTGAAGGCCAAACTGCTTTAAAAAAAGGCCAAATTCGCGAAATTTGGCCTCGCTATAAAAATCAAAATGGGGAAATCCCCCTACTTGAACTTTCTGTTTAATTAATAATGACTCGCTTGTAGCGTTGATTTTTTTATTTTTTCGCTATAAAAAAATAACTACTTGATGAAATTACGTGATTTTTTCTGTAGGAAAACTTTATCCCATGACGAGTACGTACAATATATATATATTTTTTTAAATATTTCCATTTTTTAATGTCAATGGAAAACTGCACAAGTACCCAAACCCGAAATGTAAAGACCACGAGTGAAGGCGCTTTTTTTTTTTTTTTGGTTTAGTTTCATAATGGCGGCCGTGATGTCGGAGGTTCGATTGTTAGATTGTAAGTTTCGTATATTTTTAATTTGTAAATCGCAAGTTAGGAAAAAATTAAACCCTTCCAAGATGGACAATAAATCAAGCCATAATATTTTATGGTAAAGGTAAGAGCCTACGAACCATAGTTTTTTAGGAGATGTGATTATTGGATTAACCAATCAGAAATCGTCTGTGGCACACACATCTCTGTTTTTATAGATATATAGATAGAAGATAGATAGATATATATACTCCATTAAAAATCGTTCCTCAAAATAACTAGATTCGGCATTAAATAACCTTATAAAGGTTGATATGCCGTAAAACAAAAATAACCAGCCAACCATATTGTTTCCCTGCATTTATAGCGATCTTTATCTAGGTAAATCATAATTAAGGCGTGACATAAGCATGACATCACGTACTCAAACACACACACACATATGTAAGGATTAATATCGATAAAAAGTGGACTAAGAAAACAAAAGGAGAGGTGAATGAGAAGGAAAAGAAAAAAACCGCTGGCAGGTTTGTCAGCAAGGGTCAGCTAACGCCAAATTCTGTTTTTCTCTCCCTACTCTCACGAAAAGTCGAACCTTGTGTAACACTATGACGCATCTGATGTTGACTAGTCAACATCAGACGCGTCACAGTGTTACACAAGGTTCGACTTTTCGTGGGAGTAGGGAGAGAAAAACAGAATTTGTTACACAAGGTTCGAGAAATGCGACACGAGAAATCGAACCCGGCTTGTGGGTTTTATAATTAATGATACTTAATTCATAAAATAAATAACAATTTTTTTCTGAAAGTAAGCGATAAACAGACAAAAAGGTAAAAGTTTGAAACATAAAATCATCGCTAAAAATAGGATAGAGGAAACAATAAAGAAAGTTGAACGGGTCGACATTTGATATGTAGGAATTTGGTATCGGATGTCGGGCGACATTGACCGGTTCTAACACTTATTATGTATGAATGGAAGATCAATTTCTAACCGGCACTGGAAAATCCGTATATAAACATGGCAAGTTGCGAAGTCGAGGGAATCTTGTCTTTTCTATTGCTGGGGCCGAACGTATCGAATCTCATATCGACAGAAGACGCGATCCACGCCCAAGCCCTACCACGCCCACGATAACAACTTTAGAAAACCAGACGTTCACAGTGTCTGACACTCAACTGTTATACATTCATGTAACAAGCAATTAGTGTTTTATTTTGCTTCAATTATACATTTAGACTTTTACTTATAACAATTCGTCCATTTTTCTTTTCTTCTTATGACGTCACTAGTCTAATTGGAGTAACTTGCTGGAGAATACCTGACTTCCTTTTCAGCACGTGTTGACTTGGATCGAAGACAACGAGGGCAAGTAGGCACCCGCTGGCGTCACCCATACGTCAAGGAGGAGCCGTGATCCAGAAGGGCCAACACCCTTCTCAGCAGGAACAGCCGACCGGATGGGAGGGGGCGTCATACTTGTACTGATAGCAAATAGCTGTTTTGGTTAAGTGAAATAACAAACTGATACCCTTTTCTCCCCATCAAGAAATATTGGGTTTATGCTATCATTTTCCTTTGTGGCCGAGTTTAAGACTACGTTACATAGTTACCTAACATTTGACTCTCTTCTCATTCACACAACTTGCAGTTGGGTCTATTTCGTTTGCCACCAGGTTAACCTGACATGTGCTTATGTACACCTTGTGAAATATAATTTAACTAAATAGCTGCTTACCGGCACAAGGTTGTAATATATAACACCATATAACCATGTCAACTTCACTCGCTTGTATGTCCACCACATTTCAGTCATAAATGTTCAACACTCTTTGTTTTCGTATTATTTTGGTTCTTCGGACTACTGTATTTACCATAAGTGTCATTTTCACAACGTTTCAGTCGATGTAACGTTCGGCCTTCTTCAAGTGTATCCTGCTAAACACGGAAAGTTTTCTGTCGAACTCGGGAATCTAGACGGCATTTCGAACGGAACTCTTGATTTACTTCATAGCGATTGGATGTTCTCGTTCCGTTAGCCATGACTGGATAGAAGTCGTATGTAATTGGCAATTGTATTTTTCGCTTGTTGACACTGAGTATTGGGCCTTTAACCTTCAGCAGAATATCACTTTGCGGTTGATTTTCCCAAGTACTCTACTGCTCCACGAGATATAATTAGTAATAAATAGTGTGGTTTAAACTAGAAATGACATAGTTTTAAGGCTCCTAAAATTCGTACTAAACCTGCCCGCAAGAACCCGTGACATTCACGACGAGGACATAGTCCGACGAATTCAAATAATATGAATAACTAATCCGAATCTAAAATGATTTTAAAAAATCATTATTTTATTAGTATCTAATTATATGGGGGACATATTTGCTGTTAGTTAATACACGTACAATAAATTACCAATCGAATCAATACGAGTTTGTCAATTGGTAAAAGAAGGAATGAGCTCTGTTTTTATGTTTTTTAGTTACCTGAGCACAATACGTTGTCACATCGGTTCTTGCAAGATGACCGAAGTTAAGCAACGATGAGACTGCCCAGTACTAGCTTGGTGACCATTTGTGAAGATTAGGCGCTGTATGTACCGCGCCAAATCATAGACATTTCCAGGTTGTTATCTGTGTTTAACTCACTGGGGAAGATGCACCTCCGAATCTAGACGGAAAGAAACGGGAAACTACCGCCTTTACTTGTGTTTCCGAGATTACCAATTTGGAGAGTCGTGGTCGCTGATGCTGTTAAGAATAGCAGAGTCGCTGCTGCTGCTGATGATGATTATGATGATGATGATGATGATGAGGAGGAGGATGATGATGATGAGCAACTCAGACAAAATTTCATGGTTGTTGCGACTCAAAAAATAAGTAATAAACTTACTTCACCCAAAAAGAACTATTCAAAATCAGTACCACATCCCGACAGATGAAAATCCACTGAATTGGCTTAATTCCCGTCGCATTGGTTTTCAAGAACGCATCCTCATCTGGTATTTAGCAACTCAGCAAATTTAATTAAGTGAAATTTCAAAGACTTGTCGTTTTTGTTTTCTTTTTTTAAATATAACCCAAGTAATGATACCTGTACAACACGTTTTATATTTCACCCAAAATTAAAGTTTTGTTTGTTAAAGTTTTATTTATTTCTGAACACGTATTATGTTCTCAAACAAAAAAAAAAGAAAAAGAAAAAGGAGATGAACGTTTTACACAGAACTTATTTTGGTAAAGAAATCGTTCGTCTTAATATTTTTTGAACACACCATGTATTTAAGTGGAAAATGAACGCATGATCCGGAGCTCATTTTTGTCTCGGTAAGTTCGTCTTCATTTCGTAATCGTTTCTTTCCCGTATAATAGTCGCAAGTTAAGAGGCACGAAGAATCTGTCTAAGGCGAGCCTTGGGCAAAAATCATGGCCTTTGAGTACTGTAAATCGCCTTATTTCGGTATCGAATTAAAACAAGAATAACATTAAAAAAAAAAATCAAAATTAAAACAAACAAAAACATTCGTCCAACTAAAAATACGAAGAAAACACACCGCAAAGAAAAACTTTCTAAATAATATGGCGGAGAGATTAAGACAAATGTTTTCAATTTTGTTTGATTTTATTCATGTTCCCATCTCAAGAATCAGATTTTCCCAACATCAACCGACATAATCTACTGATGAATCTTTAGAAAAACCTGAAAATAAAGCCCTGTCGGAAATGCTGGGTGTTTTTATTTGAAAAAAAAATGGCCGCAAAAGCTTTGAAAATGTCAGACGATATTAAATTGTAATGGAGACAACGAAATCTTCGACGCCATCAGTGTATGTGAATAATAATAATAATAATAATAATAATAATAATAATAATAATAATAATAATAATAATAATAACAACAACAATAATAATAATAATAATAATAATAATATTAATTATTATTATTATTATTATTATTATTATTATTATTATTATTATTATTATTATTATTAGTGAGATCCATAAAAATTACACCCACTGAGATCCCACGATAATTTGCTGCCATCTTTGTCCAATCTAAAACACGTATCTAAATAATTGTGTTAAAGGTTTTGTATTTCTTGCCGTGTTTAAAAAAAATCGTCGACGCAGTGATATATAAAAGTATAACAATAATCATTTACTAGCATGCTCCGTGGCCATAACATGGGATCAACATTATATTTAATCAACAAATGGTTTGATAAACCTACTATTGTTCAGGACAGCGCACTTTTTTTGTATAGAAGAACCAATAACACGCAGCAAATATAAGTTAATGCGATAAATTATTACTTGCGAATACATACTCAGAAAGTAATATTGTGCTACATAGTTCAATACAAATAATAAGAGCACATTGTAAGATAATCTTTAATTTACTCTCATATTCTGTTCTAGGATTGTCAGGCTGATCTGCTTAAAGGTAAATTTCACGAATTTGGCCTTTTTTTTAACGCAGCTTAGCCATCAAAAATTGTATTTGTCCTTTATCAAAGCGTAACGTATGGACTAAGGAAAGAACAAGCACAATATTTTATAGATAACAAAAGTGTGGCATGATTAAAACGTAAGTGCGGAAAATTGGCATTTAATAATTATAAGATCACATTGTAAGAGACAATCTTTACTTTACTCTCCCAGTCCAGCACGTTTTGGCAATAAATGCTTTACAGTTTCTGCCATATTTCTTTCGAATGACCCCTTTTTTAATGTAAGGTTTCGTTGACTCCGCTGAACAACCGCTGCACGACGAAATTTCTACAAGTGTGTTTCTCACAACATTACAACAATGGTTATATATCATTGTACCTATTTACTATGCCTCCCCACGGGACAGAGTTAGACACCAGGGTCGTTTTTTAACGTGGAGAAAAGGTACAAAAATAAAAATTGTCTCAGTCGTGAAGGATTTCCCCTCCGCCGAAAGAGAACAAGAAATAGAAGTGCAGCATCTGAAGAGCAGATACTACACTTTGATCTTGTCCCGAAATATCATTGTATTTGAAAAGAAAACTACATCTAATCGAGTTCGCTTTTATATTTTTTGTCCAGAGTTTCATGATTGGCTTTTTAAGGCCGAATTTCGCGAATTTGGCTTTTATAAAAAAGCAGTTTGGCTTTCAAAAATTTTATTTTGCTCTTTTCAAAGTACAGACTAAAGAAAGAACAAGTAAAATATTATATCAAATCACAAAACTACAGGTTTGAGACATATTTTCATTCTATCGATCTATGTAGACCTCACCATATTATTGTAGAAGCTTTTGTTAATACTAATTCTTATGTGTCTAATACTTTGGTTAAAATAACCACTGGACATTTATTAAAGAGCTATGTATATATATATATATATATATATATATATATATATATATATATATATATATATGTGTGTGTGTGTGTGTGTGTGTATATATATATATATACCAATCTTATAGGAGTTTGTGATATATTGCCATTCTATACACGCCCAGCGCAAACGCAGACACATTCTATTATTGTACCGCTGCTATACTAGTTGACACGTTCCTATAAAGTACTATAGTTCAGCGTTTCGCAAAGTGGGCTCCACGGAGTCCTTGGGCTCCGTGAGTGAAGCTGAGGGGTTCCGCAAGCGCTTCGTTAAAGAAGACCAACGTGCTTAATATTGAAAAAAATTAAGTGGCTGCAGACATTTAATTATTTATCTCTTTTACTGAAATGAGGTATGATACATAACTAAATGTGCAGAGTGTTTCAGGATGGTTGATGAAAAAGTAAATGAATAAACAAAAAATGCAACAATTTGTAATTAAACAACAAAACGAAGAAGAAGGAGAAGAAGAATCTCTACCTATATAAGAGCCAGGTACGTCCAAGGATGGAATATTGTTGCCACATCTGGGCAGGAGCTGCTAGAAAGGACTTGTCCTGCCTTGATAGTGTTCAAAATAGATTTCGTAGCCTCGTAGGAGATGTCCTTTTCTCCTCCTTGCAACCTCTATCTCACAGAAGAGATGTTGCGAGTTTGTCTCTGATGTATCGTTATTTTCATGGAAAGTGTTCAACTGAGCTTCAATCTATGGTCCCCCCTCGCCAAACTTTCACAAGAAACACTCGTCTAGCTGTAAACACTATCAATAATTTCCCCCACTCTTTATCTGTGCCTAAACCTAAACGTGGATTCCATGAACAAAGCTTCTTTCTTAGAACTGCACGCCTGTGGAATTGTCTTCCGTTTTCCTGCTTTCCGGCTGACTACAATATGGTTGTGTTCAAGTCTAAAGTAAATAAGTTCTTGATGAGCCGTTCCATATAAGTTATTAAATTTACCAAATTTTCATTACTAATGATTACTATATTGACCAATTTCTACTGTACACTCTTTAACCCTTATCCTTGAGTGGCCTCTGGGCCTTGATAATGTGGTGATGCCTTTGTAAAAAAAACAAAAAAAAAAAGAAGAAAAAAGAGAATGGTTGTAAACACGAAAACATAGTAACATTCCGAACAGCAAAAACTAATAAATAAATAAAAGTTAAACCTTGAAATTAGTATTTTTCATATTATTTATAGAAATTATTTCGTCTGTGCTCCGCGGAAAACGTTTGCTCTGCTCAAGTGCTCAATGGTGTCCTGGAGTTTGGTAAACTCTGCTCTAGTTAATGCAGTTCGGGGGTCAATCTACAAAACCTTTGTTAAGATAGACATGGCATAGAGAGATGAATAGAGCGAGAAAGATACATAGTAATGCCTCCTATTTTTATTCCGCCCAGATGGATCAGAGTGGATTGCTATGGTAGCTGCATTCATGCATTCATAGTCTGAAATTTTTATATTTCTGTTGAATAGATGCGTCATTTAATTACTCGCAAAAGTTAATTGAGAATGGCGGAGACGATGTCGAAAAAGTTCTCGAGCACAAAAAGGCGACCGTTTTAATGATACAGTCTCGGTCTTCTAAGTTCTTCAGTTTTTAGTTTAAAAAGAGGAATCTTTACATTTAGAACGACCTTCGTACACACACACACACACACACACACACATATATATACTCATATATATATATATATATATATATATATATATATATATATATATAGGGTGTCCACAAAGTCTGCCTGCATAATCTACACGGTGTCCACAAAGTCTGGCTGTATAATCTAAACGGTGCCCACAAAGTCTGGCTGCATAATCTACACAGTGCCCAAAAAGTCTGGCTGCATAATCTACACGGTGCCCACAAAGTCTGGCTGCATAATCTACACGGTGCCCACAAAGTCTGGCTGCATAATCTACACGGTGCCCACAAAGTCTGGCTGCATAATCTACACGGTGTCCACAAAGTCTGGCTGCATAATCTACACGGTGCCCACAAAGTCTGGCTGCATAATCTACACGGTGCCCACAAAGTCTGGCTGCATAATCTACACGGTGCCCACAAAGTCTGGCTGCATAATCTATACGGTGTCCACAAAGTCTGGCTGCATAATCTACACGGTGCCCACAAAGTCTGGCTGCATAATCTACACGGTGCCCACAAAGTCTGGCTGCATAATCTACACGGTGCCCACAAAGTCTGGCTGCATAATCTACACGGTGTCCACAAAGTCTGGCTGCATAATCTACACGGTGCCCACAAAGTCTGGCTGCATAATCTATACGGTGCCCACAAAGTCTGGCTGCATAATCTACACGGTGTCCACAAAGTCTGGCTGCATATTCTACACGGTGCCCACAAAGTCTGGCTGCATAATCTACACGGTGCCCACAAAGTCTGGCTGCATAATCTACACGGTGCCCAAAAAGTCTGGCTGCATAATCTACACGGTGCCCACAAAGTCTGGCTGCATAATCTACACGGTGCCCACAAAGTCTGGCGGCATAATCTACACGGTGCCCACAAAGTCTGGCTTCATAATCTACACGGTGCCCACAAAGTCTGGCTGCATAATCTACACGGTGTCCACAAAGTCTGGCTGCATAATCTACACGGTGCCCACAAAGTCTGGCTGCATAATCTACACGGTGCCCACAAAGTCTGGCTGCATAATCTACACGGTGTCCACAAAGTCTGGCTGCATAATCTACACGGTGCCCACAAAGTCTGGCTGCATAATCTACACGGTGCCCACAAAGTCTGGCTGCATAATCCCGATTGCGATACAATTACTGATTCCGATTCCAATTCTTCATAATTTCTAAATATCTAGCAATAATTGTTTGTTTTATTTTTTTTTACTATCCTCGTAAACAAATGTGCATATATTTGCGTAAATATAAATTCTATGTTTCTAATGTGATGTATTGATTTTAGTTTCACTAATAATATACTAATCACTAATAACAATAAATATTTATCGTTTTATCTTCTGTACCAGAAATGGGTAAATACCTTAAAAATAAAAAACGAAAAAAACTATATGAAAATCGTTTGTCATCAGAAAATAAGAACATTTTTTCGATTCCGATACCACTAAATGTTCCCATTTTTCTGAAATTCCCATTCTGATTCCGATTAATCCAGTCCCAGCACTAACATATATCTATATATTATAATAAGGCCATATTTGTTAGTTCACAAAGGAAATGTAGGACGTTGTTGCAGGTGATATATATTTGCAGTATATGTGATTATTATATGTGATGACGTCATATATGGTGTCATCGTTTATGACGTCATATATTAAGATGTCAAAAGACAGTTTAAATATATATATATATATATATAGGGCGTTGTAGCAGGTGATATATATTTGCAGTATATGTGATTATGTCATATGCGATGACGTCATATATGGTGTCATTGTTTATGACGTCATATATTAAGATGTCAAAAGACAGTTTAAATGTATATATATAGGACGTTGTAGCAGGTGATATATATTTGCAGTTTAAAAATATATATTTATATATATTTATATGTATTTAAAATTTAAATATATATATATATATATATATATATAAGACGTTGTAGCAGGTGATATATATTTGCAGTTTAAATATATATATATATGTGTATATATATATATACATATACATATGTATATAGAACGTTGTAGCAGGATATATATATTTGCAGTATATGTGATTATGTCATATGTGATTATGTCATATATGATGTCATCGTTTATGACGTCATGTATAAAGATGTCAAAAGACAGTTTAAAAAGTAAAGATTTTCGGGCAACGCCGGATATATATATATATATATATATATATATATATACACACACACACACACACACACACACACACACACACATATATATATATATATATATATATATATATACAGAGCGAGGGAGAGACAGACAGACAGAAAGAAAGAGAAAGAAATAACTACGCTGACACACCGGTTCCCGTAAGGTCGCCGAAAAAAAAAAACGATATTGTGTCTGCTCACCACTAAAATGTTTGACGGTTTGTGAATACTAGGTGTTGTATGTGCTGTTCACTTATTTCGATATTGTTTTCAGTCGTAGTAGACTTATTCCTTCCACTGGAATCATGCAGTACCAATATAGTAGAGTTGTCAGATATTGCGCTAACCTTTCTTCGCAGTTATGCGTTCAGATTCCTTTACAAAGGTATCGACTATTGTCTCCCAAGACCAGGATAGAGAGAACGAAGGATATAAAAAGAGTCAGATATGAAAAGAGGGTGGATGTGCGTGAGTTAGGTCGGAAATAATCCGATAGAGACGCACAGAAAAAGATTCATATAAACACAAATACAGACATACGCGCACTTTACCATCACACATACACACAGATACACACACATGCACACAGGGAGAAGTGAACTAAAAATGAACATAAAAAAAATTCAAAATAAAATATAACGTTTTTCCAAAAATAAGGTATTTTAATCAAATCATGGACTCTCTGTCAGACGGAGGTCAGTGACCCGGAAAATATCCTGGAGGGGTCCAGGGATTAAGCTATGAAGACACCGTCTAAACCCGTCCTTGGTTTTACTTTAAACATCTTACGAGAAAACATTGAAGATAAACGGTAACAAGACGTTTCAACTAGCAGCCAGGAAAAACGTAATGACAGCAGACGCATTCGCGTAGAAAACATTGTCAAATTTTAAAGATAATATTGGGCTGCTTTGGAGAAAGTAAAGCTCAATTTTTTTTTTTTAATTTTTTTTTACAAAAGAGTCACCACTTATGAAGGCTCGGAGGCCACTCGAGAATAAGGGTTACTGAGTGTACAGGAGTAAATGGGAAAATGTAGAAATCGTTCGTAGTGGTAATTTGGTAAATTGGATTAGTTAAGGAGATGGCTCATCAAGAATTTGTTTACCTTAGACTTGAAGACAACCATATTGTAGTCAGTTGGAAAGAAGGGAAACAAAACAGAATTCCACATGCGTGCAGTTCTAATAAAAAAAAACTTTGTTCATAGAATCTACGTTTAAGTTTTTGCACAGATAAAGAGTGGGTGAAATTATTGACAGTGATTTCAGCTAGACAAGTGTTTTTCGTGAAAGTAAGGCCAGGGATATAATAGAGTGGAGCTCAGACGAGTACTTCCCATGAAAAAAACGATAAAGCAGAGACAGGCTCGCAACGTCTTTTCTGTGGAAAAAAAAGGTTGCATGGAATAGAAAAAGCATGCACTAGCATGCTACGAAATCTATTTTGAAGTCTGTCAAAGCAGGGAAAGCTGCTTCTAGCAGTTCTTTCCCAGATGGTGCAATAGTACTCAATCCTTGGACGTATTTGGCTGTTATACAATTGCATCAGCAGTGAGATACTGGAGCGGTAGAACGATCCCACTATTTTTTCAGCAGCATTAGCAACGGATTGGATGGACGTGTTCCATTTCAGATCAGGAATAAAGTCAATCCCAGAAGCTAGTCAAAACATGGAGCTTTTCCAATTGATACCAGACGGTGATCAGAACGTTGATGAGAGAAATATAGAAGCGTGATTTTAGATATATTAAAATTAACCAACCACTTTTTTCCCCATTGCACCAAATGATCAAGATACGAGAAAAGACAGTCAAAGAAAACTTAGTTGTTTACGGCTTTTGAAGGGTTGCCATAAATCGTAGTGTCGTCAGCATAAATGTCTACGAATGATATTAGGATGTGATTTGGGAAATCATTGATGTAGATCAGGAAGAGAGTAGGCCCAGGATAGGCCCCTGAGGGAGTCCAGCATTAATACTAAGAGCTTCTGATTTCTTCCCATCAACATTTACTCTTATGAACTTATCAGAGAAGAATGATTTAAAAATTGAAAAGACATTCTCAGCTATACTATAGGCAGAGATCTTATGGAGTAGAACTTTATGCCATACCGTATCAAAGACGTTTTATATGTCAAAGGCAATTGCCCTTAAAAGGAAGCCTCCGTCGCTTAATTATTATTATTATTATTATTATTATTATTATTATTATTAGTAGTAGTAGTAGTAGTAGTAGTAGTAGCAACATTATTTTCATTAGCATACATTCCATTTTAAGCTTTATTTTATTACTAGACTACCCGTGACCCGTTGGGTCAGTATGTTATATTAGCTATGGAATTCATGTATGAGCGTGACACTTGTGACGTAAAGAAAATAGGGTTTTTTTTTGACATAACAGAAACATTTATATGAAAGTATATTAAAATGAAAAATCACGGACGGATCACTCAAACATGAAAAAAATCCTCCCTATTCGTGTAAAGTTATTTATTTTTCCGAATAATCGCTCCAAAATCGAAAATTAAACATGATTTACCTACGAATCGACCGCCGACAAACGTCATTTAGCAGCACAAACGCACATGAACCTACCGCTTAGAAATATAAGAATGAAAACCCCATATTGGAATCCTTCAACCAAGTTATAGAAACTTAAAATCTAAAAAAATAAATAATTAATAAAACCTGAAGCAAAAAATAAAACCTAAATAAAGAAAATGAAATGAAACTAATATTTAAACAGATTAGTAAATGTGTCAACAAATTCACCGTTCTCACGCAACTATTTCATATCTAGTATTGTAAAAATAAATAATAAAAGAAGGAAGGAAGGAAGAAAAAGGGACGGGTAGAGAGTAGTAGTAGTAGTAGTAGTAGTAGTAGTAGTAGTAGTAGTAGTCTTGACTTTACTACAATTGTTCTTATGTTTGTCAACGGGTTAAAGTTGTTTAGTTGTAAGAAAATAGCGACAGTATAGTTGTAATAAAAATAGTTGCAAACCACCCCCACACTTCCCATGTTAAATGATAATTTCGAAATAATAACGTTAATATTTCAGCGCGAAGGTCAAAATCTGCAAAAGAAGCGATTTGTGTTAATTTTCTTACGGTGTTATGGTTTAATGTTTATGCGCGCATGCGCAACCAGATATCGTAAACAAGAACGTGGGTTACATCACTCATTACAAGGCCATTTGCGTTTTATAATTATATAGATTATAGTTAATATATTTATGATTATTAATATTATTTTCAAATTTTGAAATTTAGTTTTTATAGGTCTTACTAGTCTTATTTTATCACTTTTTGAAATAAAAATTATTATAATTATGAGAAGGCAAAATTCATTTTATTATTACTATATATCAATTAGGAGGCCCGGCGTTGCCCGGTCGTAAGATTCACTTAAACATTATATTTTAATTCATGCAGTTTACGTAAACAATTCTCTATTTCATATATATATATATATATATATATATATATATATATATATATATGTGTGTGTGTGTGTGTGTGTGTGTGTGTGTGTGTGTGTATATGTATATATATACATGTAAATATATATGCTTATTTATATATATATATATATATATATACATACGTAAACATACACATATGTGTATATATATATAAATATATATATATATATATATATATATATATATATATATATATATATATATATAACTTGGGTGCCATTAGCTAAAATCAAAACTAAAGCATACAGCTCTCCACCCTCATTCATTAGCCTCTGAGCCCCCTCCCCCCACCCACAAATTAACCTGTTATCCCTTTTTTAGAAAAAGACTCGCCAGATATTTGAAGAACGAATTCAAGCATACACAGCCGGACAGTACACAGAGTTTTATAATCTATATAACTTTAAAACTCAAATGACTTTGTAACGGGTGTTGTAACCAACATCTGGTTTAGACTTCCGGTTGCGCATGCGTACATAAACAAATAAACAACGCGACAATAAAACGTATTGTTTTACTGTATACGTTTTCAGCATTCCAATTATTTTTTTCGCGTTTAAAGTATCCATGTTAGGTTTTGAGACATTGGGTTGAACAAAGATGGCGGCGTTGTTCAGATCAGTAGCCAAGATGGCAACCAAGAATCAAATGCGGTCCGTGGCGTAGTTAACCTCTTAAGTCCTGAGACATTGTGTTGAACAAAGATGGAGGCGTAGTTCAGATCAGTAACCAAGATGGCGGCGTAGTTCAGATCAGTAACCAAGATGGCGGCCAAGAATCAAATGCGGTCCGTGGCGTAGTTAACCTCTTAAGTTCTGAGATATTGTGTTGAATAAAGATGGCGGCGTAGTTCAGATCAGTAACCAAGATGGCGGCGTAGTTCAGATCAGTAACCAAGATGGCGGCCAAAAATTAAATGCGGTCCGTGACGTAGTAAACGGCCAACTGATTGAATCCAAAATTCGGCAAGTTTTATAATAATTTGGGGACGTTTTCATTGGTTGTTTAGCACAGCCGTTGCTTATAAAAATGATTGGCGAATCCATTCGTCTCATAACCCCACCACTTCGTCTGTTGTGATGGGATGTGTCTCCTAGTGGCTTCGGCTGCAGGGAGACAGGATAGTACACATCAAGGATTCGTCACCGGGCCAGCACCTGTTGGACTGAGGTACACCACCTGGGTAATACCTAATAGGCCCACCGTCCCAGGCCTTGCAACCGGACTTTCCGGTGAGGCAAGTTATCTGCTTGCTGCCTGAGGCACCCCGACCAGGGAATGACGGGGTTACTCAGGCAGTTTTTAAAATTGCAGGAGTGTCCCTTCTTTAGGGGAGCCTGCCGGGTTCCCACTTTCCGGCCTTGTGCCACATATTGCTGATGTGGGCAGTAATTAAATATATACCCCCATCACAAGTCAAAAACATTCTACAATCCAAATAAACAATTGTTAATACTTTCTGCATTTTTTTTTTACATCGTTCATTTTCCTATAACGTTCAAGTTAATTAATGCAATTTTCTTACAAATAAATCTACTTTAACCCGTTGACAACCATAAGACCATTTTCCAACGGCGATTTACCCTATTTTTCATTTTAATATACTTTCATAGACATGTTTCTGTTATGCCATAAAAAAATTAGTTTCTTTACGACATAAGTGTCAAACTCATACATTAATTGCATAGCTAATATAACATACTGAACCAACGGGTCACGGGTAGTCTATATATATATATATATATATATATATATATATATATATATGGCGGATTCTATCATTGACGATGAATGAGGGTTCAGTGTGCAATCTTCAGCAGCGCCTAAGCTCTGTGCACGACTTGCATAATTGCAATCCTGTAGACGTCCTGTAGACGTCCAGCATACTCCACCGCAGATGGCGAACCTGTATATGCTCGTCGGCCAAAGAAGCCTTCTTGAGTAAACATATATATATATATATATATATATATATATATGTATATATATACATATATATATATATATATATATATATATATATATATATATATATATATACACTTGTGCCCGATATTATTCATACCCCTCGGATCTTTGAGATTTCTATAAGAATATTGCTCAAACCAGAAGGTAGACAATATTAAAGGGATTTCAAACAATAAGTCAAGCATAAGCATTTAATTTAAACTCAACAAATAAATAAATTATGCAAGTTTGAAACATTATACAAAGAAAAACAATAATGGCACTAGTTCAAAATTATTCATACCTCTCTTACTAATAGTCAATAGCATGCCCTTTATTCTTAATAACTGCCTGTAACCGTTTTGGATATTTATCAACAAGGTTTTTACAAGCATCAACACTGATTTTTGACCATTCTTCAATGCAGTAGTTCTCCAAATCCTTCAAATTTCTAGGTTTCCGCTTTTTAACCTCAGTTTTCAATATGTGCCAGAAGTTTTCGATAGGGTTCAGGTCGGGACTCTGGCTAGGCCATTCCAAATCATTAATTTGATTATCCTCAAACCATTTCTTGACTATTTTGGCAGTATGTTTTGGATCATGATCCTGTTGAAGGACCCAGTTTGGTCCTAAATGGAGCTTCTCCGCATCCTGTCTAATGTTTTTCTGGAGTATCTCCAAATATTGCTCCTTCTTCATGGTTCCATCTATCTTGACCAAACTACCTGGACCACTAGCCGAAAAGGAGCCCCAAAACATTAGGCTACCACCACCATGTTTCACCGTGGGTATGGTGTTCTTTGGGTTGTAAGCTTTTCCTTTCTTCCTCCAAACGTAAGAAGCATCCATATGGCCAAACAATTCAATTTTTGTTTCGTCAGTCCACAAAATACTTGAGAAAACGGACTCTGGAGAATTCAAATGGGTCCTAGCAAACTTTAGACGTGCTGCAAGGTGTTTTCCGGTGTGCAATGGAGTCCTTCTTGGTCTACTTCCTTTCAGACCATTTTCATGCAGAGTCCTTTGCAATGTTTGCCTTGATATTTTTATGCCAGAAGACTCCAGATTTTCTAAAATGTCCTTAGTAGTGGTGGTTGGATTTGCATTAACACTTCTTACAATATTCCTGGTGGCTCTAGCAGACAGTTTCCTTTTCCTTCCTCTACCAATCAAGTTGTTTGTTGTGTGGTGGCTCTGGAATTTTTTGATGATGCTCTGTACTGTTGCTGTAGGGACCTCAAATTTCTTGGAAATTGACTTGTAACCTAAACCATCCTTATGTGAATTCACAGTTTTAGTCCTAAGATCATTATTAAGCTCTTTTTTCTTCCCTATTCAAATAATTTTTATTCTTTTATTGGTTTTCAGTTGATATCATTTTAATTTCTGAAAAATGCAAAAAACGAAATGAAATTAATCAAAGGTTGTATAAAAGAATTCAAAATAAGAATCAAACAGGAAACAAACAGTCAGAAACTCGATTAATACTGAAAAAATAAGGGGGTATGATTATTTTTGAACATTGCAGATTTTATAAATACCTGTATATTTCTTTTATTACAAGTATCCCGAGATTTTAACATGACGAAAATGATCAGAAGAGGTTTATTAAGAATATGTATCAATATGGACGTAAACAATAAATTCTTACAAGTTACACCTAATAAACTCAATTTTCAAGGGGGGGTATGAATAATATCGGGCACAAGTGTATATATATATATATATATATATATATATATATATATAGTTATGTCTCGGAAATAGAGTGAAAAGCACATCTTATTTTTCTTTTATTAATATTTTTTTCTTGTACACATGTTTGTGAATTATTCCATGGATTTCTGCCTTTGGATTATTATGGACCATCTTCTGCCAATTACAGGATTTTTTTGGATTTTACTTGTACAAATGGAAATTCTTTTAACTTTCTTGAAGTTTTACATTTGGATGTTACCGTCACTGGATATTTTATCCTCCACCAGACTATCCAGTAATGTGTAATCACCTTTTTCGTAACCATATTCCCTCTGCTTAACTTATTTTGTTTTCAAGTAAGATCTTTGACTTACTTGTTGTTTCATCAAATACTTCTGCATGCAAAATTCGATCCTGCATTTTGCTAATTCCTACACTCTGATGAGAAGGAGAGTATTTCTTCGAAACTCCGCGGATTAAGGACTATCCATTTATCTAGTGTTTCCTTTTCAGATTAAATATGTTTTTAACTGATTTCTAAGTGTTTTTTAACATATTTTATTAACTGTTTTCTCATATATATATATATATATATATATGTATATATATATATATATATATATATATATATATATATATATATATATCAAATGTTTATTGTAGAAATATTGTTAATTTCAATGAATACTGTTTCCACTTAACGGGTTGAGACTGTTATGATAAAAACTGAGTCACAGTTAAATTCGAGTAAAGCTCAATGCATCTATTTTATAGGTGTAGAGCAAGTTTAGTATAAAACTTTGTTGAAATTAAAAGACTTACATTTTTCTTTTTGTAACCCTTGTTTATTTCACCTTGGATCTAGTCATTGCAGCGGTTTCGTTAACGGAATGATGATTTTAGGAGTTTATGTTATCATAAAAATCTCCTTCCTTACCAACACGTCAGATGTGATTTCCATTCGATATTACCAACAAAAAGATAATCCTGTACAGGAGAAACCTGGTGCGTTCGTTTGGGGAAAAGGAGTTCCATCCCAATGTTGTTACAGGTCGGCCCATTTGGTACCGTGCAAACAATATATATATATATATATATATATATATATATATATATATATATATATATATATATTGCTCCAAAATAGAATCATCTACTGACGCGTGTTTCGTCGTCTACGAAGAGTGTCTGTATCTAGCGAGGTTCGAAATCATGACCTCATATATATATATATATATATATATATATATATATATATATATATATATATATATATTATTAGTAGTAGTAGTATAATTAATATTATTATTATTACTATTATTATTATTATTAAGCTAAAATATCTAGGTAATTAACACTCATACGGTTTCCTTCATATTTTTGTAAAGTACGTTTTACACGTGTTTTATTAAATAGCACAAGCCGCCGAAACTATTCAACAACCGAAACAATTATACGTTCCTCAAAAACCGTTGGAAAGTTTGTGTGCGTTTCATTTGTTGTTGAAATAAAATTGTATTCCTTGAATAAAAATTTTGATAAAACGAAAATAGAGATATGAGAAAAAAAACAGGAGAATAAACATTTACTTATTACTGAGCGCGGTATTTATAGGTATGCATCCAGTACATAACCCCCCCCATATATATATATATATATATATATATATATATATATATATATATAGATGGATAGATAGATAGATATATATACCCCAAACCTCTGGCCTTGATTTATGTGGAAACTGAAACTTGCTACTATTGTTTCAAATGATCTGAAATAACAGTTAAGGGGAGACTTGAATATAAATATTTCTTATATATTATATCCCCCTCTTTCGGAAATAGGGTACGATTGTGAGCATAACTAGTATAAAATAATCCGTATGCATTGTGAAATTTAATTTATGTATGCAAACCAAAGAGGGGGGATATAACATATAAGAAATATCAAGAACCAAGTCTCTACTTGCTGATTTTTAACGTCATATGAAACCAGCAGCAAGTCTTAGTTCCCCCCCACATCAATGCAATAAATTTTGGGTATATATATATATATATATATATATATATATATATATATATATATATATATATATATATATATATATAATCATCCACATCAGAATTCTCTCGCTATTTCACAGCTCATCAGCACGGCTAGACAAACAACTACCTCGACACAGGATCGAAACCCGATATATATATATATATATATATATATATATATATATATATATATATATATATATATATTCATAAATATAAATTTGCCATCATAAGTAACACCTCCAAGCTACCTCGCATAGCCCTCGTTTATCCCTTCCCTTTATACCAGATACCTTAATAATCCACCCATTATTCCCTTAGCTAAATGTCCCATTGAAATATTTGCAGCCTAGCCCATAACTTCTGTTCTGATGTAAAGCATTCGGCTTCAAAATATTGAGATAAAGGAGCATATAACACCTTCCCCAATTTATGTTTTCTTTTCTCTTATTACATTGGAAAAAATCCATATGTACCATTATATGGCTTCGTAATATATATATATATATATATATATATATACATATATATACATATATATACATATATATATATATATATATATATATATATATATATATATATGAGCAAACAGTTAATGAAATATGTTAAAAAACACTTTGAAATGAGTTAAAAACATATTTAATCTGAAAAGGAAACACTAGATAAATGGATAGTCCTTAATCCGCGGAGTTTCGAAGAAATACTCTCCTTCTCATCAGAGGGTAAGAATTAGCAAAATGCGGGATCGGATTTTGCATGCAGAAGTATTTGATGAAACAACAAATAAGTCAAAGATCTTACTTGAAAACAAAATAAGTTAAGCAGAGGGAATATGGTAAAGAAAAAGGTGATTACACATTAATGGATAGTCTGGTGGAAGATAAAAAATTCAGTGACGGTAAAATCCAAATGTAAAACTTCAAGAAAGTTAAAAGAATTCCATTTGTACAAGTAAAATCCAAAAAAATCCTGTAATTGGCAGAATATGGTCCATAATAATACAAACGCAGAAATCCATGGAACAAAAACGTGTGTACAAGGAAAAAATAATATTAATAAAAGAAAAATAAGATGTGTTTTTCACTCTACTTCCGAGACATAACTATCAATAAAAAAAATCTGGGAAGAGAAAGGAGAGAAAAAAATGATAAAGTTAAATATAAAGTATAAAATAAAGGGAAACAAAAGTCAAACTGACCCAGACAGGAAATGTTAAAGGCGCGAAAATATATATAGGGCAAGATAATATAGGTCAACTGAGATGTACAGGTCACTTATAATATATATATATATATATATATATATATATATATATATATATATATCAAATGTATATTGTAGAAATATTGTTAATTTCAATGAATACTGTTTCCACTTAACGGGTTGAGACTGTTATGATAAAAACTGAGTCACAGTTAAATTCGAGTAAAGCTCAATGCATCTATTTTATAGGTGTAGAGCAAGTTTAGTATAAAACTTTGTTGAAATTAAAAGACTTACATTTTTCTTTTTGTAACCCTTGTTTATTTCACCTTGGATCTAGTCATTGCAGCGGTTTCGTTAACGGAATGATGATTTTAGGAGTTTATGTTATCATAAAAATCTCCTTCCTTACCAACACGTCAGATGTGATTTCCATTCGATATTACCAACAAAAAGATAATCCTGTACAGGAGAAACCTGGTGCGTTCGTTTGGGGAAAAGGAGTTCCATCCCAATGTTGTTACAGGTCGGCCCATTTGGTACCGTGCAAACAATATATATATATATATATATATATATATATATATATATATATATATATATTGCTCCAAAATAGAATCATCTACTGACGCGTGTTTCGTCGTCTACGAAGAGTGTCTGTATCTAGCGAGGTTCGAAATCATGACCTCATATATATATATATATATATATATATATATATATATATATATATATTATTAGTAGTAGTAGTATAATTAATATTATTATTATTACTATTATTATTATTATTAAGCTAAAATATCTAGGTAATTAACACTCATACGGTTTCCTTCATATTTTTGTAAAGTACGTTTTACACGTGTTTTATTAAATAGCACAAGCCGCCGAAACTATTCAACAACCGAAACAATTATACGTTCCTCAAAAACCGTTGGAAAGTTTGTGTGCGTTTCATTTGTTGTTGAAATAAAATTGTATTCCTTGAATAAAAATTTTGATAAAACGAAAATAGAGATATGAGAAAAAAAACAGGAGAATAAACATTTACTTATTACTGAGCGCGGTATTTATAGGTATGCATCCAGTACATAACCCCCCCATATATATATATATATATATATATATATATATATATATATATATATATATATATATATAGATGGATAGATAGATAGATATATATACCCCAAACCTCTGGCCTTGATTTATGTGGAAACTGAAACTTGCTACTATTGTTTCAAATGATCTGAAATAACAGTTAAGGGGAGACTTGAATATAAATATTTCTTATATATTATATCCCCCTCTTTCGGAAATAGGGTACGATTGTGAGCATAACTAGTATAAAATAATCCGTATGCATTGTGAAATTTAATTTATGTATGCAAACCAAAGAGGGGGGATATAACATATAAGAAATATCAAGAACCAAGTCTCTACTTGCTGATTTTTAACGTCATATGAAACCAGCAGCAAGTCTTAGTTCCCCCCACATCAATGCAATAAATTTTGGGTATATATATATATATATATATATATATATATATATATATATATATATATATATATATATATATATATATATATATAATCATCCACATCAGAATTCTCTCGCTATTTCACAGCTCATCAGCACGGCTAGACAAACAACTACCTCGACACAGGATCGAAACCCGATATATATATATATATATATATATATATATATATATATATATATATATTCATAAATATAAATTTGCCATCATAAGTAACACCTCCAAGCTACCTCGCATAGCCCTCGTTTATCCCTTCCCTTTATACCAGATACCTTAATAATCCACCCATTATTCCCTTAGCTAAATGTCCCATTGAAATATTTGCAGCCTAGCCCATAACTTCTGTTCTGATGTAAAGCATTCGGCTTCAAAATATTGAGATAAAGGAGCATATAACACCTTCCCCAATTTATGTTTTCTTTTCTCTTATTACATTGGAAAAAATCCATATGTACCATTATATGGCTTCGTAATATATAAATATATATATATATATATATATATATATATACATATATATACATATATATATATATATATATATATATATATATATATATATATATATATATGAGCAAACAGTTAATGAAATATGTTAAAAAACACTTTGAAATGAGTTAAAAACATATTTAATCTGAAAAGGAAACACTAGATAAATGGATAGTCCTTAATCCGCGGAGTTTCGAAGAAATACTCTCCTTCTCATCAGAGGGTAAGAATTAGCAAAATGCGGGATCGGATTTTGCATGCAGAAGTATTTGATGAAACAACAAATAAGTCAAAGATCTTACTTGAAAACAAAATAAGTTAAGCAGAGGGAATATGGTAAAGAAAAAGGTGATTACACATTAATGGATAGTCTGGTGGAAGATAAAAAATTCAGTGACGGTAAAATCCAAATGTAAAACTTCAAGAAAGTTAAAAGAATTCCATTTGTACAAGTAAAATCCAAAAAAATCCTGTAATTGGCAGAATATGGTCCATAATAATACAAACGCAGAAATCCATGGAACAAAAACGTGTGTACAAGGAAAAAATAATATTAATAAAAGAAAAATAAGATGTGTTTTTCACTCTACTTCCGAGACATAACTATCAATAAAAAAAATCTGGGAAGAGAAAGGAGAGAAAAAAATGATAAAGTTAAATATAAAATATAAAATAAAGGGAAACAAAAGTCAAACTGACCCAGACAGGAAATGTTAAAGGCGCGAAAATATATATAGGGCAAGATAATATAGGTCAACTGAGATGTACAGGTCACTTATAATATATATATATATATATATATATATATATATATATATACATATATATATATATATATATATACATTGATTCGAAATCGGCTGGGACAATTTTATGATATTTTACACAAAGGTAATTCATGTGTCAGGCGGTGTTCCGAGATAGGTTTTAGCATCGTAATACCTTTGATGAGTATCGATAATTAAAATAATACGAAAAAATAAGGAACACGGAATTCTGACTAAAGTTAACACCTTACACAGTCTAACATTACATGCGCATCTGAGAAGATGTATTATGATACAAGCCGGAAGACTCGATATATAAAATTAATAGTATGGTCTTTGCTATGACAGGGGCGCGTTCGAAATGAATGTTTCTCTTTAGGGCATATTTGCACAATTATGTTTACTTTTCTCATTTTCACCTTAAATTCAAGCCATTATTATCGTTATCAAGCCATTCATATAAAATTAACATAAGGTTCTGTGATATGACAATGGCACGTTCGGAAGAAACGTTGCTGTGATAAGCACAATTGAAGTATGATACTTGATATTTATTTATTTTAAACATTAGTTCTAGTTATGTTATATAAATATAGTTTCATAAAGTTAACAGTAAGGTTTTACAATGCAATGTATCGTTAACTAAGTCACTGCGAGGGGCGTGTGAGTTTCCTCCTCCTGCATCGCGATTGATCCCCAACTAGAGCAGGCAATCAATCGATTTGATTGAAAAAAAAAATGAGACTTCACAGATGAATAAAAAATATGGGAGTGTTAAACATTCGTTGATCATAATTTGATACAGAGCAACGTCAGGTCACTATACTAGCATATATATATATATATATATATATATATATATATATATATATACTGCAACCCGGATATAAGAAAAAACAATTATAAGAAAAGACGGACATGAGAGAGATTCCCCGCTAATGATATAACCCATATATACGAAACCCGGATATAAGTGTAACCAGGATATTAGAGAGATGGTGGGACAAGTTAAGCAATCTCTTATATCCGGGTGCTGGGTTCTTATATTAAATTTAACTACATAAGGATGAAAAGAGAAAACCTTAACTAAAATTTTGTAAATAGAAAACTGGGATCATCATACATATATATATATATATATATATATATATATATATATATATATATATATATATATATATTTATATCTATATATATTTATATATATATATATATATATATATATATATATATATATATATGAGTGAAAGAAATGTATTGTTTGCGGATCACTTAATGCCATAACTAAGAAATTCTAGCCTGGCTACATATATAATTTGCTGATTTCTTTCTGTTGCCTGATGAGAAGAATGACAAGAATAGCATTCTTTGAAACTCCGCGGAATAAGGACTTTGTAAATTGTTTTTTGGAGTATTCAGTCGAACAATAACTTTTCATCGCAAAATTTAACTTTAAAATTTTTAATTTTCTTTCTCTTATAATAAAGTTTTAATTTTCTTTCTCTTATAATAAGCTCTACTCTCTATTGTGTATTGAGCTTTTTTATAAGGTTGGGATTTAATTATCTATATATATAAATACGGTTATGTATATGAGGTAAACACGACATCCTTTTGATTTCATTACTTATATATATATATATATATATATAACTACTTCATTTATTCACATAAATTTAATATACGAAAGTATAGATTTATGCGTAAACTTTAAGTATTTACTCCAAAAGTGCTCAATACGTAGGTAGAGCTAGTTAGTAATTTATAAAATATACATGGCGATTAAGCTACACTGAATATTCTGCGTTTCATCCAACTATAGGATTCGTCAGACTTATATCCGGTTACTGGGTTATTATATTAAATTTAAGCCTGACGAATCCTATAGTTGGATGAAACGCAGAATATTCAGTGTAGCTTAATCGCCATATATATTTTATAAATTACTATATATATATATATATATATATATATATATATATATATATATATATATATGTATATATAGTCTAAATGATGTTTAATTCATTTCTATATTGATGAAAAAAAGGTCTTAACTAAAATTGTTAAATAGAAATAGATTTAGCACTTGCATAAGCCGATTTCGCAAAAGTCTGCAATTTTAAAACAAAATTTAACTGCATAAGGACGAAAAGAGAAAACCTTAACTAAAATTTTGTAAATAGAAAACGAGGAGCATATATATGTATATATATATATATATATATATATATATATATATATATATATATATATATATATATATATATATATGTGTGTGTGTGTGTGTGTGTGTGTGTGTGTGTGTGTGAATAACTGCAAAAAATCATACGTAGGTGAGACACAGCGAAACTTGGAAATCAGACTAAGCGAACATAAAAGGGACATAAGAAATGCCAACCCCTTAAATGCATTCTTTTCCCACTGTGTCGAACATGGCCACTCTTTAGGCTTTGGACGTGCAAAAATCTTAAAATCCATCCTAGATAGAGCAAAACGGAGACTTATTTAATCTGCTTTAATTTCAAATATTCACACCATCAAACAAAGAAAAGAATTTTATAATGTAGCCCCAATCATAGGTAATATAATAATAACTGAACAAAACATTAATTTAGATCCTGGTTGTAAAAAAAATGCATATATGTATATAACCCGACCCCCCTCCACACACACTAGATATAAATTCTCTTTTCATCATGAAATTTTGTCTCTCCAGAACAGAAAGAGAACTGAACTTCTCCTCTTTCGCATGTGATATATGACCGTCTTCCTGTACATCCTCGCCTAGAAATCCTGATGATGTCCCCTGAAATAGGGACGAAACGTTGATTTTATTTTTGTTTTTACTCTTTTAGGTTTTTCCTTTTTATTCACATAACGTCTAAAGCATCGTTTATATCTTGCTTTATTTTATTCATATATATATATATATATATATATATTATATATATATACATATATATATATGTATACACACACACACACACACATATATATATATATATATATATATATATATATATATATGTATATATATATATAGGAAAGTGATAATCTGCAAAATATTTCTCGTACTTTAATCTAAATCGCCAGCTTTTAATGTGTCCTTATTTTAAAAAAAATTTTTTCTACATTCGTTGTAATTTTTTTCAAACATTTTTAATACTTATACGTTGTTTTGAATATGCTTAAAAACGTGTTAACACAAAAGCAATTTTGTTTGCTTCAATCTAAACATCCTTTTTAATACAAATCTTATTTAAATTGCTTTATTTTCAGTTAATCCCTTCAAAACCAGTATGTGAGACAGAGCGATAATTCATAAAACGACAATTGAATGAAAAGCAAATAAGGTCTTTTTATTTTTAAAAAAAATATAAAAGTTATTTTTTATCTTTTTACATGGGTTAAATCGTTTTATGAAACAAAATTCTAAACAATTGGCAAAACTCCGGCTATATTTTCACATAAAAAAACATTGTATATCGGTGTGCTTGGAAGTAAAGTGAAATTTATTTCAAATGACATTTGCTTGAAGTTTTCCCCTCAAAAGTTCACGAAATTTCGTGCGATTATATTTAGTGTTCTTGTGTTAAATTAAGATTTCTAAGTATCGTTTACGAAGGTACAATTCTCAAAATGGGTCTACGGTAAAGTTTCATATTTAAATTGAATTAAAAACTCTCATATATATATATATATATATATATAGGATTCTTCAGGCTTAGTGGATAATTTTGTGGTTCTCTCTCGTAATCCTAGAGTGAATGAAACGCGGAATATTCAGTTTAGCTTAATCGTCAGGTATCTTTTATAACTTACTAACCAGCTCTACCTACGTATTGAACACTGTTGAAGTAAATACTTAAAGTTTACGCATAAATTTATACTTTCGTGTATTAATTTTATGTGAGTAAATGAAGTAGTTATATATATATATATATATATATATATATATATATAGTCATCGACATACAGTTCTGTTTTGTTGTATCATAAAGCGTCAGTGCCGCTAGACCAGTACCTCTCCTAAGCCGAGGATTGAACCTAGAACCATGGCCCTGACAATCAGCAGTTCTACCGATCGAACCACGGGGGCACGCCCGTGAATAATCTCGCCAAATGTCTATTAAAACAAATATTTGTCCGCCAATTTTTCATATTATGAAAACTACTTATCTGCCCCAAATTTAAATGTGATATTCGTTTTCAGCACCATCGCAAACCATTAAAAGTCGTCATTTCCAAGTTTTTGGAGGAGTTGGAAATAAACTTTATATTGACCTTTTTTCTAGAGCTTAAACGACGCTGGGTCACGTCGTAAAAATTGACCATTTTTAATTTAAGATATTAAATAAATTATAAAGAAAATCTATTTCGCAGGCAATTAAACACACTCACTATGGTATAATTATTATAATAACTTCTGGGCAACACCGATTAAATTTTATAAACAAACAAAAAATAGCAGGGGATGATGGATTTTGTTCACATGTCTCTCTGACTAACTCTGCCCTCGTGAGGATGCAAGTAAATGAAGACATTAATTTTATTTTTCTCTAACAAATAAAAAAGGTTACTTAAAAATTAAGAATAAGCGAAATAAATTTCCTCCGAATTAAAAATAAAAATAATAGTTCAGCTTAGAATAATATTTCCAAATGAAAACAAAAACAGGAAATATTAAATAACGTAATTTTTCAATTAAACTATCACAGTTATTTCCCCTTTTGGTTTTCTGGTTTTTGGTTTGAAAATAAAACGGTTTGAAATTTCAGATATAATAAGTTAAATAAAATATAACTTTAAATTTAAATAAACTAATTAATGAAAAATGTTTTAATTAGTCCAGGTGAAACAAAGCTATTATGTTGAATAAGTAATGTCATCGAGGTAATTATTTAAATAGATTTCATTTAATGACCGTAACTCAATAATGTAAAAGAGGTTTGAAGAATGCTATATATTGAAAGTACATACAGAATATAATGTCTCCGTTGACAGAAGTATCCTAACATGGTCATTAATATTTCATCACAATGAGAGGTGTACACACACACATGGCCTTTATATTTCTTTAGTCATTTGAGGTTGTACACATAGACACACACACATACCAGTTGTGATAAGAGCAACTGGTTTAATAAGAAAGAATCTTCATAAATACTTAGAAGCAATCCTTGGAAGACCAAGCTGTAACAAAATACAAATAGCAGCCATAAAGGGAACAGCATCTACTCTTAAAAGACCCCTCGGATAAAAATTTAAATCATAACAGAATCAAGTGTTAGCTCTAGGAGGGAGCCCCTTGATACCTTAAAAGTTACTGAAGTGAAATAAAAAAAACGAACGCTACTACTTCATATATATATATATTGTAGCACATACATTGATATTAACAGCCGACCTTTTCGATTAAAAAAAATCGACCGTTTTATATATTCAGTCATTGGTATGCGAGCTACTAAATTGAGAGTTACTAATTTGCATATTCCTTTGACAAATAAATTTTATTAATTAATTAACTATTTTTTTAATGTTTTCTTCTTAGATAATTAAATCTATTTGATAATTGTTTCCAGTTTTGCATATTTCCTACATCGTGCATAATTCTGTAGCATTAAGGATAAAAAGGGCCGAGAAAACAATCACGTATTTATATATAACTGTGTGAGTGCATATATATATATATATATATATATATATATATATATACAGTGGCGTTGTCTGTGTGTATGCGGAAATCACTACCGAACTGCGCTCTGAATTCTTTATTCAAAGTTGAATTTTGATAAATACAGAACCTGTGGAACAATTGCAGTGTTATTTTTAGTCCTTCTACCACCAAAGACTAAAATCTCGCAGTAGCTTCATCAATATAGAGGAAATCGATCCCAGGTAAGCTGCCTCCTATAGGATGGAACGATGAAGCCCTACCAGACCCAAATGTAACACTCTCCCAGGGTTCAAACCTTGGTAGAAAAAACTGGGTGACTCTAAATAGAGCCAGAGCCAAAGTAGGCAAATCAAAAGACAATCTCCACAAGTGGGGCCTAGACACCTCACCGTTATATCCATGTGGAGAAGTACAAACGATGCACCACGTTAGGAAAAACTGCCGATTGGGTCCTCATTGCTCAAACCAAGACCTTAAGGAGGCAAACAGCACCGCCATGCGATGGGTTAATTTCTATTGCGATAATATATGATGCTGATTATTTTTAGTCTATAAAATTAGCTGTAAAAAGTCTAAATATAACAAAAAATCACTTGACGGAGTAAGTCGAATACAGGTGTTACCTCTGATGTTACGTTTGCGCATGCACATAATTATACAATTATAGCTTAGTCCCTTTAATTTTCAAGGTTTCATATCCATCTGTTTAAATTACAGATGATAACGACGCTGGAGCGATAAATAAACACTTGATATATGCAAAATCAATGCCGATGCTCATAATGTATGAATATTTTGACCCCTTCAATTCCTAAAAATTCACCAAAAATCAGAAAATTTCATGAAAGTTTCACTAATTATCACAATGATTACGAAAGATCGGAGACTAATTATTTTTATTTGACTTTTATTGTATTATTTTGTTAAAAAATGGATAACTTTACTAACGTTATGATTGTTCGTAGTAAAAACAAAGAATACATTTATTTTTTGTTCTTTTGATGACAATAAAACCTCGTAAATTGTAACAATAAAAAATAATTCTCTCAAGAACATAACTAAAAAACACCTAAAGAATGAAAATCGACATAACTCTGAGAAAACTAATTACTCGACTTTATTTTATATTCTCACACAAAACTCATAATCGCAAAAAAATAATTCCTCTTTTGCAGTTTTCAGTTTTGTGTAATATTTATATGTAAGTTTCTAATATTTTACTTGCATGAATGAACATATAATCGTCAGCGTAGCATAATTTTATATAATCTTAAAAAATAGCAAAATGAAAAAATTGAAAAGCTCGAACACATAAAAACAATTCAGTTAAATAATGGTAAACGTTATACAAACTTTCACGATACGAATATATGGATGCACGACTAGGAAAAAAAGAAAAATAATTGCTTTGCAACCCCCTATTCCTTCTCTCTAATCATCTGACATCATTTTCAGGTAGCCTTTAAACTTACTCACATTGTGGGTTTACGTAGAACTAATGCGCAACACATTTTCGTTTGTATTGATAACGTGAAACCAAAATCTCTCGCTTTTGTAAGTTATTTTTAATTAAGTTAATTTTTGTACAAACAAGTTCTTTTTTTATATAATTCAATATCGTATGGCATTACTTTACAAATTATTTTTTTAATAGGCACAGAAAACTAATATTTTTCTTTCCAAGGATTTTTACAATGAATTTGCTTAGCTTCAAAATTTGACTAAACTTTTCAGATTCCGAATGTCGCCGTGAAAACATTTTTCATTAAAACTTTTTTCACGTTTAAATATAGTTTTTCTTTTGAAAATTATCTTTAGGCTTTAATCAGTTTTCCGGCAATAATGCACGTACCTACTAAACACTAAAACTGAAGGGCTAAATATTTTAGTTTTGACTTTAAAGGATGGACACGAAATCATATTTTTTAAAAAATAATTTTGAAATTATTACTATATATTAGATAATAATCAATTGGGGATGGCTCTTTCATAATAAATATCAAATCTGCCTGAATTAAATTATAATATTCATGCTAGTATATATGTATATATATATATATACATATACATATATATATATACATATATATATATATATATATATATATATATATATATATATATATATATATATATATATATATATATATGGCACAGTACCCAAGATAGCAGACGTGTAACAACGTGGGGATGGAATTTCTTTTTCTCAAAACATTCGTACCATGTACAAAATTAGCTTTTTGTTTGTAACATCGGATGGAAATCACATCTAACGAGTTGATGAGAAAGAATTTTTTTATGAAAATACAAATCATAAAATTGTCATCCCATTAACAAAATGAAGAGATCCAAGATGAAATAAACAAGAGTTATATAAAGAAAATGTATTTTAGTTTCAACAAAATTTGTACTATATATATATGAAATCTTTTGGGGTGTACAAAATTTAATTATGGCTAAATACAGACAAAATAACCATGATGATTAAAAAAATAGTAAAAATGAAAATAAAGGCTAGTTCACCAGATGTCGATCCTTGCTCAACAGAACTACATCGACGAAAATTGCAATAAAAAAAAAACGTCATGAATATGGCGGGGGAGAGAAAATATAAATAAATAAAATGAAAAATAAATGGAGGGAAAATTACATAGAAATCGCATAAAGTCCTAAGAACTATTCTCATTGCTTGCAAAGACAAGTTATCAAGGGCTTAATAAAAATAATTTCTAGAATTTTTAGATGAATGGGTGAGTGCAACTTACTCAAGATCGTAAATATATCAGCTCTGAAATCATATAGTTATTTATAAGGTGCTCGGAAATCGCAGATCCATATGTTTTGCAACGTAAAATATTCCTCTCTAAAAATTCATTTTATTTCTAGCAGAAAAAATAATGTTTTAGATCGCCAATCCCAAATACCAGCTGACGTGACATTACAAACAACCACAGACGGAATTTTATGAACGACATTTTCATTATTATTTCCTTATTTTTAATTTTTTTTTTTTTTGCGAATTAGTACACTTGGCAAATTATTCCTCGTAATATGTAATAATAAATATAGGATTGATTCCATAAGAATATAGACGCAATCTATCTATCTATCTATCTATCTATCTATCTATTTATCTATCTATCTATCTATCTATCTCTATATATACATACTATATATATTTAATATATATATAAATATATATATATATGCATATATATATATATATATATATTAAATCATCATGTGTAAGTATATTGTACGACCGGGCAATGCCTAGCGGCTAGCTAGTAATATATATATACATATATATATATATATATATATATATATAGATAGATAGATAGATAGATAGATAAATAAATAAATGTACTCTTGAAATGAATCAGTTAAATTCAGAAAGGAAGATTTAAAACGATGCAATATAAGCAAGAACCCAATTTTATTTAGAATCTATATGGATTCTATTGTGGTTTGATGAAGTGTTATCTTTGAATTGAGATTCCACTGAAACATGTATGCACATATGTAACCAATAATGTCTGTATAATAAAAAAAAAACTATATACCAGCTCTGTCCTGCATTGAGCACTTTTTCATAAATATTCGAGTTTAATTGTACTTACATCTAAGAAACCAATCTGTACACCCATAATGTTGATAAATGTATACCTATATATATATATATATATATATATATATATATATATATATATGTATATATACATATATGTATACATATATATATGTATATATACACATATATATGCATATATGCATATATATGTATATATATACATATTTATATGTATATATATGTATATATATATATATATATATATATATATATATATATGTATGTATTAACAGAAGCAAATGGATGGAACGAACAAAATACACGCTTGCTTTTCGAAATACATTTCTGGATCAATTGAACTATGAAAATATAAATATAAACAGAAACATTTACATGACGGTAATAACATTCGAAGCGTATCTAATCAACCTTCTCTTCATGGACGCCATTTTAACAATTTACTGAATGAAAGGACAGACTACGCATGCGCAAGAATTTTGCTTAGTTGTAAGCATGCGCACTCTTTTGAAAGTCAAGTGAATCCACAGCTTTCCGACGAAAACATGTAACTATAGAGGAAGATATAAAGGTGGTTAGAGGAGAAGGAGGGATTCGTTACAGAAATAAAAGATTAATACACACGCACGCACACATCAACTAACGAACACCTCCCATATATATATATATATATATATATATATATATATATCAAAAAAAGTTTTATTTTTAATTTATCATTCTGACGTTTCCTCTTAGAGGGTCAGACGATAAGGCCTTAAGGAAATTTTAATAATTTCACCTGCCCGTTTTTTTTTGTTTCTTTGGTATTTAAATTAAATTATGTTTCCTCTGAAATTTCTCCTTCCATTTTGCTGTACAAAAATCTACTTATATATATATATATATATATATATATATATATATATATATATATATATATATATATATATATATATATATATATGAAACAAATATAAAGTTTTATACTTTCTTACAAGTTTCTCATAATTACCATCTGGTCACATAAAGGAATATATGGGAATGAATCAGTCGACGGGTTTTCTTATACATATCTGACCTTCATATATTTTATTTCGTTTTTAAATATCTGTTCATTACGATAAATTGTAAATTATGCAATTTGCATTATCCCGGGGTTCCTTACTACACCAATTCGACACACCAGGGCAACGCCGGGTACCTCCGCTAGTTTTCAATAAACCTCGTAATAAACTCAAACTAGCGTCTAAGTGTTTTATTTGCAGACGATCAAATACGTGTATTTAAAAAAAAATGACAACATTATAGTTTAACTCTTCGACCTGTGTATAAAGATTTATAAACTCGTCCATGAGTTCAACTATAACATTATATTTATTAGACGAGCAGTTAAAACTAGCGAAAGAGCCCATGATAAAAAAAGAAGCGCATTTATACAGCACATACATGTTTACAAAGAAATGTAGATAGATAGATAGATAGATAGACATAGAGAGAGAGAGAAAGAGAGAGAGAGAGAGAAAGAGAGGGGAAGGAACGAGGGCGTTAAGATTTGTCGGGTAGAAAGAAAACTCCAGCATAAAAATCACTACAAAGGAATTGCATGAGGAAAGTGAGAGTATCCAAACAATGAGGGTTTGGAATGAAGATCGGGGAAAAGATGAACAGAAACGTCTTTATACGTAAGAGAGTTGATGAGGTAAAGAAAACATAAAAAGGAGTCTGAAGACAAACGAGGATAATTCCACTCATCCCGAAATCCTAACCAACCACTCCCACGGTGTCCTCAGTCAGCCGAGACAAACAAAATAATGTTTCTTTTTTTATTCATCCGATCAAGCTAATAAAAAAAGAAAACTTTTTTTTATAAGAAAAAAAAAATGACACAAAATTGACTGAATGTTTCAGATTAATAAAATAACGTATACAAGATTGGCAAATAAAGATGATCTCTCTTTTTGTTTTGTGTGTGTAAACACACACACACACATACATACATACATACATACATACATACATACATAATGTGTGTGTGAAATGTTGTAGACAAGTTTACATACAAGACCCACACGTTGTCTGCAGTCTACGTCGCAAAGAAAGCGAAGACAAAAAATAACTGGAATTCACTTTCTCCTGTTGGAACCACGACATTTATTTCTACACTCTCCTGGCACGCGTGACTTCTCGTTAGGTCTGTGCCATCTTACACAATCGTCTTCTGAACATTCTCTCGAACGTCATACTCGTACCTAACGTGATCGTCCTCTTGAACGTGTTTTTTAGAGCCTTTTTTTTCTTAAAGTGACGTCACTTCGCTATTTACATATAGCTGTTCGCGCTATATTACGTATATACATTTATGTATGCTTATATGTTTATACATATATATGTGTATATACATATGTTTATATATGAATTTGTGTGTATATATATATATATATATAAACCATATATTAAGAAAAACACAAATCCCACATATATCCACCAACACTCAAACCACCCACCCTCTCCCCATTAAGATAATACCTAAATCAATCGAACGTAGAATAAATAATAACTCCTCCAAAGAGATACAAAAAATATTTATAGCAACGCTCTAAAACATAGAGGACATAAAATGCCGACATTAAAAAAATAGCAATAATATTAATATAACTAAATATAATAATCGAGGAAGGAAACTAATTTGGTTTGCCCCTCCCCTCTTAATCTAATAGTAAAAACGAAACTTGGAAATAAATTCCTTCATCTTATAAACACACACACACACACACAAAAAGAAATTCCATGCGAAAACATATAGAAAACGTTGGCAATAATCACACGCTATTAACCTTCCTTTTGGATTCTTTGGTGTGTTTTTAGCTAATCATTTTATTTTCACTACCGCCCCCCCCCAACAAAAGGTTTTTGTTAATACTTTATCAACCTTATCGTTTTTTGTAATTTTTTTTAAATATGAATTACTGTAATATGACTATTAAGTGGAGACCATTGCTTTGCCTTGAAATTCAATATGAAAACTTTCGAATTTCGCTATTATAATGTATATGCATCGCCTTTTCTTACTTAATACACCTTGTAGTGATGACGTTTGACATACTGTTTCTTCTGGCTTTAAGTTTGAGGACAATTTTTACATACAGGAATGGGAGTTACAAACAACTCTTATTGCACACACATGATATTTCAATTGAAATCTCTTTGTTCTCTGTAGTATGTCTGGGCTGCAATTGATTCCAATGTCTTTTGCACAGACATTTATTTCCGTTTATATCATATAAGATCTGACTATTTCTCTTGCTTATTGTTCCTTTTTTCCCACTAAATTTTACTAGTCCTAAATATTTTGAAAATAAAACTTTACTTATATTCTTTAGTCAGTTATTATTTTCATGTTTGGACTCCTTTGAGGTTTCGTAATTTGTGTATTCATTTTTTTTTTTGCGGACTGTTATCCTAATCTTTATAGTTGTTCTTTCACGACGTTTCCACCAACTCATACTCTGCCCTTCTTCAGGCGGTTAACTTCCTTCCATAGTTGTCGCGGTCTCACCAAGTTTTGGCCAACTGATCCTTTAGCCATCTTTAGGTAGGATTGGAACCGCTATCTTAAGAAAATACTCACATAGAACTGTAGAGATTCAATGTCATTATTCACTGCGCCACGGACTCCAACGGAATTCCTATCCCCGCGCAGTTAACCATCTGAGGAAGGCTAGAGGATGAGTTAGCGGAAAGGTGGTGAAACAACAAAAATTATGAAGATGAAGAAAAGAGTCCGCAGAAAAAATGAATACACAGATGGGTTTCTAGTTATGAAGATTTCTGTGCCAGAATAGGCAACATCCCATCGGACAAAGGGTGTTTTTTTTTTACATGGGTGTCACCACTTATCAAGGCCCAGAGACCACTCGTAGATAAGGGTTAATAGGTACACATTAGTCATTGTGATTTTAGCATAGTAAACAGTGGGAATTTTGTAAGTTGGATTACTTAGGGGGACGATTCAATTAGAACTTGCTCACATTGAACTTTTTCTTTTTTTTTTCATAGGTATCAACACATTATCAAGGCCAAGAGGCCACTCAAGGATAAGGGTTAAAGAGTGTACAGTAGAAATTGGACAATATAATAGTCATTAGTAATGAAAATTTGTTAAATTTGATAACTTATATGGAACGACTCATCAAGAACTTATTTACGTTAGACTTGAAGACAACCATATTGTAGTCAGCCGGAAAGAAGGAAAACGGAAGACAATTCCACAGGCGTGCAGTTCTAATAAAAAAGGTTTGTTCATGGAATCTACGTTTAGGTTTAGGCACAGATAAAGAGTGGGGGGAATTATTGATAGTGTTTACAGCTAGACGAGTATTTCTTGTGAAATTTTTGCGAGGGGGAACCATAGATTGAAGCTCAGTCGAACACTTTCCATGAAAATAACGATATATCAGAGACAAACTCGCAACATCTCTTCTGTGAGATAGAGGTTGCAAGGAAGAGAAAAGGACATCTCCTACGAGGCTACGAAGTCTATTTTGAACTATATCAAGGCAGGACAAGTCCTTTCTAGCAGCTCCTGCCCAGATGTGGCAACAGTATTCCATCCTTGGACGTACCTGGCTCTTATATAGATAGAGAATTGCATCAGCAGTGAGATATCTACTGGATCGATAGAAAGATCCTACCATTTTTCCAGCGGCCTTGGCAACAGATTTGATGTACGTGTTCCATTTAAGATCAGGAGTAATGGTCAAGCCCAGAAGCTTGTCAAAACTTGAGGCCTCCTGAAGACGAGAGCCATTCATTTAAATTGATGCCAGATGGGGATCAGAATGTTGATGATGTAAAGAGAGAAGCTTGGTTTTAGATGCATTAAAAGTAACCAGCCACTCCTTTCCCCATTGTACTACATGCTCAAGATCAGAGGAGAGAGAATTGAAGAGAACTTGGTCGTTTACTGTCTTAGATGTGCTACCATAAATGGTAGTGTCGTCAGCATAAATGTCTACAAATGATGTAAGGATGTGATTTGGAAGATCATTAATGTAGATCAGGAAAAGAGTTGGGCCCAGGATGGACCCCTGAGGGACACCGGCATTAATACTGTGGGCTTCTGATTTTTGCCCCTCAACTACTACTCTTATGAACCTATCAGAAAGAAATGATTTAATAATTGAGAAGACATTTCCAGCTATACCATAGCTAGAGATCTTATGAAGTAAACCTTTATGCCATACCCTATCAAAGGCCTTAGATATGTCAAGAGCAATTGCCCAGAAAGGTTGCCTCCGTCGAGAGATTTGCTAATCCTATGAGATATAACTGTAAGTACATCTGCTGTAGATCTAGCAGAACGGAAACCATATTGAGTGTCACTAAGAAGGTTATTTTTGTTGAGATGGTTGATTACTTCTGTATTTAACACAGATTCCAGCAACTTACTCATGACGCACAGGAGACTTATTGGCCTGTACTGAGAGGGGGATGAGTGTATTTATAAACATCATTGACTCATGAAGCAATGAACTCGATATCGTATTCGAGTTACTTGTGATTCTGTGTATGTCCAGATATGTCTGAATACTGCTTTCGTTTGTGTCTATACCTTAATTTCTCTTTATCAGGAAGTTTAAATGCGCTCGTAAATATTTCCGTCTGTTCATTTGGTCTTGAATGATATGCGGGCGTTGTCATGTGATCACCTAAAACTGATTTACGGAATTCATTGAATTATCTACCTGTAAACGAAGATTCCTTATCGCTGATTGATACTTTCTGGAATGTTCATTAAGTGCGTTAATTATATTTGTTTTAGTTGTTTGCACTTAAATATTTCTGGTCAAAATGGTAAAACAATAATATCCGTTTATGGACCTTGCGTAGTCGATATCTAATCGAATCTGTAGGACACCTGTTTTAGCCACCGTTGAATCTTTAAAAGTGCACCTCTTGTTTCACTGCTTAAAAAATTGTTTAATGTATTGGTCCATTCTCAGCGGCTTCGTCAAACTTCTTATGAGTTCGTGGAATTACTGGATGACCAGTGTAAAATCGATTCGAATTTTCTTTTGCAAAGTCCCTGCTATTATTATTCTGTCTGCGTATAGAATTGTATGTTCGCTTATACAAACGGGTGACACAGTAAATCCTTTTTAAATTTTCTCATACAATCAAACTTGCTTTTTCTTTCTTCAAATCTCCTGCTAGATGCAGTAGTGACTCCGCAATTCATTTAAAAGAAACCTTATTTTGTTTAAACCTCCCTTCAACCAAATGGTTAAAGCTTATCTAATTAAAATGTTCTGAATCAAGTTATGTTACAATCCCCTCTAAGCAATATACTCCACAAAAGTAAAATAAAATAAATTAAGCTATAACTGCATTAATAACTTATAAAATTTGCACAAGCACTGTAATAAAATCCTTAAAAGTAACACAAAACTTAGCCATAACAAAAATTAAATTTGTAATTTTATTAAGAAGTCTGAATGTACCCTCAAACAGAATCGTCTAACAACCTCCATCATTTATCAAGCCCATATTATAGCAAAGAAGAGCATCCCAAAAGTAAATACTATATCGGTCAAACAAGCTACAATTTAAAACAGAGATGTACTGGCCATTAATTCTCCTTCGTCAATCCAAGATATAGTCATTAGTCATCACCTGCTTTATGTTACTGAGAATAAGAAATAATCTACCACTAATTGTTAACTGGAAATTTAAAAAAAAATCTTAAACCCACCAATCATTAAATTCCCCTGCTAATTAATTGTGAGCTCTATAAATCAGACCTCCTAAGCTATTTTACTACTCATCTTTAATTTATCACTGCAACAGTTTTATCTAATCTAGTTTCTGTTCTACTCACAACTATTTTATTACTCTATTATTTGTTGTAAGCTCATATGCTTTGTATATTTATTAGTCCTCTTTTTCTGTTTTGATGATGTTAGTTTCGTATATTTTATATCATTATTTTATATCGTTGGATTATAACGATTCATATTATGTATTTTATGATAATTCAAGTAATGACTTAATTAATGTTTATGGTGTTTATGCGTCAATTTTAAGATGTTAGAGACCTAGTTCAATTTGGTATAGCTAAAAATTTATTTGAATTTATTTAATCTTAAATTTTAAATTTTGGTCTTAATATCCTGATTATTGGCTCCAATTACTAAGTCTTATCGCCAAAGGTTCGATAATTATCAATAATTCTAAAATGTTTTTACACTGATAAATTTGTAATTTCCGAAGCCTAATAACACGCTATTTCTAATTTAAGTTTCTAATATATATATATATATACATATATATATATATATATATA
>NC_136521.1:37262394-37279894 GCF_053919585.1 Euprymna scolopes
ATCAATTTTTAAAATCACTTTAAAGTAAGCCTACAGTTATTTTCTTCAAATTAAAATCATACTACCATGTATATTGACGTTGCCCGAATCAGCGAATCTATCACTCTCCCATAATTTTTATTTTCATTGAAATCGGTGAAATCGGCAATTTTTCCATCAAACTGAATCAGTGCTTGCTCTTATTTACGCCCCATCTCCGTGCACTGGAGGAAAACAACACATGCCTTTCCGCAGTGACTTAGTTCCCAGTACATTGCAGTCTTCATTGCAACGTAGACTACAATTTATTGTGGACAAAGTCACATTAAAGTTTAACATGTAATAGCAAAGTGTCATACTTTAATCGTGCTTTAAACAGATATATTCATTTCGAACGCGCTTCTGTCATATCAAAGAACCTATATGCATTAGTATATATTTCTATATAGTCGTTTTTTATTAGTTTTCTGCACCCTCTCTCTCTTTTTTATTAGTTTTCTGCACACCCACACTCTCTCTCTCTCTCTCTCTCTCTCTCTGTATAGTGAGAGAACTGCCGACTGTCAACACGACGGTTCTAGGTTCAATCGTTGACTTGGGAGAGATGCTAGGCTAGCGGCACTGATGAGTTGTGATGCAACGAAACAGGACTGCATGTCGATGACTACAAATATATTTTAAGCACCCCTCTTTGGAGCACTGTCGTAAATAATCTCACCCGCTACTTACTTGAAAATGCGAAGCTCGTTGATTTGAGCACTATAAAAGTGGTTGCGGGTGTCTATTTAAATAGACATTCCGACCAGTTATTTACGGGCATCGATTCCTTGGTCAAGTGGGAGAACTACCGACTGTAAACCCGACGGTTCTAGGTTCAATCCTTGACTTGGGAGAGATGCTAGTCTGGCGGCACTGATGAGTTGTGATACAACGAAACAGGACTGTATGTCGATGACTATATATATAATTGTAGTCATCGACATACAGTCCTGTTTCGTTGTATCACAACTCATCAGTGCCGCTAGACTAGCATCTCTCCCAAGTCAAGAGAGAGAGAGAGAGAGAGGTAGATAGATAGATAGATAGATAGATATAAAGTGATTAATATATAATAAATGTTTTATAATTATACACGCCCATACAAATGTCACTTTTGCGGAATATTGATTGTGGACATATGTGGTTAAACCGTTCGCAAGATTCGTAACAGGGACACCAGTCAACTTTAAATCAATTCCAACGTTCTACTAATGATATGAATTCCAACGGTTATACAACGTATAGAGAAATAAACGTTATGCATGTAAAACCAAAGCGGTAAACACTTTTTGCTTACAAATAATATAAAGGCAGTCTTATATCTGGAATTAATATCCATTATCCATCTATCTGTCTACTATTATGTAAAAGAGGGGTTTTTTTGTGCGTATCTCTGAGTTCGTTCCTTATGGACTCTAAAACGGCTGCGTCGACTTTTCTGAAATTTCACACAAAGGTACTTAATGGAACTGGCAGTGTTCTTAGATCGGTTTTGCATCGGAATGTCTTCGATAAGTATCAATAATCAGTAATCGAATTAATCCGATGAAAGAAGGAACAAGCGATTTTGATCAGAGTTGATACTTTACGTACGGCACAGTCACGTTGACACATCGATTCCGGTCAGATCACCGAAGTTAAGCAATTTTGAGCCTGGCCAGTACAAGATGGGTGATCATTTGGAAAGTCTAGGTGCTGTATATAGCTTCTGGGAGAGTTGGGTGTGGGCCCAGCACTCTCATCCTGAAAAAAGAACTCGCTACAAATAATCTACAAAAGTCGTGGATGGCTTATGCTTCTCCAGGGGATCAAGGCCATAGATGGAATTATACCTTACACAGCCTAACAACACAAGTGCATTTGAGAAGCTTTATTACCACACAAACCGAAAGGCCAAACGTATAAAATCAACAGTAGGTTTTATTTTTATATGACAGTGGCGCGTTTGAAATGAATGTTTCTCTTTAAAGCATAATCTCACGATGAAACTTTACTTTTTTTAAATTGTAAACTTAAATTCAAACCATTATCATCGCTCAGTCAGTAATACCAACCATATAACATCAAGAGTAGCTGCTTTGATATGCCGTGGTGGTGTTCGACATAAATGTTTCTGCTTATTGTATAATTAAGGCATGAGACTTGACGTTTGCATTTTTAATTTAATGCAAGCCTTAAACGTAGGTTCTTTAGTTCTCTGGACTACAATATACGAAGCAACCCGGATAGAAGTGACCCGGATTTAAGAGAAATTCACGGATTAAAGAGAAACCCCGGATGTAAGAAAGAATGTCTATGCTCCCAAATTATAGCCTGTGGTAATGTATATGAAATAGATCAATCCAGGATATAAGAGACGTCTTCCCCGGCCGCGATAACTTCGGATTACACTGCATAATGACCTTATTCGCTGCGCGAGGAATGTGAAGCTTTATCTAGTTGCATCGCGATGGGTTTCCAATTAGAGAAAGCAATAAAGCGATTTGATTGAAAAATGGGCTATTCTATCGATTTTAATGACAATAAAGTATGGGAGTGTGGAGCATTTATTGATCATCATTCAATCCCGGGCAACGTTGGGGCACCCTGCTAGTGAATAATGCTTCAATAACACACCTTTCATACACAAAGCTAGGGGCGTATTCGGAGTTATCCGTTGCAAATTATATCGTAATTACTTTGTATTTGGTATTATCCTGTATATAATTTTAATGCCAATTTCAAGCTCGCTGAAATTGAGGGCAGCGTTTTGAATTAATGTGTGTTCAGTCGTAAAGTAGGTTAACAAGAACCAAAATATTTCCGTTTCGTTCATCCTCAATTCCAATACTTTATGACGTATTTCTAGACTCAAATATTACCATTCATCCAGCGCAGCCGCAGCCGGGGTTGAACTGCCTACACGAGTTTGTAGTGTAATTCAAATCTTGTCGGTAGTTAAATACTTGATGCTTCGCCAGGAATATCAAGGGTATGTTTTATCGTGTCTCCATCACTAGATGGGGTGCCTACCACGGCTTAAGAGATTCGCATCTATTCTCATTTCTATCATATTGATTTGACGTGTGACCCCCAAGGACAACCTGAATTTTTCTTCTTCTTCTATTATTATTATTATTATTATTATTATTATTATTATTATTATTATTATTATTATTATTATTATCATTATTATTATCATTATTATTATTATCATTATTATCATTATTATTATTATCGTTATCATTATTATTATTATCATTATCATTATCATTATTATTATTATCATTATTATTATTATCATTATCATTATTATTATTATTATTATTTTATTATTATCATTATTATTATTATCATCATCATTATTATTATTATTATTATTATTATTATTATTATTATTATTATTATTATTATTATTATTATTATTATTGGCTCACATGGAGCTTTCACACAAGTCAACAAACGATCTGATTTAAAACCTGTGGTGTTCTCTGGAGGCTGAGTGACAACAAGTCTCCCCAGACGTCCAGTTCTCTCCACCTCCTTCGATAGCATTTGCAAATGAATTTGCATCATCGCAACAGTCTCTTACTATTGATTTCTTGCCGGCAGTGGCCATTGGTTTATACTGGAATTTGAGTGGCACTAAGCCTCCCCAAAGTCCCAGTTCTCTTTACGCTTGTCCAACCGAGGTCTGGCTGGCGCTCTCTCCTCGGTCTTTCAGTCCTTGACCCTTCTCAGCTATTTGGTGTCACTTTTTTATCGGGAGAGGCGGTGGTGAAACTATGGGGGGATGCATGATGGGGGATGTAGAATTTGTAGATATGCAGCTTCGGTGTTCTTCATTCCCTGTAACGCTTATTCGTTATATTGTCTTGTATTATTCTCCGCATTCAAGGGTTTTCCTTAATATTTCAGGCGTTTTCATTATCGTTAGTCGTACTTTTGCAGTTATTCCTCTGATTCCAATTTCTGACATTCTTTTTTCGAAGTTTTTCAGTATAGTTCCTAGTGCTCCTACTATTATCGGTACTATTTTGATTTTCTTCATCATCCAAATCCCTTTTAACTCTCCGGCTAGCTCTGTGTATTTGCTTCGTTTCTCCTTTTCTTTCATACTCACCCTGTGGTCAGCTGGGACAGCAAAGTCTACGATTTGACAGGAGTTTTCTTTCTTGTTAATTACTACGACATCTGGTCTTCTTGCTTGGATGGGTTTGTCCGTCTGTATGTCCATGTCCCATAGGATTCTGTGGTTCTCGTTTTCGAGTGCTGTTGCAGGTTTATCCTTGTACAAACTATTATTATTATTATTATTATTATTATTATTATTATTATTATTATTATTATTATTATTATTATTTACATAAAATAAAAACTTTTTCATTTAAAATGATGCGTAGACAATGCTTTAAGAAATCCGGGAAATACTATAATCCAATCAGACCCATTTCACACACCGAACGAAGGGCACATTCAATGTCAACCGTTGTCAGTCATATCGGCATACTTTTGTATTTGATATTATCCTACTTATAGTTTCAATGGCAATTTCAAACTAGATCAAACACATGGCAACGTCTTTAGTACACCACATATTTGAATGGGTTCAAATGATTCGAACAATAAACTATTGTGAAGTTTGACTCCTATGAACGGGTCCAATTTATTTTGAAAATACTGTTGTGTTTGATCGCGTCAGTGGGCCCACTTCTATTAATCACAAAAGTTATGGATTTCATACTGCAAAATCGAGATGGCGTGGTCCTACTTAATTGCTACTTCACAAGAGCAATGTAAGACACAAGGCTGTATCTGAACGTGGGTAACATCCACATCCCCCAACCGAGGACTCTCTGAATTGAAACAAAAATAATAATTGGCTAAGTCTAGAACGAGTTCTCCTTCACTGACAGAATAAACTAATTGTAACATTAGAACAGATACTACACTTTCTTCCCAGTCCAAATATCAATTTATTTAGATAAACAAAATAGTTACAATCGTTATTAAACATAAGCATTACACTCTGTTTGGTTTTGTGAAATAAGAGGTCGAGTGTATCGCAGAAGCAGTTTTACAGCAGGCAGAAAAGCAAGATATTGGCAGATAAGGCATTGGAAAGTTTGGAGAGAATAGGTTCAACTTCAGGAAATATTTCTTTTTTTAATAGTACAGCCGGAAGGAGACCAGGTTTACATGCTTTTGAGGTGTCTAGGATTTTTATGATATGATGTAATTGAGAAAGGGATGATTTTCAGATCATCTAGTCTGGTTTCGGTCCGCAGAGAAAAAATCTGAAAGTGAGTGGTTTGTGGGGTTCAAAGTAGAATTGGACGCACACCGACGGGCAAGTAGATTAGCCTTCTCGGTTGCTATCAAACAATTTCAATATTGTTGGATAATGGGGGAATTGTTGATTGCTCGTTATTTATTACACTGTTATATATTTTCTGGAAGTCACGAGTTCTTAATTTCTGCGCTTTAATGTATTTTCTGGTGGTTTCGGTATAATGTCCTTTGGCTGTGGCTATATCCTTCTTACATTTTCGATTAACCTTACCGAGATTCTTTCAGCAAAATACAGCAGTCACTCTATGGATTTAAACCTGCTTAATAGATCCGCTGTTGTTTCGATGACATTTTATTTACAAATAAATAAATATACAAGTGTAATGAGGCTGTGTGGGAAGATCTACACAAAACAAACAAACAAAAAAACAAATAGAATTAAAAAATAAATAACCAAACAAAATTCTAATAAGGCAGGTCATTAAGCTCGTCACAACACGTTGGTGAGTGTCAAACCACCGTTTTCTAGGTCAACCGAAAACAAACAATCAGTTTCTTAATGACAATGCAAGCTTAATAGTGACATAAAAATTAAGGCTAAGATCGTACACAAACAGTGAATATCTGTTCTATTGCGTATTTCGTTAAAGCTATAAAAGTATTTATCTAAGTAATATCGTTAATGTAGTATCAGAATATATATGGTTATTACGGTTTATCTCTAATATCCTTATAGGTGTCAGTGATATATTTCCATTGCATGGACGTCCGGCGCGAACGTAAACCTCACGATATCAATATACCATATTTAGACAGAACAACAGCTACATTTGGATGCTAGCCAAAATACCAAGAAGGTATATTTTAGTTTCACCTACGGCCCAAATACCACATCATGTTCTTATTGAATTTTTTACATTGCGTCTTCGTGATCGGGAGATCCTATTTATTAAAAAGGTGGATAGAAAGAGATTATATGATACAAACATTAAATTAGCGTATCTATATTCAAAGTTAATGATTGTGGTATGTTATATTTTATTATTGCACTTTGATCCCAAACAAGACACAATGCCACTTTGATGTCGGAACTACTATATGGGACATGATTTACGAGACAATTTTACCATGGAGGTCATTTATGAATATCAGGAATAATAAAGGTCCAGTGATCGACCTCTGAGGTACATCCGCATTTATATCATAGTGTTTTGATGTACGATCATCGATGACAACCTCGATTATTCTCTTATTCAAGAAGGATTTAATTCTGTTTAATATTCGTCCAGTAAAACCAAAGGATCTAATTTTCATCTGAAGACTATCGTGCCATATCCTGTCAAAGGCTAGGATATATCTAGGGCTATTGCCCTAGCGGTTCCTGCCTTAACTAGTGCATAGTATACACATTAAGTGATTAGAGTTATGATATCTGCGGTAGAACGGTTTTGTCTAAACCCATACTATTGGTCAGTGAGTTAGTGAAAGAGAGGTTAATTAAATACAAACTCAAATTTGGCGTAGGCTAATGGGGCGATAATTTAATGTGTCAGTTCTTTTGACAGGTTTATTGTAAACTAGTACCAGAGAAGCAGTTTTCCAGCACTCAGGAAAACAAGATTTGTTAAGGGATTCATCGAAAATTTTGGAGAGAATAGGTGCAACTTTAGCGAAGTTTGTTTGTAATAGTACAGCCAGATAAGGTCAGGTTCAAATGCCTTTGAGGTGTCTAGGGTTTTTATGATATCATATACTTAAGAAGGGGTGATTTTCATATCATCTACTGTGGTCTCGCTCCGCAGAGGAAAATCTGGAAAGGAGTGGTTTTTTGGGTTCAAAGTAGAATTGGAAGCAAACCGACGGGCAAGTAGATTAACCTTCTTGATTGCTGTGCAAACAATTTGAATTTTGCTATATAATGGGGAATTATTGATTACCCAATATTTACTACATTGTTATAGATTTTCCAGAAGTAATTTCTGTGCTTCAATGTGTTTTCTGGTGGTTTCGGTATATTCTTTTTTGGCTGTGGCTATTTACTTCTTATGCTTACTTCTAGCTTCTATAAACTTTTGTCTGTTTGTACAGGATTTATTTGATGAATCTGCGGTATGCATGCCGCTTTTGAGCAATGGTATCTGCTCACGTAGAAGTAAACCATTGGGGAGAGTGGAGTTTGCCATAGAACTTACGTGTAGGAACATGCGCTTCGAGTGCTGCTTTGAACCATTTATTGGTCTCATTTGCGCACACTTCAACAGGAAGAGAACATATATTTCTCTATGGAGCATCTCTGATGTGGTTTCTGATGGCATCCCAGTCAGCCTTATTGCAGTATCTTGTCGTTTTGTGCAGGGGCTCTTCCACTTCGGGTTGAAAGTTTAGGGTGATATCTATTATTATCTCAGCGTGATCACTATTCCCAAGGGGGAAATGGGCATTACTTACGCAATCATCAGGAACTGTTGTCAGAAATAGGTCTAGAAGTGAGGTTTGCTTCTCCTGACGATCTGGGAAACGGGTCGGAAACGTTACTTTCTGTGTCAAGAAATGATATATAGAAAAAGTTATGCGTGCTGCTACCAGCTGTGTCTGTGTACTTAGAGAAGGCAAGGCAACTACTGTGGTGGACATTAAAGTCATCAAATACATGTATTTGGGCGAAAGAATCTAGGAGGAGTGCTACATTTATGCTGTCAGAGACGTGATAAATTAGAGTAGTCTTGGGTCGAGGGAGAATGATAAAGTATAATAGCTATCGTATGCTGTAAAATTAGTCTAAAGCACAGGAAGGTCTGGTCATCCGATTCTTGTTAGATTCCCTAATTAGGATGATGTTACGAATATAAACACCAACTTCGTCAGAGTTCTTACAACTAATTGGAAGATAACCAGACCCGTTAAAGTAGTTAAAGGGGATGGAGGAGTGCAAGTTTCTTTCACTTAACGCTAAGATATCCGGGAGTTTGCTAGGGGCAATGAATCTGCCGCGTCCAATTTAGTTCTAAGTCCACGGATATTTGTAAATGCAAGTCTCAAGGAAAGAGACGAAGCGTTGTTACAGTTTACCTTTGGTCTGATCGTTATTTTGAATTAAGCTGCCATTTTTATAATTTAAGTTTAGAGTGAGAGGTGATAGGCAAAGTGAATGTGCGTTGCGACCATCATGCAACACAAGTAGACCGTCGGCCGACTCCTCGTCCACGGGAGAATATTTATACTTATTTTTAATAAATAGAATCGACTAATTTATAATCTGAAAACCGTACATATGTAAAAATTACTGCAGTATCATCACAGTGATTCTAGGTTTGGCGTCGTCATTGGAATTTCAGCATTTAATCCGATGTCCCGGGCAATATTTGGACACGAGAAGGCTAGTATACCATCCATTAATTTTTTTTTTAAAGTACGAGTGAATAATAAATCTTTGAGAAAAAATATCAATCATAAACTGTTCTTATAACCTAGTTGTAGAGATATTTTTCTTTTATTGCAGTAATACAGCTCAGAATGAAAAACAAAGAAAAATATAAAGCACATATTTAGTTGTAAAGAAATATCTAGAAAAAATTGTACTTTTTTCTGCAATAAAAAAAATGGAAAGATGTCTACATTCTCTAAACAGATGACTAAATAAAGCTCGCATACAATCTAAACGTTCTATATTTGTCCAAGGACGAATAATAAACAATATTTTTTCTATTTTATTTATTTTATTAATGCAAATATATATCGATGTGTCCCGATTTATATATATATATATATATATATATATATATATAATGGAACTTTGTGAATGTGAGTTCGTTTCTTATAAAATTGTAAACAGCTGGGCCGATTTTTATAAATTTCATGCAAATGCCTGGCAGTATACTAAGATAGGTTTTGTATCGGAATGTCTTCGATAAGTATCGAGAGTCGAATAATAGAAAAATCAGATGAAAGCAAAAAAAAAAGCGGTTTTAACTAAAGTTAACACTCTATATAACCTAACATCACAAGTGCATTTGAGAAGTTCCATTACCACACAAGCAAAAAGGCCCGACATATGAAATCAACAATAGGTTCTTTGATATGACGGGGCGCGTTCGGAGGGAATTTTTCCGTTTAGAGCACAATCGAACATGATATTTGATTTTGCATTTTAAACTTTAATTCAAGCTATTTTATATGAAAATGATTTTATTTAATCAACAGTAATTTCTCTACAGTGCAGTTTAGACTACAATATATTTTGGACTAATTCACTGAATGGGGGGGGGGTAATTCACTCCGGGTGAATTGCGGTTGACCCCATAATATAGCAGGCAATGAATCGATTAGATCGAAATATGGTCCATTTAACTGATTTCGATAACAATATAATAAATCTAATATATATATATATATATATATATATATATATATATATATATATATATATATATATATATATATAACGTAAAAGGTTAATCTCTTTGCTGCTTATATTAACTGTGTTAGGGTCAAAGTAAACAACTGTTAACGTGTATATATATATATATATATATATATATATATATATATATATATATATATATATATATATCCTGGCTTGAGGTAGTTGCCTGTCCAGCCGCACTGATGAGCTGTAAAACAGCGAAACAGTACTGTATGTGGATGGCTATAATGCTCCTCATTTTGAGTTGAGCACATTTAGACGTGATTCACGAATTACCATTAGCGTATAAGCGATGCGCTTTGTGTAAACAAATCGAGCTTAGGTATTTCGGACGATGTCAAAACATCGTATATTCACGACTCGCACAACTAACACCCATTAGCGTAATGGTTAGGAGTCTTGACTGTCGTACAGACGGTGGGGGTTTCAATCCTGGCTTGAGCTAGTTGCCTGTCTAGCCGCACTGATGATCTGTGGATGACTATATATGTATGAAATTATTTACTATAATAATTGTTATTATTATCAATAATATATATATATATATATATATATATATATATATATATATATATATATATATATATATATATTACAATAGAAAAGTGCGAGCATGGAAAGTAATATGGTTACGCTTACACCTGGAAAAGTAAAGGACCAGTTTTTAAAACTGAAAAAGACAAGATCTTGCAAAAAATATAATAAATTTATAACTTAAAATATTGCAGCATTAAGAATCGGTTATATAATGTTATGAATTGAATTTTTTAAAAATTCTTAATTCTTCAGTATTTTAAGTTTGAAATTTATTGTATTTTTTACTAGAATATCTTATCTTTTTCTTTTAAAGTTTTACCAACTAGTCCATTATTTTTCATGGTTAAGCTTGACCATATTACTCTCCATGCTTGCATTTTTCTATTGTAATCCTTGATTTTCCAGGATCCCAATAAATTCACTTATTCTTTGTTTAATTTCAGTCTTATTTTTGGTTCCCATAAACACATATGTAATAACAATGTATGGCACTCGTCTGCTTTCAACAAAATCCCCCCCATTTATCTCCCTTTCATACTTTCATTCTCTCTGTTTCACTTGTTACTTCTCTTTTCGAATTAGTAGAACAGTAGTCGCTGAAGCGACGTGGTTTATATGGAAACAATTTAGAAAAAGCGTCGCTCACCTCCTTACATATTTTTACGATTTTGAACACCAGAAAATTCATCATAACTTTTGTTTTACTGAACAAAAATTACACTTACAATATAGCTTAAAATGTGATCTGTAAACTGTAAAAATTGTTTGAAATCTGGTCGAAAAATGAGTGAACGACGAAGCTTTAAAGCAGTTCTAAATTACTAAAACTGCCATTTTACCATATATTCCCACACTACCTTGTTTGAATTATATATATATATTTTTATATATATATACATATATATATATATATATATATATATATATATATATATATATATATATATATAAGTATTCATTTATTTACCTTCCTCCTACAACGCGAAGATGTGGCAAAATGGTCGAAGTATTGAATTGAAAATTCAACACACTTGAGGAATAGCTTGTTGGCCTGCAAAATTTACTGGGCGGCTCGGCTCGGTATTCCATAGCGGAAGCGCATCAGCCCCATATCAATGAAATACTCCCTTTTCAAAAAAGGCGGTAAAACCTGGTTGGGTGGACCTCCCAGAAGCGCACCAGACTAACAACATACGACAATCAACAGAGAAAAGAAAATTTTAGAAATAGCTAAGACGCTGTTGGTCTTTGTGATATAGAAAACAACGGAGGTGAAAGAAATAAACAGATGCTCTAATTAACAATGAATAATATTTTCAGAGGGTTCTGATCGATCTAGACGAGAAAATATTTATTTATTTCTTACTAAACCATAATATGATTAGTTGGCATATTTAAGTATTATTTCTTGGGCCGATGTTATGCTTCCCTATTGATATACAAGGTGTCCATAGATACTTTTAACTATTTTTTTTCAACAATTATTAAAATTTAAAATTGAAGTAAGACAACTAGTTTACTTGTTAATTCTGTAGGCATGGTGTCTTATTTTTTCTAGCTGATGCCACTCAAATACTTCTTTATTTTACATTTGAAATCACGACTCTATATACGAAACCTGGACAAATTAAAATATAATATTAAAGCGCATTTTACGCCCGGGCAAAGACGGGCGCCTCATCCCGCTAGTACTACTTAAAATATTTTCATGAATTTATCAAACTGTCTGAATTGTTTGTGAACACTCTATATTATGATAACCAAGCACACAAAAATCGTCACTGAGTAAAATGTACCAATTGTCAAAGTTTTACTGCTGCTTTGTAGGACTTAGCGTTTTGGCCGTCGACGGAGGAAACAGAAACTTTAAATATGTATGAATGATTTTTGTGGAGTATCTGTTTATGTTTTCATGCCTGTATATATAAACACACTTAAACATATACCCGTCGTATACAGCCAAATATAAACGCATACAACCCCTCTAGACACATACACGTATATATGTTCAGAGGTACAGATGCGTACGTAGGGAATTTTTTCAAAGTCGTATTTCACACCTGAACGACCCGGCTCGACACGATGCATGACTAACTTAAATAAACCCTTAGAGGTTAAGACGTTTGAAATCGGGGGTTTATTGAGGATAAAGGGTGCTCCAAAGCGACTTATGTATTTTACAATGGGTAGGGATACGTAAAAAACAGGCAGGCTCGATTTGTTTTGAGAGGGGGGGGTAGAGGGTTTTGTATATTCAATTTACTTAGGTAGGGACATTTATTTACTTATCGTTATTTTTTTCGGCGTAGATTATATATATATATATATATATATATATATATATATATATATATATATATTTGGAATAATCGTTCGACTTAAAGTTTTTGCGCATTGTTTTGTAGCACAGGGCAGAGGGGAGGCGGCGGCAGAGGCTACACGAATGGGTTTGAATGGGATTTACTTCGCTTGGATGGTCAGTATTTCTATGTCCATTACCTGCCTGAAACAAAAAGATGTTTAGAAAATGGGGATAATATAAACACGCACACAACAACACACACACACACACAACCACACACACACACACACAAGAACACATACACACAAACGCATGCACACACACACATATATATACATATATATACATTTATATATATATACATATATATATATATATACATATATATATAAAGAGAGATAGAGATCGGTGTGTGCGCGTGCGTGTATGTTTACGTGTGTATATATATTCATTATGAGACATATATGTGTGTGTGTGTGTAATAAATGTAAATCCAGTATGCCTATATATATATATATATATAAAGGAACATGCATGTAATAGTGTGTGTGTATATATATATATATATATATATATATATATATATATATATATATATATATATATGTATGTATGTATGCGTATATATTTATGTATCAGTATATATTCAGTATATATGTTTGTATACACATATATATATACATATATACATATATATATATTCAAAATGGTTATAGTAAAGTTTACTAAATGAGTAATTTTGTACTCTCAAATAGAATATAAATATTAATACTAAAATTTAAATATACTGTTAAGTAGATAAAAAAGCTCAATAAACCAAATATGTAATAGAGCTTTTATGTAAGAATTTAAATTAAAACTCTGTAAATTAGGTGTTATACCGGCCTTCCTTGAATAGAGGAATTTACACCGATTAGCACTATAAATAGCATTAGTAATTCCAACACAGGTGAGAGAGATGCGACTGCACTTCAACTGCTACCCGAGTGCCCAGCAGATATGCACGCTTTCCTATCTTTGTACATTATTATTAATACAGTTGTTCCTTAACCGAACCTCGACTTGATTGTTCTTATTTTCACTGTTGTTCAACAACATATTATGAGATACAAAAAAAATTATTATTCAACAGGGAAAGACAATAAATTTGCAGACAATTCTTTGTTGCGCGGAGATTCCAAGAATGTCTTCCTTTCTTCGAATGAAAGATAGCAAAATATTATTTATATTTAAACAATTATTTTGCTGATTAGTTCATCAGTTGAAACTGCAACATATAAAGTGATCATATTTGCATGAAAGATAAAGACAAAAGTTCATGAGAATGTTACAATACACCGAAAATATATTTAAATTAATAAATAGATAACTGCAGAAGGCGTCATAAGTGCCTTTGAGAAATTTTACAACTGCACAAACAGAAGGGCTTGGCGTATGACATCAACAGTACGTGCTTTTATACGATAGGGACGCGTTTAAAATAAATGTTTCTGCTTAGAGCACGATTGGACCATGGTACGTAACGTTTGCATTTGTAAGCTTTAACTCAAGCCATAAAATAATGATAGGGTTGGCAAGAATCTGTAGAAGAATCTTTACGTTGTAAATCTGGGTATGTCAGGAATCAAAGTGTAAAGCCTGGGAGTTAGAAGTATAAAAAAACAAGTTGTATTATGGCATTCCAAGTGTTTATATAAAATGGTTTTCTGGAAATAACTTATTCCTCTAAAGAAAATAATGCATTCTTTGAAACTCAACGAAATAAAGAATTATCTAAATGTGCAGTCTGTGTTCCTTGTCGAATAATGTTTTTTTCTTGTGTTTTTTTTTTGTAAATTTTATTTATATTCTTGTATATACAGGGTGTCCACAGAGTCTGATTACATTATGTAGCTAGACTTTATGGAAACCCTTAATATCTTCTATACTCTTATTAATTTGCGTTTTTTGTGTGTATTGATATTCATATTAAAAACCCTTTTTCAACTTGGCCCTGTCGGTGGGGCATTAGAATATGCCGACTGTCCCCCTCAATGGGGGTCCTGGATGTGACCTTAAACTATATCCAGTAGTGAGGCCCCAGCTTGTGGGCTTTGGGGAGTGTGGAGCCACCCTTTGATTACCATTGCTCCCAGGTCCACTCTGACCCGGAGTGGTAGTACCTGTTAGGGTCCCAACTATGGGTTGAATAGAAACCGACGTGAAAACAACAAATATATTCTATTAAAAATTTGTTTTCTTCAAAATCTTTGGATTCGGCATTAAATAATCCGAAAAGGGTTGATATGCCGTAAAACAAAAACAACCAACCAACCAACCAACCAACCAACCTTTTTAAACTTATTTATAAAGAAAATACAACTTTGTTATATATGGGTCGTGAAATTACCTTCATCCGCAAAATCTCTCACAAATTTGCATTCTTTGAAACATTCATTTTAATTAATTCGCTATTAGATTTTTTGTTTTCTTATGGAATCATCATTAGTTAACTATTACGTGTAATTATATTCATTCGGATATTCTACATGATTTATACTTGCGTAATATTTGCGTGAAATGTTTATAGTAAACACAAACCTTTTTTTTTATATATCTTTACGTATGCGTATATAAATTTATTAGAAAAAAATTTCTATCAAATCGTCTGTCAAGTTTTAGTCGCACCGAAGGTAAACTTTATATTTGGGGTTTACCACGGAAAAATCGGTGTAAAACTGTGAAAATTTGAAATGTTTTAATTTTTAGCCTTGCAGTAAACATGTATATAGATGTAAGGCATTAACATCAACGGAAAAAGTAAATCATAAGCTAGCTGTTTTAGTCAGGAGCCATATTTTGTAAACTTTTTACATCATTAATATATATTGGGTGCAATATAATATCATAATAATATAACGAAACCTGCGTTAATCAAAATATCATATATAAGCGTATTGTACGATCACGTAATGCCGGGCGATTTGCTATTATATATATATATATATATATATATATATATATATATATATATATATATATATATATATATATAATGCTGGCAAAAACAAAGTCCGCACTTGTATTCTTTTCAAAAATTGCGAATTTAAGCTAAATTTCCTGCAACCGTTTAAAAAACCTATACCTCATTTGATTCGCCTTTTATTCCTCTATAATTTCACCTGTTCATATTTAAATTTTAATTGAAACATTTTAGTGTTCTATTGTAAATAATAACTTCAAATTGAAGAGACAAAAAGAAAGTCCGCAGCAACAGATTCGCTTAAAACCAGCTGAAATTATCGACGCTAAATCAGTTTAAAATATCCACCAACAGGTCACTAATCATCTCTAATCGTAATTGTTGTTTCAGGTGATACAACGTAACATTTAGTCCATATGCCACGACTTTCTCTTAGTGATCGTCAGGAGCTCATTAATCTGCCCCTTTTTGGTTTACCCAATCAAGGAATCGCCTGCAGATTGAAATGTGATGAGAAAACGTTACGAAAGACTGTACAAAATCACCAAAACACCGACAGTGTTCGTGATGCCCCTAAATCTGGAGTTACGTCTAACAAGGAAGGCAATACTATCAAGATCCACAGCCTAAGAAACAGATTTGAAGCGGCTCCCCAAATCCAACAACCGTGCAATCTTGTTAAAAAGTGCTCTCTTTCTACTGTCAAGAACAGATTAAAGGAATTTAATTTGCGAGGATATGTTGCAAGACGCAAGCCACTGATTTCTATAAAGAACAGAAAGCGCCGTCTGGACTCCGTCAGATGCACTGAAGGTTATGACTCTTTATATTGACCAAGTGCTTTTTAGCGACGAAAGCAAGTTCAATATTCTAGGCAATGATGGTAGGCAGTACGTCTATCGGAGGAAAAACGAAGAATGTAATTCTAGGTGCCCAGTTTCAACGCTGCAAAGTGCTGGAGGTTCAGTTTTCGTGTAGAGCATTATCAGTACCAATGGTCCAGGGCCTATTGTTCGCTTGCAAGGTCGAATTAATTCGACCAAGTACATTAATATGTTGACTGAGCATTTTCTAACCTACTTTGGTCGGAATTTGGATGATGATCCCGTCTTCATACAAGATAATGCTCCCATTCACACAACTGGCAATGTCAAGAGGTTCCTGAAAGAGCATGATATTCCGAGTTTGGAATGGCCTGCACAATCTCCAGATCTCAATCCTATCGAAAACATATGGCATTACATCGGGCAACAGTTATGCAATGATAAAATTTCAAATTTGGAAGAACTTTAGCTTTAGACAAAAATAAAAGAAAAATTAGATCCCCTTTCCCCAGAGTATTGCTGCAGTCTAATTCAAGGAATTCCCAAATTGCAGAAGGCCTATGATACTAAATATTAACTAGTTCATTGTGTTCTTGTTGTATTTATGTTGCATTAATGTCTACCAGTTACATTTTAATAACAATTTTCCATTGTGCAGACTTTCTTTTTGCCTCCGCAAGTTATTTTTTTAAATTGAGCTGAGCATTAGAATATTTCAAGTAAAAGTCAAATATGAACAGGTAAAATTATAGAAGAATAAAAGGCCAATCAAATGATGCATAGTTTGTTTAAACAGTTATATTAAATTTAGCTTAAATTTGCAGTTTTTAAAAAAATTTCAAGTGTAGATTTCTTTTTGCCGCCTGTGTATATATTGAGGAAGTAGTATTATAAGCTGTCCTGTTTTCAAATGTTCGAAATATCTACATGGTAGATAGCAGAGGATCCCCGTTTCTATTTATAAAATTTTAGTTAAGATTTTTTTTTTTTGATCTTTATATAAATAATTTTTTTTTATAAATAAATTTTTTTTTGGGATCTTTATATAAATAAATACATTTTTTTTTAATAATTGACGATTTTAAAGAAATAGGTTCATGCATGTGCTAAGTCTACTTCTATGTAACAATTTATATAAGGATTTTTATCATACTTATATAATA
>NC_136521.1:37284894-37314894 GCF_053919585.1 Euprymna scolopes
GAGTGCTTGGAGCAGTTCCTAGATGTGACAACAACAGTCCATTTTCGAACGTTCTTCGCTTTTATACAGGTAGAGAATTGCGTCTGCAGTGAATAGTTGAAAGATGCAACTATTCATCCAGCGACCTTAGCAATGGTTTTTATATAAGTGTTCCATTTCAAACTAAAAGTTTGTCAAAAGATGGCGCCTCCCCAAGACAGTAGATATTCATTTCAATTGATACCAGACAGGGGCCAGAGCATCTATAATAGAAAGATAGAAGCTTGGGGTTAGATGCATTAAAACTAACCATCCACCTTTTCCCCTATGTACCACATGCTCAGGATCAGAGGAGAGAGCATTTTTTTTACACGGTGGTCACCACTTATCAAGGCCCGGAAGCCACTCAGGGATAAGGGTTATTGCAAGTACAGTACGTTAGTGTGGAGATTCGATGAAGTGTTTACTTAAGGGGGCGGTTCATTAGGAATTTGTTAAGGTTGGACTTGAACACATCCAAGTTGTAGTCAGATGGGAAGCAGGCAGACGGAACATGAGGTAGATTTTTATCATTTACACTATTTGAAGTGTTCCATAGATGGTAGTGTCTATAAATGTCTAAGAATGTGATTTGGGAGATCATTGATAAAGATCAGAAAGAAATTTGGGCTGGAATCCTGAGGAACGCCACCGTTAATACCGTGAGCTTCTGATCTCTTCCCATCATCGACTACTCTTAAAATGTCGTATATGTTCTTCAGATGTTACACCCCAATTTCTTGTTCTCTTTCAGTGGAAAAGAAATCCTTCACGACTAGGGCAATTTTTATTTTTTGTTCCTTTCCTCCACGTTAAAAAAACAACCCTGGTGTCTAACTCTGTCCCGTGGGGAGGCATTGTGAATAGGTACTCTTAGAAAACTATCAGTAAAAATGCCTTAATAATTGAGAATACATTTCCAGCTATACCGTAGCTTGAGATCTTGTGATGTTTACCTTTATACAATACCCTGTCCAAAGCTTTTGATATTTTAATTACCCTAGAAATGAAACAAAGGTCGATAGAAACACTAGTGGTATGATATATAACAGTTAGCACATCTGCTGTAAAACTAGCAGAACGGAAATCATATTGCATGTCACTAAGGAGGGTTTTTTTGCTGAGGTAGTTGATCACTTCCTTATTTAACACACATTCCAGCATCTTACTCGTCACGCTCATGAGGCTGATTAGTGTTACCAGTTATACTTTACAGCAAGCATTAAATGCATACGGATTGTGTGTTTTGCTTAAATTGCATGACGTTCCCTAATAGTCACCCATCTAATATCTGACCACGCTAAAAGTAGCTTAACTTGAACGAGCTGACCGAACTAATGTGTCAAAATGATTTCAAGCCTTTTTTATGAATAATAGATCGGTTTTGTTTCCGGTTTGCTTAGAACCTCCCGCTAAAAGTCAATTTCTTAATGGGAGTTGAATCCAAGTGAGTGAAATGAGAATAGTTTTGTGAGGAGATTGTGTCTCTACACACTCCATCCTAACAACGAAGTCAATGATCTGTCACACTTCATGTATAAAAACGATGAACACAACAGATACTACACTTTGGTCCTGGTAAAAATCCAAGGATCTCTCACACTTAAGGTTTTAATAGCATTTTATCGGAGATAGAGTTAATACAGCTTAAGAATGATTATTCCCCGATTGGCTTCTCTCCGTTTCTTTGGATTTTCCACATTCCCTCGGATCACATACCGCCCTTAGGTCACTATTAATGTTTGCGCTTGGACGAACTGGACTTGCTCTATATGAAACAGAATGCGATGTACCGTGTAGGTCATGCTATGATAATCTGTTTACTGACCAAATGACCAATATGACTGGCTCGACCTTGGATGTTCTTCGGTACAATTTACCGCCCCTTTTTCTGCCTCGAAAGAAAAGGATCTACTGAGTGAATGTAAGAATGCTCATATAGAATCCTGCAACCCTAGGGATATTTAAAATAGGGTCTTTAGAAATAGGGAGTCATATTAAATACAGGGGATAAAATGGCGCACGATATTGGATATGACTAAATATCTAGTCCTTTTATTTGGGGATTGATGATATTGAAGAAGAGAGAAGTGTTAAGATGGCTGAGGAAATTAATCATGAGAATAAGAAGAAAATAAAAATAATAAAAAAGATGAAGAAAAAGAAGACGAAGAAAATAAATAAAAAAGGTAAAGGAGCAGAGTTATACTACGACTACAGTTAAAGTAAAAAAGTGTACTTTATGACGGCTTCCGGTTTTTGATATCTGAAATTCGAAAGCGCTGTTTTCTCATAATTTTTACGGTATTATTAAAATTATTCAGACTACTGTTCTCATCCTCAATTTTTTAGGGTCTTTTTTTCATAACGTTTCAAACGATTTAACCCCCGACCTTCTCCGGATGTATCTTATGGAACTCGTTAATTATTCTACCGAAAGTAAAAAAAATACCAGGTTGAGAAATTGGCGCAGTCTATTCTTCTCTCGGGGGTAGATGGGACTCACAAAAGCCGAGGTAGACACCACATCTATTGTGTACATCACGATAAAAATATCCTTGATACCTCCGGCGAAGCATAAAGTATTCAGGTACCGATAAGATTTGAATTACACTACAAATTCGTGTTGTGAGTTCGATCTCGGCTACGGTTGCGCTGGATGACTGTCGAAATCATGAATATTTTTTGTCGATCTCGAGAATCGGCACGAAATTTGGAATGGACTGAGGTAGTATGTTCTTGTTCAGTCAGCCATGACTAAGTAATAAAATTCAGAGATACGTGAGCTAGTGAATAAAGTACTTGGTAAGATGCAGCTATAAGTGACATTTTTCTGGAGGTTGAAGGTTCAATCATCAATGCGGGCGACATTCAAAATGCAATTACGCATTAATTAGGATCGCAACGTTGTGAAAATGGTCCCCAAAATGATACGAATTATAAATCATAATCTAAAATATTCAAAGACATTTCGCTTTTATGTAAATTTTTGTTTGACACCAATGATTTCGACGATCGTTTTTATAATCAAAAGTTATATTAACCAACCAATCAGAAGCTTCCAATATTACTATGAAAAATGTCGAATTTCTAATTCAATCAGTTCGCCGTCGCCACTGTCACGAACAGGCATTTGATTCTTCGCCGCCATCTGTGTTACTAGGAATTACTTAACACTCAAGATTGAAACTGCCTTTGATTCTTCACCGCCATATTTCTTACTAGGAATTACTTAACACTCGAGATCGAAACTGCCTTTGATCTTCGCCGATTTGATTTACTGCCGCCATCTTTGTTCAACATAATCCCTCAACACTTCTACTAAATGTTCTACTTTGAAAAATTTCCAAAAAAGAGTTAACCAAATTTCCTTTATTTTTATTTTACTTTGGGTGTCACAGTATATCAAGGTTCGGAGGCCACCCTAGAATAAGAATTAAGTCTTAACTGCATAGTAAGACGGCATAATCAGTAATGCAAAAACTTGAGTAGGGCTAGATCATTTAACAGGACATTTCAACAGTAACTTATTAACATTCGATTTGAAAATAACAGCGCCGCATTGAGGGATGCACTGTGGTTGACTATTTGCCTATAGTTTACATTAGTGGGGGGGGGCGCCTGTCGTAAAATACGCTCAAATATGATATTTTATTTCGTCCAGATTTCGTATATATTATTATAGAGTCGTGATTTCAAAAGTAAAAAAAAAAAATATTTGAGGGCCATCAGCTAGAATCGACACCGAAAGCAAATCTGTAGTATTCAAAACTGGTGACGTTACCACTGTGTGAACTCTTAGTAGGGATCTCCTTTATCACTTACGAGTCAAACCTCGGTCACGGGCCCCAATATGATCTGTGCTCGTTCTTCGCAGGGGGACCCAGTCGATCTGGTCGGAATCATTTTACCTTCGGGTTGGTAGGTCCCTGCTTCGTCGATCTGTTACACTGGAAATGAATCAATCTTCATGTACGAAAAAAGAAAGACAAACTCAGATATATCTATTCTACTGGTTAATTCAAGTTAGATATATAAAATATAACTTATATACAATTGTTCAGATGTTGATTTTGACAAAGCACTACTTAATCTCAATTAGATTTAATTTCTCTCGGTTTTGGGTGTTGAGAGTCGGGAAGAGAGGGGTGACGACGACTCTTCAATAAATATTAAATTCGCTCAAATTTCAGCTACAACTGCGCCTCAACTGATTAATTAAAATTAATTAGCGCGGGGACTCGCTTATGCAGGCAGGTCAGGGGTAGGTCTAGAACAATCACCGGTAAGTACGTCATCTCAGGGGACTTACCGATTCCCTGCGTGTGTGCCTGCGATCTGCCGCTTTCGGAGGCCCTCAAAAGGTCAAGCTAAACACCTTAATTACCGTTACCAATTCTCAAGGTGACATATGTTGCCAATTTTCCACCGAACAATAAAATGTATATGTCGGTTTAATAAAAATAATAAAATTCATAATCTTCAGCAGGGTTGGATACCGATGCCCGGGCATACAATAATACTTAACAAATAAAACAAGCATACATGCCCGGAATTGTCCAGTATTTCGTGAGTGTCAATCTCCCCCAGAAGTTTTTAAACTTCTTTTGGCCCACTTTTCACTCCTTAAAAATTATTTTAACCGGCTAAAGACCCATAAAAGGACGGCCCATAAAGATCCAGTCATTGTATAGTGATATAGTGCCTTTTATATATTAGTTGTATATAAATTATATAGCGGTCTATACCGATTCAAGAAGATGACAGGTATCAGTAATGACACCAAATGCAAGTTTTGCCATACAGAATTGGAAAGTGCGAGTCATCTGATATCAAGCTGCAAGGTTCTTTTTGGGGACGGCTACTATACAGCGAGACATGATGGAGTATGTAAGTTTATCCACTGGACCATCTGTAAAAATTAAACAACCAGTGTAGTAGCAACTCTGGGAATATCAACCTGAGAGAACAGTTGGAAATGACTTATATACCATACATTACGACCATGTAATCCTTACAGCAACCTACCTTATAAATGCTGCTGTGAAACCTAACATATTTATATGGAATATGTCAGAAAGAGTGGCAACCTTGGTTGAAGTGAATGTCCCTAATGATGGAGGTCTGAACAGAGCAGAAAGAGAGAAACAAACCAAAGATCAAAGTCTCATGTATGATATGAAAAGAAATTGGAATCTTAGGGAGATATCAATCATACCAGTTATCATAGGTGCCACAGGGCTTATGAAGAAAAACCTGAAGTCCTACCTTTTTTTTGTTTTTTTTACAAAGGCTTCACCACATTATCAAGGCCCAGAGGCCACTCAAGGATAAGGGTTAAAGAGTGTACAGTAGAAATTGGTCAATATAGCAATCATTAGTAATGAAAATTTGGTAAATTTAATAACTTATATGGAACGGCTCTCAAGAACTTATTTACTTTAGACTTGAACACAACCATATTGTAGTCAGCCGGAAAGCAGGAAAACGGAAGACAATTCCACAGGCGTGCAGTTCTAAGAAAGAAGCTTTGTTCATGGAATCTACGTTTAGGTTTAGGCACAGATAAAGAGTGGGGGAAATTATTGATAGTGTTTACAGCTAGACGAGTGTTTCTTGTGACAGTTTGGCGAGGGGGGACCATAGATTGAAGCTCAGTTGAACACTTTCCATGAAAATAACGATACATCAGAGACAAACTCGCAACATCTCTTCTGTGAGATAGAGGTTGCAAGGAGGAGAAAAGGACATATCCTACGAGGCTACGAAGTCTATTTTGAACTCTACCAAGGCAGGACAAGTCCTTTCTAGCAGCTCCTGCCCAGATGTGGCAACAGTATTCCATCCTTGGACGTACCTGGCTCAGGTAGAGAATAGCATCAGCAGTGAGATATCTACTGGATCGATAGAAAGATCCCACCATTTTTCCAGCGGCCTTGACAACAGATTTGATATACGTGTTCCATTTAAGATCAGGAGTAATTGTCAAGCCCAGAAGCTTGTCAAAACTTGAGGCCTCCTGAAGACGAGAGCCATTCATTTCAATTGATGACAAATGTGAATTAGAATGTTGATGATGTAAAGAGAGAAGCTTGGTTTTAGATGCATTAAAAGTAACCAGCCACTCCTTTCCCCATTGTACTACGTGCTCAAGATCAGAGGAGAGAGAATTGGAGAGAACTTGGTCGTTTACTGTCTTAGATGTGGTACCATAAATGGTAGTGTCGTCAGCATAAATGTCTACAAATGATATAAGGATATGATTTGGAAGATCATTAATGTAGATCAGGAAAAGAGTTGGGCCCAGGATGGATCCCTGAGGGACACCGGCATTAATACTGTGAGCTTCTGATTTTTGCCCCTCAACTACTACTCTTATGAACCTATCAGAAAGAAATGATTTAATAATTGAGAAGACTTTTCCAGCTATACCATAGCTAGCGATCTTATGAAGTAAACCTTTATGCCATACCCTATCAAAGGCTTTAGATATGTCAAGAGCAATTGCCCTAGAAAGATTGCCACCGTCGAGAGATTTGCTAATCCTATGCGATATAACTGTAAGGACATCTGCTGTAGATCTAGCAGAACGGAAACCATATTGAGTGTCACTAAGAAGGTTATTTTTGTTGAGATGTGTGATTATTTCTGTATTTAACACAGATTCTAGCAACTTACTCATGACGCACTGGAGACTTATTGGCCTGTACTGAGAGGGGGATGAGCGATCACCTGAATTCTTAAATACAGGGCATACTGATGAGATTTTCCAGGGATATGGGAAACTATTCTCCTTAAGACAACGTTTAAACAGTTTTGTAAGTATGGGCGCTAATTCAGGTTGAAGTTTTTTGAGTACTATAATTGGAATACCATCAGGGCCAGTTGCTTTACTCGAATCAAGGTTTTTGATTAGCTTCGCAACATCACGTACAGATATACGTATATCACATAGCGTGTTTTCTGATACAGGAGGAAATATTGGGGGTTGGCGGTCTTGGTCGCAAAGGGTAGAATTAGCTGCAAAGTTCTTGACAAAGAGTTTGGCTTTGTCTGATGCTGACGAGATTACCTCAGGTCCATTGATAATAGTTGGGATGGAGCACACGCTTCTATTCAGGATTCTGTTTGCTATTTGCCAAAACTGGTGGGAACCAAGCCGCTGCTCAGCTACTTTGGACTTAACAGATTGAGCATACAACTCTCTTGCGTTCCTTATTACTTTCTTACAATGGTTGCTGGCAGTCCTGAAAACGGCTTTAGTTTCCATACATCTATTACGTTTGAAGCAGTGGAAAAAGTGATTTCTGTGCGCAATGGCAGCAGCACATTCTGGAGAGAACCATGGCTGGCTGTTAGGTTTTTGCTGAAACTTTTTAGAGGGTATGAAATGGTCAATACCTACAATTAACCATTCAGTTAGGTCTAATACTATAGAGGACACATCCTTTTTAAACATGGAATGCAGAGGTAGATCAGATATAAATGTACGGAAGCTATCCCAGTCAGCCTTAGTGTATCGATATACTGTACGATGAAGAGGTTCGTCTGGGGACTTATTACATTTCATTTTTATCTTAATTGATACAACAGAGTGGTCGGAAGATCCAAGAGGCGACAGAACAGAAACTGAACATAGTTCAGGGCAAGTTGTGAGAAAAAGGTCTAGTAGGCTCGCATACTGGCCGTCATTATCGGGCACACGGGTAGGTTCCTGAACAATCTGAGTGAGGTCATAGGCAATGGAGAAATCATGGTAGAACCTCCCCTCATCTTGTTTGAGTGGGTCAACCATTCGACGTTGTGAACATTGAAGTCTCCACATACGTGAATGTTAGCTGAAGGATAAGTAGAAAGGACTTGGTCAATTTTTTCAGAAATGCTTTGAAAGATAGTAACTCCGCTGTTGTGGGGGCGATAGAGAGTAAATATAAATGCAGTAGTGTGAGCTAAAGCAACCCGGAAGCACATATAGGGTAAGTAAGGATCTTCCCTGGAGATGTCCTTACCACATGGAAAGCTATCTTTAATATAGGCACATATTCCATGCCCATGGCGATCTTGGGGGTCAGATTTAGAAGTTAAGTTAGAGTATCCTGAAATTGCAAACTCATCTAGGGAAATAGCCTGTCCAATGCCAGTTTCACTTAAAAATAAAAGGTCTGGTTTAGTCTCCTGTAATTGGGTTTCAACCTCTGGAAGGTTAGAACGAAGACCCCTGATGTTGGAGAAGGAGACATGGTAGTAGGGGTCTACGTTGGAAGTTGGAGAACCGGGTTTAATCGTGTATTTTTTCTTGAAACTTGTCATGATGAAATTTTGGAATTTGTGGACTAGGTCGACAGATTTACTTAGAGCAGGACAGAGAGGGGAAACTAAGAGAGAAAAAGAAACGAAGAATTTTCTTTTTTTTTTTTTTGTAGCACATGATAAGGTAAAGCCGTAATAATTACCCACTAGTATGGCATCGAGAGGCCCCACCAGAAGCTACTGCATGGTCCAGATTCCATTCACCAAATGGCAATACAGCAGCCCCAGTACTTTGCACCTAACTAATATTCCTGATGAACCAAGTGCAAAAGAGATCCAGGAAATTGCACTTAATGGAACAGCAAGGATACTAAAAAGAGCTCTCGGTTGGTTTACATAAAAAGCAGGGCAATGTTAGTAGCTGGTTTGCCTGCCCCATCACCAGCATTACAATCTTCAAAGAAAGAAAATGTAAAAAAAAAAAAAAATCAACAGTTCAACTGTAAATTCGGATTCTATAGAGAACACGATCTATTTTAATACGGAGCATAGGGGTATTTCTGATATGAACGCACTGAAACGGTCACAGCCGGCAAGGGAGTAGAGAGGCACATTGAGATGGTACGGGAAATCTGAATTTTATTACTCTTTTTTTTAGTCTTAATTTTTTTCTACATAGGAATCATCACTTATCAAGACACAGAGGCCACTCGAGAATAAGGGTAAAAGAGTGTACAGTAGTCAATGGGACTAAATCATAATAATCGTTAGTAGTGTAAATTTGGTAAATTGGATTACTTAAGGGGAACAACTCATCAAGTATTTGTTTACATTAGACTTGAAGACGACCATATTGTAGTCAGCTGGAAAGCAGATAAACAGAAGAGAGTTCCACATGTATGCAGTTATAAGAAACAACTTTGTTCATGGAATCTACGTTTAGGTTTAGGCACAGATAAAGAGTGGGGGAAATTATTGAAAGTGTTTTCCGCTAGACGAGTGTTTCTCATGACAGTTTGGCGAGAAAGTTTGAGACAATCTTGTAGTCGGAGGATCCCAGCGGAGACAAAACTTAGGATGAACACATTTCATGGTAGGCTGTAAAAAAATAAAGATCTAAACGGGTTGCACATTGTTCATCAGCACTGGGGACACGAGTTGGTTCGTCAGCAATCTGAGTTTGATTATAAGCAAAGGAGAACTAATGACAACGTCTACCTTGATAACCTGTCTTGTTTGAGTGGACCAGCCATTCAGCGTTGCTATCGTTGAAATCGCCACAAATGCGAATGTTGGCAAAGGATGGGCAGTCAGGATAAGGTAATTTTTCTCATCGAAACTCTGAAAGATGACACCATTGTGAGGATGGCACAGGGCAAATAAGAAAACAGTGCTATCAGTAAACATATATATGGTAGTAAAGTTTTAAGGTTAAGTTTGAATAACCTTTCAACCTTTAATCCAGAAATCTTTTAACGGAAACGGTTGTGTCAATGCCAGTTTCACAAAGGAACAACAGGTCGGCTTTGATCTCCCGTAATTCCTTTTCAACCTCTTGAAGCTTGGGAAAGAGAACTTGTACTGGGGGACTACATTGACGATTAGGCTTCTGGGTTTAACCTTTTTAAAATTGTTCTTGCTGTTTTAGTAACGTTGAACTGTTTTCTATAAAAAGTTAGAAATTTTTTAGAGAAGAACATGGAAGAAAGAAAGAAAGAGAATGTAAAGGTTTCTTTGTGTGACACCTGACAGAGGATCAATCGTAACAGATTTTATTAATATGGCATTAAAAGGCTCCACATAAAGATCGCTGCATAGTTCAGACTCCATTCATTTAATAGCAATACAAGAGCACCTGTACTTTGTACCTGCTGGTCGGGCAGCCCCACTGGAGTTAGCATCAAGGTCCGGATCTCTGACATTAGACCGAATTGCAAGTTCGTAAAAGCGCACGTAATCTATTAATATATTAAAGGAATTTTGTCTGTGTATGGGTGAGTTCATTCCTAATGGACTCGAAAACGATTAGGTTGATTTTTATAAAATGGCGCACAAAGGTACTTCTCTGTGGCTGGCAGTGTTTTTAAATAGTCTTTTTATCAGAATGTCTTCGATAAGTATCGATAATCAAAATAATCCGATGAAATAATAGACCAGGCGATTTTGACCAAAGCAACATCTTATATTACCTAAAATTACAAGTGGATTTCAGAAGTTTTATTACTACACGAGTTGAAAGACCCGACATATAATGTAAACAGTAAGTTCTTTTATAAGACAGGAGTACGTTTAAAATGAATGCTTCTGTTTAAAAAAAACAACTGCACCATGATGCTAGACTTTTTCATTTTTACAGACAGGGGCGCATTAGAGCTGAATTAAAGCATGCTAGTGTGATACTATAAAGTGGACCGAGGTGGACTTGAGTCACTAAGTGCTGCCACGGGGGGGGGCAATAGACAAAGGAATAGGAAACATTAGGTAGGAAGTAGCAAACAATGAATCTCTAGGTATTTTTAGATCGAGCTTTTTAGAGTTGACATGACAATAGAAAATCTACAGATAAAACAGGGAAGGGCAGCTTCCGGTAGCCGGGGTGGGAAGGGCGACCTCAGATACCAACGTAGAGGAGACAGTTAGTTAACAACTAGATGCCCGTTGCAGAGGATGGAAGTTGGGCAGTTTTAGTGTTGACTGTGAAACAGAAATAGAGACGAACGTAACATCGATAGAACGGGGAGAAGACACACACACACACACACAAGTCCAACAGTACATTATATGTGAACATTGGCGTTTGTGTTCCTTTCCTTGTTCCCCGAATTATTGTATTCCTACTTTTTTGAAACCAAATCGACAGTCGCCAGCGAGAAAATAACGATCCGGCCATAAGAGAAATAGTCGAACGAAAAATCCACGGTACACGACGTTGGGAGTCGGCGATCTGTCAGGGCTGCGCACGTCTGGTCACAATAGTTGAATGTTGTATTTTAAACGTTAGTTCAAACCATTGTATGTAAAAATAAAACTATAAAATCCACACTAGATTCTATACAGTCCAATGTTGGCTATAATGTATGGTTTACTAAGTCACTGTAAAATGGTATATAATAATCTGTCCTGGTCCACTGCAATGGGTCCCCGATTAGAGCAGGCAATCTATCGATTTAATTGAAAACTAGGCGATGCCACCGATTTTGATGACCGTAAAAATTTGAGAGTGTGAAACATTCGTTGATCATAATTCAATCCCAAGTTACGTTAGGTTTCACTGCTCGTCACCTAACAAGTAAATTTCGCCCACAATTAAAAGCTTAATTTGGTTTTCTGAAAAAAAAAGAAGAAAATTGATGTCAAAGGAAAGTATTTTCAAATCTATTTCATTTCGCACACTAAAATATCCCAATTATAATGTAAAGCTTTATTCGATTAAACCAATGTTCAATCTATAGAACCGGTTTCCGCCAGTGTCTCCCAACTGTTTACGTAAATAGCCAGGCGCTGCCGAAGCGATTAACGAATCAGATTAAAAGACAGTAAGTAACAATGTTCAATTATGAATTGATTAATCATAGCATTTCAATGTTACAGACTTCGAAATGACGTCACTGGTAAATAAGGGACTATAAAAATGAGAAAGAGTACGTTAGAGAAGATGATCAGGTGAGAGACGTCACAGCCGTGGCGAAAAGTCAAGTGTGGCGGGAGAATGAGGAAAATAGTGTCATTGTTACAATGGAGAAAAAAGCTAGTTGAATTTCTTTGTTATTCATTGTCAGCTTTGCGACTGAGGCTACAACGTGTTGGGTAAATTTACACCAACAGAAAATTAAAAAATAATTGAAGGAATAATTTCTGAAAACCCTAGAAATTAAAGAAATAGTTTTTTCCCCAACCTAACTATTACAAAAGTTGAAAAACTGTTTATTTGTCTTACCATTGAACCATAGCCTAACACTAACCATATAAAAGGTTTTAAGTTCTTTACTTCTTCCTCCTAATAGTGGTCCATCAATAAACCAAATAAACGTCTTTCTACATACGTGCGGTTGCTTAAACAGACCTTTTTTTCTATTCTTTTCAACTGTTTCTTATTGCTGCTTTGCATTAGCGTTCGTTTCGTCAAGTAGTCATCTGTTTAACTCAGACGAACAGAATTTTTCATACATGAATAACTGGCACAAGGAGACGTTCGCTGGAAGTTTTCATATATAGTTTAATTTGTAGGAAATTGATTCATTAGAGAGATACTTATGTTATAGTAGCTAGTTATTACTTCTTAAACTTTTATTTTCTAACTTAAGAAATGAGTGACGCAGACGGACAAACGTTGGTAAAATTATCCTTAGAATATTCTAAATTATGTTGATATTTTGTGTGCACAACTTCATGATTTGAAAATCTTAGTTTTTCTATTGCTTGAAAACGTTACGTCAATAGTCATATCCTCATATTCTTCGACTGTTTTATCTATCGGGTTTGACTTTTGCCCCTGCCACATCTTCTATTCCACCTGAGTTTCATGCACTTGGTATGATCTTTGGCAATATTTACATTAGCTAACTTAATCGCTACTGGCGTGCGGCCCCCAAAACGTAACATTAATAAGGTATTTATGTTCTTAAAGTCGTAGAAAACGATCACCTTAATTCAAGTGTGACCGATCACGGAAAACGTTATTACTCCTTTCGTACCATAATTATGATCTAAAAAAACATTTATTGCTAATTCAAGTTAGTTAAAAAGATAATGATGCTATGATTCTCTTGAAACTGAAAAAATAATGATGTTCAATGGTTAAACTGCCACTGAGAATTTTTGCATTTTATAAATTTACATTGGTTATTACACATAGTGCTTCAAAAATGTGTTTATGACAAGAAACTAAATACTCTACTCTCTAAGACAGATAGCGGAATACTGAAAGGATAGTTGCAATCCGTTAGTATTTGGCATCCAGCCAGATACTTAACTAATACGTACAAGGTATGTTTGAATAAATTTCTATTTTATTTATCCGTTATATTTAATTATTTACGACCGGACGAATTAGTTCAACGAGGGTCTACAGGGTCAAAAATGAAAATGGAATGGCAGACTAGCTGAAATGCTATTAAAAAGCTAAAAGCGATATACCTATAAAAACTTAATTAAACACTTTGAAACGTTACACATGTTTACACGCATATTACTTTGTTAATATGTAGTGAACCAACACGTTGTAGACTCCGTATCAAATAGCAGAAGAAAAGAATAACTCGACTGACTTTTTTGTATTTAATGAAACGCCGACATTTATTTACAGATCTGTTCCTGTTGCCCTTGGCCACCATGCGCAACACATCTCTGTTCTTTTCTGGCGTGCTCCCTCGAATACCACTCCCTTTTCTGATATGATGATCCGGTCTGCGCACCGGTCCTTCTTTTTATAATCTTTTCCTTTCTTTTTTTGCCGTGTCGTGATCTCGCACCCCGCTCGGTTATTTGCATATAACTGCCATACGCACATTCGCGCTCTGTTACAATTAAATATGTCAGACAAAATAAACTGTAGGTAGGGAACTACTAATTAAGATCATATCTACAGGGACACTATGTAGGGGGTGAGCAGCAATATATTTGTTAAAATTACATTTAACTTTTTGCATGTTCGCAATGTCAGGAAAACAGGATGCCGTAGGAAATTCAAAAGTCTAATCGATCGCCAAAATAAACTAACAGTGTAGAAGGCTTTACGACATCCAGGGACCGGAAAATGAAATGGTGAATGTTGCTTCTTGTCGGGTTAATTGGAATTATTTTAGTCGAATGACTCAAGTGGTATTTTAAACGTGAGCATAATAGACCAATCGGTGTACTTTTTTATTTATTTATTTTTTATTACATTTTCACCTCACACAAGGCACATTGTCACTTTGATGGAGGAGGTTACTATAATGGACCTAAGTTGCAGGGGTACAATGTAGGGAGTTTAGCAGCAAGTTATCTGTTCACATTACACTTCAATTTTGCATGTCAGTACAGTTGGGGAAGCAGGAAACCGGAAGGGAATTCCAAAGACGTGCAGTTCTGAGGGAGGAAGCTATTAGAGTAAAAGGCTTTTTTACATCTAGGGATCCCAACTGTGTAGGAGTGGGATTTCGCTACTTGTCGGGTTTGTCGAGGGTATTTTCGTCGATGCAATACAAGGTCTTATAGTTCGTCAGAGCATCCACTATTAATCCTTTGAGATGAGTAATTAGTATATTTATTTGCATAGTTGTTGTTATTGTTGTTGTTATTGTTGTTGTTATTGTTGTTGTTATTGTTATTGTTGTTATTATTGTTGTTATTGTTGTTGTTGTTATTGTTATTGTTGTTATTGTTGTTGTTGTTATTGTTTTTGTTATTGTTGCTGTTGTTATTGTTGTTGTTTCACTACGTTTCTGCCAACTATTCCTAACTATTATGTCGAAACGTGGTGGAACAACAACAACAAAAACGACTATGAAGATAAGGATAATTGTCTGTAAATAAATAAATAAATAAATAAACAATCGATGGACGTTGATTGAAGTATGATGCATCTATTTAGGTGTAATTTAAGATTGCAGAGTAGCAAGTAGTCGCGAGCTTACAGACGGAGCCTTAAATATAGTGTTGTGGACTCGTATTTCAGTATAGTGCATTGACGAACTTGTAAAATTCTAAAACCACCCCAAGTCCTTACCCACTTTTTCCGCTGTTCACGAAAACTTCGGCCTGTGTCGCACGCAATGCAGAATAATCTTCTATTCACGAAAAATAGCGTTATCTCCCTCCATCATCCTTTAACTCCCCCCCCTCTCTCTCTTTCTCTTCCTCCCTCTCTTTCGTTCTCTATTTCTTCCCCTTTCCACTAACCAAACCCTTCCAACGTACACCAGCATCCTCTTCTTCGCACGATTTGTTCCTCAGACTTGGAGTGTCATTTCTGTTGACGGTGTCGCTGATCTCAAACTTGGCCCGGACTGGTCAGATTTTCGACTCAAACCACGTTAATCGCCGGATGAGACGCAGGATTATCCGCGCTGTAAAACCTCCGACTCACTTCTGATTTACATCTTTGGCGTTATTATCGCCAAAGTCGGATTAGGACTGCGGTCAATATTGTGACCAAAAGAATTCCGGCCAAAAGCAAAGCTGGCCGACCCGATCTTGGGTCAAGGAAACTCATCTTTGACCATTATTGTTTTCTATGTACCTCTTCCCCCTTCCACTCTGGGTTTTGTTTGTTTACATTGTCCATTAATCTTATCTTTGGTCGTGTTAGTCCAGGATTTAGCTTCTATTGCCCTTCTTATTCTTATATTTTCTTTGTCACAAAACATAGATACCCACACCTCGCGGGAGGAAATTCACATATGGGTGCTATAATCTATAGGGCACAAGTAATTTCAAGAAAGCACTTTTTGATATATTTAATGCAAAAATAAGTGTTATCAATAAAAATTCGGAAAGATTATTGGGTAAAATTTAGAATCGTTCTTCGCATTTTGCCGATTCGCTATTAATTACTACTTGGTTAAATCACAGACTAACCCTAACCCTAACCCTAACCTCTAATTTATTCGTTTTTTGATCTTATCATTCGTGCATTGGCGAAATCCAATAAAACATGTTTCTATTTTTAATTAATATTCTACTCTATAATGTTTCTTAATCTTTTTTTTTATGTAACTTCTGCTTCATATATTTTTACAGTCAATTCGGAACGCATATACCATGCAGTGGATAAGGGGAGGGGAGAAATCCAGGGTTGTAGCTCTTAGTGTATTAAAGACCTTAGACAAAGTTTGACACAAATGGCTTCTAATAAAAATCAAATCATACGGTAACACTGGGCGTATACTATCTTGATGGACGTACATCCGACCAGCATAACATTAATGCGGGAGTGCCTCAGAAGTCGATTCTTCGACCACTATTCTTACTGATATGCATTAACGTCCTCCTTGATAATATTGTGCCCGAGATGGGTATATTTGCTAATGATATAACGCTCTATAATAATTCACGAGGAAAGAACGGGCGCACACAAATCTATGACAATGACACAATCATTATGAAATGACCTCTAGACTGTAGTGAAATGGGGACGTAAATGGATGATAACGTTTAGTGCTATTACAATTTAGCTGCTCTTTATCATTTACAAGACGCCTCTGGATCCATCGATATCTATGATAAATAACACTCTACCTGAGAACTCTTCTTTCAAACTCCTCGATTTACCATTCACAGGAAATATGAACTAACAAACACATTGAGGTCATTGCGAAGTCTGTTGCAAAGCCGGTGGATTTTCTAAATTATTATTAGAAGACTATTCACACCTGAGAGTATCCTGTACGTCTACAAAACCACCATTTGTTTAAAAAATCACGAATATAAACGAGCGCAGGGAATTTTCTCTGGACAAAGTAGGGAATAAGGGCCCCGACCTACTTCTTATAAGTAAAATATGGAGGTTTCGTTTGTCACGTAATCAACCACAATTCGTCTTTAATTAATTTATTTTCCACATTCATTTCCTAGCTAATTACAATGATGAAACGATTTCTTAAACTTTTTTTTTACTTTCCTTTAACAATTACAGGAAACCTTCTCAACCACCGATAACATGACTAATAACACTCAATTTGAGAGTTTTTCCTTTAAACTCCAACATTCATGGCAATAGGAACTGGAACAAACCCATTAGGAACACTCTGAAGGCTGTTGCAAAGAAAGAGCGTTTTTCTAAAGGACCATCGTACTAGAAGACTATTCATACCTGAGCGTATCCTGCACGTCTACAATGCCACCATTCGTCTATTCATGGAATATTGTTGCCACATCTGGGCTGGTGCATCTTCCACTAGTCCCCCCCTCTTGGATAGGGTCTAAAAACGTTTTCAGCGTAATAGATCCCACTTTGTCAATTAAGCTCCAACCCCTGTCCTCTCGCCCCAATGTTACATCTCTGCGCCTGTTTTACAAATATTTTTATGGAATGTGCTCTGGTGAAATCGTTGCACTTGTGCCTTCTCGACATATGTATTCCCTGGAAATCCGGTTACACCCCTTCACTTTTGAGGTTCCTAAATGCTAGAAAGATTTTTACTCTACTATTTTCTTCCCTTGAACAGCTAGACTTTGGAATTATTTTCCTACTACCTGCTTCCCTCTTGTTAATCTTTCCGAGGCATGGTCTCAAATCGTAGCCCCTTACATCAAATATGACGATATGCCTTGTAAGGGAGGGGGACATGAGTAATAAAAAGATATAAAATCAGTGTTTTTATCGTCAGTTAATAGAAGCTTCTACGTGTCACGGTCCATCTGTTTGGTAAGTATTTTCATGATGAGATTAAAAAGCGAAACGTCATATCTCTTCCAATTCTCAGCAGTTGAGGAAACTTAAGTTTATGCTTCTCCACGCACTGTTTTCTATACTTTGCATTGTGTAATTGTCAAGTTCCCTCATCGATAGAGAAACAGTATATTTAATGACGACTTCGGCGTTTTTTTTTAAATTTTACTTGAGGGTTACCACTTATCCAGGCTCGAAATCCACTTGAGGATAAGGTTTTATGAGTGTAAGTTGGTAATGTAGTAATCAATTATGGTGTATTTACACCTTGCTAGTATTTGATAATTTATGGGGATGGCTCAACAAGAACTTGTTTACATTGGATTTGAAGGCTGCCATGTTTTAGCCAACTGGGAGGCAGGACAGCGGAACACTGTTCCACAAACGAGCAGTTCTGGGAAAGAAGCTTTGTTCATGGAATCTGCGTTTAGATTTGTAGGCACATATAGAGTGGGACAATTCGTTTATAGTGGTTGTAGTTAGTTGAGTGTTTTTTTGTGAAAGTTTAGGAAAATCGGGAATCATAGATTGGAGTTCCATCAAGAACTTGCAATGAAAATAACAATATAGCAAAGATATGCTCGCAACGTCTCTTCTGTGAGAAAGAGGTTGAAGGGAAGATAACAGAGCATTGCCCATTTCTGTTTTCAAAGTCGTTTTTGAACTCTATCCAGGTTAGATTAAGCGCGCGCCGAGCAGCTCTTGCGCTGAAGTGACACCAGTACTCCATTTTGAAATCAGAAATTAACAAGAGGCATTTATCAAAATTTAATTCCTTCTTTTTCAACATGTTACATTCCACACGCGTCTGAATTTATTTCTATGGCGCCGCCAAATAAAAAGCAAAAGGGGGATATTGGATATGGCATTACTATAAGTGTTTATATATTTTAATTCAGTTGAATTCTTCTTAATAAAAAAAAGTAATTCGACTATTTGGAAAATAAATTACAGTATTCCAATATTTTAAAATAAACAAAAAACATTTTAAATATAAGTAATAGTAAATAAACTATTTTAATAATTTTGCTAACATAAAGCATTTATTAAATATACAGGGTGTCCACAAAGTCTGACTACATTATGTAGCCATACTTTGTGGGCACCGATTATGTAGCCAGACTTTATGGGCTGGTTGGCCGTGTGGGTTATTCCTTGCTAATAGAGTAAGATGGTTTTGTGGCCAGGTTCGAATCTCCCAACCAGCTGTAATCATAACTCCCTGCATTGATAGATTCCCGAAAGGATGAAACATTAATCTCCATAGGTATTAAAAAATTATCATAGTAATAATTATATATATATATATATATATATATATATATATATATATAACTACTTAATTTACTCACATAAAATTAATATACGAAAGTATAGATTTATGCGTAAACTTTAAGTATTTACTTACAGAATTGCCCAATACGTAGGTAGAGTTAGTTAATAATTTATAAAATATATATGGCGATTAAGCTACACTGATTATTCGGCGTTTCATCCACTCTAGGACCCTCAACAGAAGAGGAGCATATAAAAACGATAAACAGCCACAGAATTTGCGCATAAGCCTGAAGAGTCCTAGAGTGGATGAAACACCGAATATTCAGTGTAGCTTAATAGCCATATATATTTTATAAATTACTATATATATATATATATATATATATATATATATATATATATATATATATATATATATATGTACAGGGTGCCCATAAAGTCTGGCTATATAATCTACACAGTGCCCACAAAGTCTGGCTACATAATGTAATCAGACTTTGTGGACACCCTGTATTTAAACAAGAAATCAAATATTCCAATTATGAAAAATAGTTATACTTGATTATTTATAGCAAAATCTAAAAATTTCCAATTATAAAACAAATTTGAGTTACTTAAGCGTAAGTAGTTGCTGCCCTTAAATTTGTAGATGTATATAAGTAACAGAAATTGCGTGAATGGATTATTAATTGTTAGATCCACAAAAAAACAAACAAGTGAAGCATGCATGGTTTCCCGTGAGTGCACAGTAAACGAAGCATAAAAAATGACTAAGTTCAGCATTGCTTCCTCAACCCACCGCTTTAAGTTCCAAAAGTCCTCAGGGGAAGTCAAATCCTGGTGAAAATGAACAAACAGCACAGTTTTAGGCATTAACATATGTAATATTGAGTTCTGCACCATGCCAAAAAAAAAAAGAAATGACTTAGTCCATCATTACCCCACCCCCACTTAGCCCCCAAAGTCCCCAAGGCCTTATCCTTTTGAAATTTGAGTTCAGCACCATGCAAAATTGCTAAATAGACATACACAGAATATTTTGGACAAATATACTAAAATAGTCTAAAAAATTAAGTGTTTTAAAAACAGCCCCTGGGGCACACCCAGGAGTTATCGCGAAGTACAGACAAACAAAATTATATAGAAATCAGTTAGTTACAACTTTTCAGAAAGTTTTATGAAAATCTAAGGCATCAATTTTTTTTTAATAAGCACAAAAGTGTTAATTTTACCCATTTTAATACGAAAGGCACCCGCAGGTGATCAACTGGCGTTTTCCCGGAAAATCTATTCTGTTACTTTTTTACTCATATCATGTTTAATGTTTGTGCAAAATTTTATAAAAATTCCAAGATGTGGTTATTGAGAAAAGTGCGGACAGACGTACAGACGAACAGACTAACGGACAAACGGACAAGGGTAAATTTTAAAGTCCACCCTCCTTTTGCCGGCGGTACAAAAAAATAAAAAAAGAGTCACTCTAAAATATAATAGTAGTATTTTTATATACAAAGTGTTTGTCTATTTCCGGTTTCAAATTCAGAAGTCAGAAAGTAGACTTTTTTGTTTTTATTCTTATTATTGTATCATTTGTACAATCTAAAAAGTTGAACGATGGAATTGTCGCCCTAGAAAAAACAACATGATCTAATTTCCGTTTTATGAAAACCGGTTTTCGTTTTTTGTTGTTGCTGACCATCTGCTAATTGGCCAGTTGTATACAAATGCCAAGAGTGATGGGAGTCGTCTATTATGTCTTAAAGTAACACAATGTTCAACAAGCGATATCGGAGATGCGCTGCTGTACAACTCATGCTCTCTACAAGTTATAACAATAGGACCAATGCCAGCACCCTCAGAATGGATTGCCAGAAATAACAGGGACGTGCCTAGCGTGATGAAAACTAAGTTTCCGTTCACAATTATAGCCTTTGGTGTGGTTTCAAGTAACCGCACATCTTCGAGTTATCGCGAAGTATAGACAAACAAAATTATATAGAAATCAGTTAGCTACAATTTTTCAGAAAGTTTTATAAACATGCAAAGCATCAATTTTCGCTATGTAAATCCGACAGGTACTCTTAGGGATCCAACTGGAGTTTTCCCGGAAAATCCGGCCTATTACTTTTTTTTATTTTTTTTTACTTATATCGTGTTCAATATTTGCGCAAAATGTACCTGAATGTGCTGAAAAGTGTGGCGATACCCTGGTGCAATCGGGTGGCTGCTGGCGGACCCTGGAGGTTGCAGCAAGATTCGGCGACGGCTCACAAGTTCAAAGAGACTCAGGCTTGGCTTTAAAAGTAGTGCGACGACTTTGTACTCTTCTGTTACTGGCATACCTCCTCCTCAGATCTGAATCCGTTGGTCTACTTCGTATGGTCATTCGTTGAGAACATCACCAACATGACCTCTCCCATTATCAAAGCCAACTGACTGCCGTCATCAGCCGAGTATTCGCCGAGTATTCGCCGAGTATTAGCCGGCGCTTGTGAAAAAGGCATGCTCCCAGTTCCGGACTCGTATCGCAGCGGTGATTGAGACTGAATGAGTCTACATTGAATAAATGTAAGTTCTACTACATAATCAAGCTACCTGAATTGATTTTTCAATAAAACTTTTAAAATAAAGCTAGTGTCGTTGTCTTTAAGGCGACACTTGTATCGTTCCATCTTATACTATGGGTGGAAGACCTTTTCGCCATTCTCTCTCTTTTATAGAAAGTAAGGAATCCCCCATCTGTCTTAATAAAATGACATGCAAAACTCTGCGCAGTTCCTCGTCTCTGTTTCTGTCTTTCCACGTTGTCGTTGTGGCGTACGGCGTGGGAACGTAACGATAAATTGAATTAATTACCTAATTACCTGTAACAATTTTAATTAACTTGTTGATTGGCCTTATGGGTAATTTAAGCGCCAACTTTGCCCCAAAGCGAGAAATATCCATGCATGACTGTGTATACCTGTTGGCACGAGAAAAACGAGCCATAATAAAACATACATACGCGAAGAGACACGCGCGTGCACACACACACACACACACACACACACACGCACGCGCGCATAGACACACACACACACACATACACAAAGGCACACACACACACACACACACAAAGAAGATAGACAGACAGATAAGTATATAGATAGATATACACAAAAAAGGGGTGTTCTAAAAGTAAGACCTCCTATTTTTTAACATAAAAACTTAAACGTTGAACACATACGAAGGCGGACGTGCTACCATGAAACGAGTGACTTTGTGTGCTTCAAAATTTCTTTTTTTGAGCAGAATCACCACCATTCTCAATGCACCTAAACAGACATACACAGAAAATTTTGGACAAATATGGTAAAATAGTCCGAAAAATAGAATGTTTTTATTAGCCCTAAAAGAGCCGCTGGGGCACACCCAAGAGTTATCGCGAAGTATAGACAAACAAAATTATATAGAAATCAGTATCAATTTTTCAGAAAGTTATATAAAAATCCAAGGTATTAATTTTAGCCATGTAAATCCGACAGGTACCCCTAGCGGTCCAAATGTAGCTTTCCCGGAAAATCGGTTCTGTTAGTTTTTTTTACTTATATCATGTTTAATGTTTGTGCAAAATTTCAAAAAATTCCGAGGAGTAGTTATTAAAAAAGTGCGGACGGAGAACGGACGAACGGACAAACGTACACTGTTAAATTTACAGGACCACACTCCTTTTGTCGGGGGAGCAAAAAAAAAAAAAAAAGAAAACGAGAACAGTACCCTATACACAGACTGTAATATATTTGTATAGATCGAGAATAGCCTAAGGTGTGAGAAAGATTGGTTGGTTGGTTGTTTTTTGTTTTACGGCATATCAACCCTTTTCAGGTTATTTAATGCCGACCCCGGTGATTTTGAAGACAATTTTTTAATAGAATATATTTTTTTTTTGCAAGTCAGTTTCTATTTAACCCATAGCTGGGACCCTAACAGGTATTAGGACCTGGACCTGGGAGCAATGACAATTAAAGGTGGCTCCACACTCCCCAGAGCCCGCAAGGTGAGGCCTCACCCTCGGATATAGTTTAAGGTCATATCCAGGACCCCCATTAAGGGATTTTTACCCTCTGCAGGGGGACAGTCTGCGTATTCTAATACCCCACCGACAGGGCCGTGTGAGAAAGAGTTTAAGGCGATAGAGAGAACATACTGCATGAAAACCAAAACGAACACTAGATTTGCATTTACAGTAATCCTTCGACTGACGTACGCGTTTCTAATCCTTGTCCTGCTTTAATAACGTTACAACGTATTTACCGTTTATTTCTCTGTTAATAAGTCAATACTTATCAAGGCACCCAGTGATTAGGGTTAAACAGGGAGATAGACCGACAGCTGAACAAATTTATGTCATTACAGCGCTGCAATAATGTGACACAAGGGTCGGAAAGTTGGATTGAAGTGCATTCTAGTCTGCAAAAATGCCTGGGCATTTCTGTCTGCATTTCCCTGTAGTAGCATCTCGGATGATTACCAGTAAACTTACCTATTCATAAAAGAGGAAGTTAAACCTGTGGAGGAAGAGTACTGTGGCTTGTAAAATATGCCTGAACAGTTCGGTCAACAGGCTATTAGAAATAATCTAACCACTTTGTCAAAAGTAGAAAGTAAAGCCTGGGAGAATTACTCTCCTAGAACTCCACATGTTGCCAGGGTTTATTCCATGATAACTGAGATATCTCAGTTATTAGGGAATATATCCTGGCAACAATTGAAGGTTATAAGAACTAAAACCCGTTCTGTTTCGCTTCTACACTATCAGAACGAAATTTTGTAGTCGATAAATGTTTTTTTTACAGATTAAAAAAAGAAACAATAGTTCCTACTCATTTTTTGTCAATTCTAATAAATTACAATGTTAACTTTCAAATTATGGAGTCGAAATTACCTGAATGTTACTGAATTATTAAAAAAACAAGTTTAATCATGTTAGCTGGTGAAAAATTGCGGTCATCTTGTTTAAATAAAAACGGAAAATTACCTCCCTTTTAGAATCTCCTGTGTCTTATATAAGCAACATCGATCATTTTTTTCAAATTCTATTTTCTCTTTCCTTTAATGAATACTTTTTTTACCTTACGATTTTTTTTATGTGAAATTAAGTATTACGATTTGCGGATTTTCATTCTGATAGTGTAACAGTGCTAATACTGTAATAGTTTGGAATATGGTTCATGGACTGTGCATATTGAGATTAAATTAGGATATAATGTTGTAGCATATAGAGAAGCAATCTCAGGGTAATGTTACCGACGTATAAATTAGCATGAGTAGAGGAACCGTTAAATAATAATCGACATGTCAATCAAAATAGATTACTCGTAAGGCAATTGATTGTACCAGGTCATTGCATCTGCGTAATAGAATATCAAAGGAGATATCCGAGAGGCTGACTTAGTTCGTACTTGTTCATTTGGTACGCCTCAGCGATACTCTCTCTCTCTCTCTCTCTCTCTCTCACACACACACACACACACACACACACACACACACACACACACACACACACACACATACAAACACACACATACACAGGCTCAAATACTTACACGCTCACAACTCGACCCTCCACTTTGGCCCCGCTTGGTTGGGCTTCACACGGCGAAATTGATTAATGATAGCAGCGTAAACCGAAGGTGATCGGGCTGAATGAACCCGTGTATTACATTAACGCAGTCTTGCTGACAAAAGGTTCTTCGGAGTGAGCAATTAGCACTGAAGAAAAGAACGTCAGAAACAAGTCATTCGCGATTTTTACTCCGCTCAGCTTTATGGTCTTCAACCCCCCCCCCCATCTCTCTCTCCCTCCCTCTCTCTCTCTCACACACACACACCCACTCTGATTTTCTCTCTTTCTCTCTCCCTCTGCGTCTTTTTTCTAATGCTGTCTCTTCTATGTTCTCTTTCTTTTCGATTCTCTTTTCTGTGAATTTATTTTCTATCTTGTTTCCAGTTATCTCCCTTTTTTATTCTTTATATTTCTATCTCTTTTGAGTTGCCTCGCTTTTTTGTTCCCTCTCTCTCTCTCTCTCTCTTTCTCTATCTCTGCGTCTTTTTCTAATGCTTTCTCTTCTATATTCTCTTTCTTTTCGATTTTCTTTTCTGTGAATTTATTTTCTATCTTGTTTCCAGTTATCTCCCTTTTTATTCTTTATATTTCTATCTCTTTTGAGTTGCCTCCCCTTTTTCTTCCTCTCTCTCTCTCTCTCGTATTTGTTTGCATGTCTATTTTCCTACTCCATTTATCTATTATTCTATACGCTTTTTACACTCTATTTCTTTTTGCCTTTACTGCTTTTTTTCTGTTTCTTTTTTGTTTTCTTTTCCTTCCTTTTCCCTATTATCTTTCTCTCATTTTTTTCATTCTTTTTTTTTTCCTGGCCCGTTTTAATTCATTCTTCCTCTCATTCTCCGTCTCTAGAATATACAAACGGGTGGTCTTTCTTTCTTTTCTTTCTTTACAAAGTTCGCGTTTTAGATACGTTTTGTCATATTTAAAGTCTTTCCAAACAAAGGCACAGAAAATCTTCGCAAAAAAGTCACATGCTCTCGCGACTTCAAAAGTCAGGAGTTAATTTAGATTGTTAAACATAGCACACAAACATTTTCCATTAAAACACTGTCCTTGTAATGCAATATTTGATTTCATTTGTATTTTTCACTTTCGTCTCTCCTTCTCATCTCATTTCTCTCAATATAGAGCGTGCGGACAAGACTTTCTCACTAGAAAAATATTACTGAACATCCATTTTTTTTTTAGATTCCACTAAAAATAAATTTGGCCCTGTCAGTGGGGCATTAGAATACGCCGACTGCCCCCCCCCCTGCAGAAGGTAAAAGTCCCTCAATGGGGGTCCTGGATATGACCTTAAACTATATCCAGTGGTAAGGCCCAGCTTGTGAGTTTGGGGGAATATGGAGCGACCCTTTAATTACCATTGCTCCCAGGTCCACTCTGACCCGGAGTGGTAGTACCTGTTAGGGTCCCAACTATGGGTTGAATAGAAACCGACGTGAAAACAACAAATATATTTTATTAAATACATGTTTCATAAATCTTTGGATTCGGCATTAAATAACCCGAAAAGGGTTGATATGCCGTAAAACAAAAACCAACCAACCAAACAAACTAAAACAACTTAAGGAATTTTATGTATTTTCATGCAAGACACCTAATAAACACACACACACACGCACACACATACATATATATATATATATATATATATATATATATATATATATATATATATGTATGTATGTATGTATGTATGTATGTACTCCAGAATTATCAACAATCGAGCCAGAACCCAATGATTCACGAAACGTTCAGTATTTTTGAATTAGGTTATATATATATATATATATATATATACATATATATATATATATATATATATATATATATATATATATATATATATATATATATATATATATATAGGCGGAAAAAGAATGACCGCACTTGTAATTTTTTCAAAAATTGCAAATTTAAGCGAAATTTAATGTAACTGTTTAAACAAACTATACATCATTTGATTGGTCTTTTATTCTTCTATAATTTTACCTGTTCATATTTGACTTTTAATTGAAATATATTAGTGATCACGTCAATTTAAATAAAACAACTTCAAATTTAGGAGGCCAAAAGAAAGTCTACACAATGGAAAAGTGTTATATAAATGTAACTTTTGGACATTAATGCAACACGAATACAAAAGGAATACAATGAACTAGTTAATATTTAATAGTATAGCACTTCTGCAATTTGACAGCCTGAAATCTTTTGGGAATTCCTTGAATTAGATTGCAGCAATACTCTGGGGAAAGGGCACCTCAGTTTTCTTTAATTTTTGTCCAAAATTCTTCCAAATTTGAAATTTTATCATTGCGTAGCTGTTGCTTGATGTAATGCCATACGTTTTCAGTAGGATTGCGGTCTGAAGATTGTGCTGTCCAATCCAAAAACGGAATATCATTCTCTTCCAGGAACCTCGTGACATCGCCAGCTGTGTGAATGGGAGCATTATCTCGTATGAAGACGGGATTATCATCCAAAATCTTACCAAAGTAGGGTAGAAAATGTTCAGTCAACATATTAATTGTACTTGGTCGCATTAATCTGACCTTTCAAGCGAACTATAGGCCCTAGACGATTGGTACTATTAATGCCCCACACCAATACTGGACCTCTACCACCTTGACGCGTTGAAACTGAGTGCCTAGGATTAAATTCTCCGTTTTTCCTCCGATGGACGTAATGCTTACCATTACTATTGAACTTGCTTTCGTCGCTAAAAAGCAATTTTGACCAATATGAAGAGTCATGATCTTCATTGCATCTGGCGAAGTCCAGACGACGCTTTCTGTTCTTTATTGAAATCATTTGCTTGCGTCTTGCAACATATCTTCGAAAATTAAATTCCTTTAATCTGGTTTTGACAGTAGAAAGAGAGCACTTTTTAACAAGACTGCACTATTGCTGGATTTGGGGAGCCGTTTAAAATCTGTATCTTAGGCTGCGGATCTTGATAGCATTATCTTCCCTGTTAGAAGTAACTGTAGTACGACCAGATTAGGGAGCATCACGAACACTGCGAGTGTGTTGGTGCTTTTGCACAGTCTTTCGTGCCGTTTTCTCATTACATTTATACCTGCGGCCGATTTCTCGATTTCATAAACCAGAAAGGTGGAGATTAATAAGCTCCTGACGATCACTAAGTGAAAGTCGAGCTATATATTATATATATATATGTACTTGTATATATATATATATATATATATATATATATATATATATATTATATGATCATATTATATATATATACAAGTACATATATATATAAAATATATGGCTCGACTTTCACTTAGTGATCGCTAGGAGCTTATTAATCTCCACCTTTCTGGTTTATCCATATATATATATATATATATATATATATATATATATATATATATATATATATATATTAGTGATGGGGCGATTCAAATATTTCTCCAGATTCCGATACAATTACCGAATATTATTCCGATTCTTTATAAATCTTTATATATTCATCTATAAAAGTGCGATTTTTTTCTCGGTTACCGTAAAAACGCATCTTAAACGTGCTTATATTTAACGTAAAAACACACTTGTGAGGAGGTGATCTAGAGATTTTAGTTACATTTCAGTTTTACTGGAAGTTTAAATCAATAAATATTTATTATTTTATAATTACTACCTGCAGTGGAAGATGTTTTTTTTTAAACCGAAATAAAAAAAAAAACGATAATTTAAGGAATCGGTGTTGGCATCAGAAAATATACGCAATTTTTTCCGGTACTGATTCCGATACCCCAAAAAGCTCCGATTTTTTCGATTCCTATTTCATTTTCTATTAATTGTCCCAATATATATATATATATATATATATATATATATATATAGCAAATTATAGTGATATATATATATATATATATATATAGCAAATTATAGTGATATATATATATATATATATATATATATATATATATATATAGCAAATTATAGTGATTCAATGAAATTTAAAAAAAAAAAACATTTAAATCAAGGATTTTTTATTATTCCAAGTAAGACAAAGAATACCTTAGAAATCTTATCTCCTCATCCTTTAGGGTTTCGATGCCTACCATCTCTTCAGAGGAGAAAAATATTAGCAAATAGATATAACGGTATTCACCCTATTTGCTAAAGTCAGTTAGACATGGAAAATTATAATAAAAAATTGATTAAATAGAAGTCACGTAGCAGGGGAAATTGAAGAAAAGGATATAAAGGTTTAGTTCCAAATTGCACGGAAAATCCAAGGTAACTGCCCTTTAAAGCAGTGAGGTAATGAGATCCAAGCTGTATATTGTGTAGTCCACATCATGAGGTAGAAATCCATGGAGTAATTCTTCTTTATGGGCCGGTGAAAAGATTTTTAAGGTCTGGTTGGAACTTTTTATTAAAGACTATTACTGGAATTAAGCGTATAATTACTCCAGAAATATGCCTAACTTGGATTTCTGCTCTGATGTGGATTACACAATATACAGCTTGGATCTCATTACCTCACGGCTTATACATCGAACGAAAGTATTGCGCCTATGTACCCACAAATGAACTTAGATTTAAATCTATCCAGACGAATATGTCTATACAAATAACTGTCTGTATAACTGTGTGTGTATGTGTGTGTGTGTGCACGCACGTGTACATCCACGTAGGCGTCCGTATGTACCTGGGGTACCGATGTATATGTGCACGTATCTGTGTATGCGTGTGTGGATGTGAAAGTATATGTGCCCGCTGCCTGCTGTCCACATAGTGTGTGAGAGCGTGCAGCTGTGTATATATGTCGATGTATGTGCTCACGAGTATTGGTATCTGTATGTGCGCATGCGCTTGCATGTATGCGTGGGGTGCAAGTATGCCTGAATCAATATGCGCATATGAGCCGGTATAATCGCCTCCTTGGGGGCAGGGGCGTCGATGTATCTATGTATCTGTGTATGTGCGCATCCATGCCTACGCACGCGTACTCAATCTTAGCACCTTAAAGAAAATTTGACGTAAGCGAGAGCAACGCGGGGTCTATGCATGCAGCGCACATATGTACATATATTTGCAGGGCGGGGATATATGTGTACATGTGGCCGTTACTTTTAAGTATATATCTGTGTACGGGCGCATGCGTGTACCCGTGGCCGCGACCGCTAGCTAACTCTCTCCAAACAATTAACAACAAAATAAAAACTAAAAATAAATAAACCGAATCATAGCCCCCCCCCCCCATCGCCTCCAAACATAAGCGAACACCCAACGGGTCAAGACATACTTACCAAGAAATCATCTCACCAACGAGACGCTAAAAATTTTAACATTAAGACTCGAATTTTCAAGTGACCCCCTCCTCCTACCTCCACATATTCCCCTTCCCCTCATGTATCCCTATGACCTCAGCCACACCAGAAATGAACTTTCCAGACCTTCCCCCACAAGTTTCTTACACCCTAAAACTAAAACATTATCGACATACCAA
>NC_136521.1:37319894-37327394 GCF_053919585.1 Euprymna scolopes
CTCCTGTATCGCAGTAGTTCTCTCATTTTCCTCCCACAACAGTTTCAATATATTTCCATTCTCCTCTTACGCACAATTATTCTGCCTCTAATATTACTATCGCTAGAAGTCGCATCCTTAATATGTTACCTAGATTATTCTATCGTTTTTGATGAGAAGCATTAAGCTTTGGAATACCATGGTATAAAGAGTGTTACTTATGCTACACCCCTAATGGACGTATACACCGTAATTGAATACACGAGTAAATTTATATGCATTGGTGTATATTCTTATCTTGTCGTTTTATTATTTTCTTGATATTCTATATAAGATCCAAAGTAAGATATATATATATATATATATATATATATATATATATATATATATATATATATATATGTATATATATGTGTGTGTGTGCATGCTTAAGCCTTATATATATATATATTTATATTTATATATATATATACTTATATACTTTTTTGAAGCCTTCGTTGTGTTAATACAGTATATATATATATATATATATATATATATATATATATATATATATACATATATATAAAAGTGAACGTGTCTGTCTGTATGTGTGTCTGTGTGTCTGTCTGTCTGTGTACATTTCCCTACGCAATAACTCTGTCAATTTTTAGTCTATAGACTCGAAATTTGAAATACCGGGTACTGAGATTTGGGAAAATCGATGTGACGGGTGTCAGCCAGAAATTTCGCTGTTAAGGGGTCAAATTTCAACGACTTGACCTTTAAGAACTCTACCAAACTCCTCCGACAATTTTGGGTCTAGACACTTGAAATTTTAGATATAGGTTCCTTGAACCTGGATCCAACTTAATAAAGTGATTTGAGCCCGAAACTATAAATTTTAAGGGGTCATAATAGGGGTCAAAGTTTTAAAAAATTAACCATTTTCTTTTGTTTTTTTGCTTTTTTTTACACAGCATACACCTCCAAACACCCGAGCAACGCTGGGCACCCCTGCTAGTATATATATATATATATATATATATATATATATATATATATATATATATATATGTATATATATATATAGTAGCGTTGACCGTTCATAAAATACGCTTAACCGTATATTTTAATTTATACAAATTAAGTATTTATTACAGAGACAATTCTATATTTATTTTTATATTGTACAATATGTACACTAGTGGCACCACCCTGGCAAAGCCCGATTGCGAAATCAACTAACATATAATAGTTTAATTCATTCAGATTACGTATTAATTATTACAAAGCCAATACTCTATTTGTTATTATAATATACCTTTAATATAGTAATGATTTCAAACGTTTTAATCTAATATATTACTTGTGTGCTATGAACTAGAATCGAAACAAAAACATGTACATATTCCGTCTAATTTCTTACCCTCTAAGCCACATCTACACACATATGAGAATCTTAAAAATAACGTTCTTAATTCTATAAATAAATACGTACGCATGCGTACATAAGTACTTTAATTGACTTACGCTTGTCAAGTTCCTTTTTTTGAATGTAGATTTCTTAGCAAATATTTTATCGGTAAACTACCAATAGGGAATTCGTTTCATAGACTCAACTTCCTTATATATTAGTTCCATGTCTGAAGACCAAAAATTGCAACAGGAGCTCGATAGACCGCTCTAGAGACCGACACAGACAATGTCACCTATATATATATATATATATATATATATATATATATATATATGTACCTATGTATGTATATATATATATATATATATATATATTTATATATATATATATATATTAGTGCTCGCGCGAAAGAACAGGACGCAAAATGTTTTAAATAATAATAATAGAATAACAATAACAAACACGTTCGCTGGCGAGTACTACTATTGACCGTAACTAGTTATACAGTCCTTTTGACATTTTCATCTCTATTTTTTCGTTATGTACTGAAGATTTGTTAATGAAACCTATATGAAATATGTTCCTTATTAAATTTTAATGATTTTCTATTCTGAAAGAAGTTTAAAAAAATTAATTTAAAAAAGTAATTTTAAAGTTTTTGTTAAAAAAAATCCAGATTTTCTCATTATTCAGACCTGTATTACAAAGAGGGGTTAGCAAAAAATGAGTTTTTGTAACAAAGAGGATATTCAGACCTGTAATAATTCAAAGAGGGGGTTGACACAGATGAGTTGTGGTGTGAGGAGAAATACAAACTGAAAAAGAGAGAATTTTCAGACCTGTAATAATACAAAGAGGGGGGGGGGGTGCAAAAATGATTTGTGGTGTGAGGAGAAATACAAACTGAAATAGAGAGAAGGAGAGTTTTAAAATATAATCTTAAAAAGATAAGATACAAGTTAGAAGAGTATTTCATCCAAGGCATGACTATTGTTAAACAAAATGTTTTTACTAAAGGCGTGAAAAATAAATGTACAAGATTCAATTTGAAATTTATTTATCTTCAAAATGCACTTTTATAAATTTTACAAAGTAAGGTATACAAATTTAATTTAAATTGAATCAAAAAATTACCTTAGATGTATTTTATGTAATGTACATTTTGTTGCAATTTAAAAACATTATCTTTCATCTAGCAATTAATGATATAGATATAAAATTTTCAATTATTTTTTAAAGTGCAATAGAATGTACATTACATAAAATAAATCCGAGGTAATTCGTTGATTCAATTTAAATTAAATTTTTATACCTTACTTTGTAAAATTTATATCGCTTCCGGTTAGACGATGGGCACAACAGCAAAGACGTCACTTTTTTTCACATATTTTTGCTCTTACGCGGACGTAATTCGAGCCTGCCTGCCTACTTCCACTTTCTTTTTCTCAACACACACCTGCAAGAATCCCGGGCAACCAGGCTAGTCTATATATATAAAAGGCAGAACCACCGCGCGCGTATTTGTATGTTCACAAAAGGTTTTTTTAGTGGGGGTTCTCGACTGGGTTACATTTATTTAGAAGTTTCCTTATATTTCACAGATTATAATATCTCAGATTCGCAAACGGACATCGTCTCTACATTTATTTTGATCGACTTTTAAAAAAATCCCTCTATGCCGTCCTTTCACGTGTTTGTTTGTCTTTTTGTATAAATAAAGCGAAACTTACCGGCTGGGACGTCCAGAAAGGCAATTAGCTTTGATCAATGTTGGGGAAACCCTTCATATCAGACAATTGCTATTCATTTGGCACACCGGCTCCCGCTGGATCACCGAAGTTAAGATAGGTTGACCCTGGTCAGTACTAAATGGGTGACAATTTGGGACTTTCAGGAGCTGTATGTGCTCTCCGCTTATCTCGGCATTGTTTCCAGTCGTTCTAGGATTTTCCTTTCCATTGAATTCAAAGAGTTCCGATTCAGCAGAGCTGTGGTTGGTGATTGCGCAACACTTGCCTCACAATTACACATACAACTGCCCCTACAGGGCACATCCTTTGTCTTTCGAGACTAAACGGAGGCATCGCGAGTCATTTGGACACTGCCAGAGCTCCCCTTTTTTCGGGGGGGGGGAATGGTTTTCCAAAACATCGTGGCGAAACAAATAAATAAAACGACAGAAAGCGGGAAGCTTAACTGGCCTCAAGCCAGAGGTTCATTTCTGTGCCTACATCAACTCATTCACTTGACTATTCATTTCTGTGAGTCAACTTTTTGATTGACATCGCTAAATTTGAACGCTTTTACACTTCCTTTCACGCCATAGCGTAGCGGATTGGATGTGCGGTTTTCTTTTACGTTTTATTCCGCCTTAGTGTTACGGGTTCGATCCTGCCTACCTATTAACACTTTTCCCCCCAGAACAAACACCCGCGCAACGCCGGGCACCCCCGCTTGTATTATAGATAATGTACTTTATTAGTCAACAAGTGAGAGGAAAATTAATATTCCTAATTCATTCATAGGTGGATCTTTGAGAGGTGAAAGAGAACTGTTACGGAATATCCGAATATGTATGCTTCTTATATAGAGATTCAGTGTTAGAACCCGGAATACACTTCCTTGATATTTTAGAACATCGACGAAAATAATTGTTTTTTTTTTAAAGAGATAAAGATAAAAGAAAAGGGTCCTTGATCATTAAGTGTTTACACTGAAGTAAAATATAGAACAAAATAAAGAAACATACATACGAGCGACGTTCAAAAGATAATGCCTCCTATTTTTTATTTCGTCCGAACTGATCCGGGTGGGGATTGCAAATTGGATAGTTATGATTACTGAACTAATGCATTCCTAACGCAAAAATTTCATCTCTCTTTTGCAGATATTGTCGGTATGAGACTTTAAATATCTACTCTCATACACGTGCGTAAAAAGAACAAAATATCAAGTGGACAACGGATCCTGATGATGGTTCCTCTTGAATTATCAACAAAGTCTTGTTACCTGGATGGCTTTCACGCTGCCACACTACAACGGTGAGAAAAAGTTTGACTGGACTTAAGAGGTGTTGGCCTGATTATTCTTGTGTTAGAAGCAAAGGCAAGGATTCCACTTCTGTCGATTTTAAAGTCCTGGTCGGCGGGCATTACACCTACTTGCTATCCCCCACATAGCTCCTGTCTTTTTCGATGTCCTCCCTTACCCGAAATCACATTTCCCGCCTCCCTTCCACAACTAACAAGACTTTTATTTCTCTTGTTCTTTCGCATTTTTATTCCCTCGAGAGAAAAAAAAAATTGTCGACAAATATTCCTAGTTTCATTTTTAATTAAAAATTTCTCCGATAATCGTTACTTGCTAAATCAATATCGATCCCATTTCTGCCTGAATGGTAAAATCTATAATTAAAAAAAGAAAAAGTGAAATGTGACAACACCATGTTTACGTCTACGTCGATTCGAAACGATTGATTTGTTCGACATATTTACTGACGCCATCGCGAGATGAGGTAAAAACAAGAAAACTCTTTCCGGCATATCAGCAGTTATGGAGTCATGGAATATCAAAAAGTAACATCATTTTAAAGGATTCAGTTCGGCATCATAACATTGCGAGACTGATTCGCGTTAGATACGAGGTGTCTTCAATGTCGAATGGCCACTTTATAGTACGCACATGAAACTAGTCCCCTTTGAAGTAATCTCCTCCGTCTGTAATGCGCTTGTTGTACTGTTCCAACAACTTTTGGAAATCCCCATGGAAATCCTCTTGTGTGAGCCTCTTTCATCTTCTCAATTCTCTAATACCGACAACCGCTTAAATTTTTCTTGAGCTTAGAGAATAATCAAAAGTCGCAGAGAGCATGTCTGGATTATAAGAAGGAATGTAAGGAAATGTCTTGATGCCTATCTTTGCCAAAATAGTCTATGACAAAGATGGAGTTGTGAACTAGTGCATTATCCTGGTAGAAGCCACTAATCCGTTCAGAAGAGTACGGGCCAAACATTATATACGTTTCTATGGCATTTTTCCAAGTTCAAAAAATAATTTTATTGCATATCGTTCTTCTAAAGTGTCCTCACGTCCATATTGTGTTTTTGAAATTCACAAGCTATGACCCCCATGCTTTAGTAGGGTGTATGCCAATTCTTGCTGTAGCTGATCATTAGACCCTGTAATCATAAAAAAGTGTCAGTCATCTCATAAGATGTATAGCCAGAACATAATTTTAACGCGCCTACAAAAAATTTAAATGCCTGTATAAAACATTTGGAAACTTATTGAAGGCACCGCATAACTGATATTGATTATATATTACTTAATAAATTTTATAGAATTTATTATTACTTAATCAATTTAATAGAATGTATTAATTTATTATTACTTAATTAATTGGAATTCTTATTGAGATGAGTATTATTCATTTATTTATTGCGAACTTTTATCCTAATATTTTTAGATTTTGTTTCACGACGTTTCCTTCTAGGTAAGTGACGCAATTGATAGAGATGTTTACGGTTCCAAGTCAGTATTGTCTGAAGATAGCGGTTTCAATCCTACCCAGAGGTTACTTGGCCAAAAACGTGGTGAGACGACGACAACTATGGAAGGCAGTAATTGCTGAGGATGCAGTTAGGAGATGCGGGGTTCCTATCCCGTCGCGGTTACCACCTGACGAAGGCCAGAGGAATAGTTGGCCGAAACATCGTGAAACAACAACAACAACAAAAAATGAGGATAATAGTCCGCAATAAATAAACGACATTGATTACAGTCAGTACCGAAGGAGAGAGGATTTGCATAGAGCCAAATTGCTTATAGGAGGTCACTCTGCTTATCTTGGAATTATTTCAAGTCGTGCCGGATCTCTTCTTACAACTAGACTCAAGTGATATCGTTTCAGAACGGTTGTGAGTGTGCAACCCTTGCTTCACAATAGACTTCTTATGCATACACCATTACAGGGGTTATATATTGTCTTTTGTGTGTCGACAGACACCTACATCATTAATTAGAATATGTTTGTTTGTTTTACAGCATATACGTCTATTTACTTGAATTATGTACAAAAAAAAATCAATTTTTTAAACAATTGGATGTTTTATTTTTGTATTGTATTTTATTATTATTTTATGCACCGTAAACAATACGTATTGCCAATGTGTTATAAGGGACTAGATTTATAAGGGAGTTTCGTAGCAAATGTTTGTTCACATTATATTTAAATTTCTACAAATTAGTATAGTCGACAAAGAATTAGCAGGAAGCGTGTTACAAATGCAAAGATGCGAAGATAGAACCATTTCGAGTAGTATATTAATCGACATCTGTAGGCCTCTACGTTGAAGGGGTTTGCTGCTAATCGGGTTAAAGTGTACAGTTGCAGCTATTTAGTAATTTCATTTGTACTGGACAGATACTTACCACAACTAAATCCTTCTTAAATAATAGAAATATTCAGCTTGCCCTCGATGTCCTGCGTCAAAACAACATTATATAAATGCGGGTGTGCCTCAGGTGGCGATCGTTGAACCTTTGTTATTCCTCTTATTCATAAATCGCCACTCTGATAAATTGTCTCCGAGATGGATATATTTGCTGAATGCGCCGCACTCTACTGGGGAAGAATGAATCAATGCATATAAAAGGCAATGGTGGAAACTATAGAGGAAGACATCTAGTCTGCAATGGAATGGGGACGTAAATGGATGGTAATATTCACTCCAACCGAGGCGAAGCTTCTTTACGTTAATATACCTTCTCAACCACTGATAGCGATGTCTGATACATTGCATTGAAGTAAATTGTTCAAACTCCTCGGCTTAACGTTCACAGGGAACATGAATCGGAACAAATACATTGAGGGAATTGCCAAGACTACTGCAAAAAAAGATGGCCCTTCTCTACCGTTCTAGGATGTTACTTACGCTTGAGTGTATCCTGGACACCTACAACCTACCTGTACACCCATGTATGGAGTATTGTTGCCACACTTGAGCTGGTGCATCTGCTACTAGTCTCTCACTCCTGGAAAAGGGTTCAAATAGAGTTGCCAACCTGAAAGTTCCTGAACTGTCATGTAAGCTTCAACCTCTGTCCCATCGACGAAAGGTTGC
>NC_136521.1:37332394-37462394 GCF_053919585.1 Euprymna scolopes
GCTGACTGTCTTCCTCCTTCCTATAACCTTGGTCTTTAAAATATTCATCTTATGTCTTCTCAATAATAATCCTTTCGTTCTTGTTAGACCCTTACATCAAATAGCTTCACGTCTTCTCAGAAGCAATTCCATAAGTAAAAAAAAAACAAAAACAATTGTCAGAATTGTTTTACTGATCAACAGGGAATCAGAAAAAAATAAGAGAGAGCCTTACCTGATAATCGAACTGAACTGATGAGCCTTTTTTTTTGCTCCCTCACACTGGAGGCTGGGAGTTGACTCATTCTATAATATATTTTTTCCAAAGAAATGCCAATATTATACTAGATATATTGTATGCAAAAACAAAAGATGTCGTCTTGTTAAACGGTAAAGGAACACGAAGTATCATTATACACCTAACTATCTACACAATTCTCTACTTGCATTAGAGCCTAGTACGAAGGGCATTCAATAAGTTTCCAGACATTTGTTCTACAGATATTTAGACTCTTGAAAATTCAGTAGGTTATTGCTATACATCTTATAAGATAAGTAACTAAGTTTTATGATTTCAATTTCAAATGAACAGCTACTACCGGAATTAGAGCACACCCTACTAAAGCTTGATTGTCAGAGCTGGTAAATTTCAAAAATGCAATTTTAACGTGAGAACATTTAGAAGAACGATACTCAATAAAAATCTGTCATAAACAGTGAAAAATGCCACAGCCACGTATTCAATGTTTCTGACTGCTTTTGAATCATCTTGCATGTATCACGCATGCGCTTTCAGTTGGCATAAGAGAGTTACAGAAGACAGAGATATATGGGGGATAATGAGAGGCGTAGAAGGAGTAAGAAAGTCAGAATACCATAATTGATAGTCAAGTAAAGAGTTTCATGAATAAGGACCGCCGTATGTCTATAGAGACAACGAGTGATGATGTCAGTGCGAGAACTGAAGATAGGGAAGTTTGTCTCAAGTGTGCTTAGAAAACTCCATCCTTTTAACATAATATTTTGGCATCAAGACAGTTCCTCAGCTTCCTTATAATCCAGACCTTGATTCGTGTTACTTTTGGTTATTTCCTAATCCAAACGAAAACATTTATGTTTGTCGTTACACACTCGCGCATGAGGACTTTGGGCTCTCCAGAAGTTGTTAGAACGGTACAAATGCATTGCAGCCGGAGGAGATTACTTTGAAGGGAACTAGAGTTTAATGTATGTACTATCAATAAAAGCGCTCATACGAAAAAAGTCTGGAAAGTTATTGAAGGCACTTGGTACACCCTAATGTGGACTACTGTTACCACATCTTGGTACTAAGAGTACATATTCCTGTCTTAACAAAGTACAAAACCAACCTCGAAATCTAGGAAGCGATGATGTTTCCTAGTCCCTACATCCTCTTTTTCAAGGAATGGATTGGTTTGGTTTGGTTGTTTTTGTTTTACGGCATATCAACCCGTTTCAGGTTATTTAATGCCGAATCCAGTGATTTTGAAGAACAATTTTTTAATAGAATATATGTTTCTTTTTTTTTTTTCAAGTCGATTTATAACAGGTACTACCACTCCGGGTCTGAATAGATCTGGGAGCACTGGCAATTAAAGGGTGACCCACACTTCCCAAAGCCCGCAAGCTGGGGCCCTCACCATCGGATATAGTTTAAGGTCATATCCAGGAACTCAGGGAATAGAAGTTGCAAGTATCTCTATATTACATTAATATTTTCATGGGAGACATTCGCCTAGCTCAGCAAGTGTCAATAACCTCCTTTATCCTCTATCTGTGTCTAAAACTAAACGAAAATTCCACGAGCAAAGTTTCTTTCCAATAACTATCTGTTTGTGGAGGTCAATACCATGAAACTGCTACATAGCTTAATATAACATGACTTTTTTCAAGTCTAATGTAAACTATTTTTTGTTGAGCCCTCGTCATAAACAATACAAAACACTACCTATGTTTAATCATTATTGATCAGCAGGGTATTGTGATCTGACACTCATTATTCTTTTATCCTCAAGTGCCATTATGCCTTGATAGCAATGTCACCTAGTGAAAACAAACTTACGTAGAGAGCCTTATACTTTACTTGTTCTATAATACATGGTGATCTCTGACTTTTTATTGCTTGGCAAAAAATCTTTCGGCGCTTTTCAGTAAAAGATATTGCCCACTAAGGACTGGTTGTAGCCTCATAATAACAGTGTTATTGTGATCGTGAGTCAGTAAGTATTTTTACGCGGCACCTGCTGGCTGCCCAACCCTGTATGCTACCCGGATCAATAGAAGCTCCCCGACTATCACACCTACCGCCCTTCTCCATACACACGAATAATATTATTCAACAACTCCACCCTCTCGTGTACACCTCCAATCATTCGCGGCGGGTATCCCTGAAGACTGAAAGCTCTTTCTGATACTGAGGAATATTCGTGCTCGGTACTTATTTCGCACTTTGTGGGTGGAGACGGTGCATGGTTCGAGGATCGGGATCGATTGATCGGCGAAAAGAAAAAGACTTCTTTATGCACTTTGAAGTTACGGGTAAATTAGTTCAGTCGGGATTTCTTACATTGTTTTTTTTGGGGGGGGGCTTTTCCAATTTGAATACATATTTTTTCTTATTTTCAATTTTTTATATATGTATATATATATATATATATCTGTGTGTGTAGTACCCCATGTATATATAAACATATGTATATATATACATATATAGACATATCGATATAGATATATATGCATACATACATATATATATATCTATATACATATATATATATACATATTTCTTTATATATATATATATATATATACAGAAATATATATATATATATATATGCAAATATATATTTGTATACATATATATACACGTATATATACACATATATACATATATAAACATATATACATACACACACACACACACACACACACATATATATATGTGTGTGTGTGTGTATGTATGTGTATATACATGTAGAGCATAATCGTGTTGACACACCGGTTCTTGTCAGATCACCGAAGTTAAGCAACGTTGAGCCTGGTTAGTATCAGATGGGTGACCATTTAGGAATTCTAGGCGCTCTATGTGCTCTCCGTTTATCTCGGCATTTGTTTCCAGTCGTCCTGTACTTCACTTGTCCACTAGTATTTAACAATGTCCTCTCAGGGTAGGTGTGGTTGGAGATTGCGCACCTCCCACCCAAAAATTTCACGCGCAAGCAACCCTTCGTGTGTATGCATAGTCCAAGACTGAAGGAACCTGCTTTTTTATATACATATATACATGTATATACATTCGAGGGGCGTGCAATAAGTAATGACCCTGACCCACTTCCCATAGGAGTAGAGCAAAGAAACTTGGCACAGTTATTAGTCTTTCTCTACAAAGGAAGCACCCAGAGTTAGGCATTTCTCTCATCGTTTGATGCAGCTCTGGAGACCGTTTTTGTAGAACACCCCAGGTTGGTCCTCCATCCACGACGTGACTTCAGAAATCAAGGCTGCATCATCTGGGAAATGCTTGCCTTTCAAAAACAACTTCATGGCTGGGAAGAGGTGAAAGTCAGAGGGTGCAAGGTCAGGAGAGTAGGAGGGATTGGGTTGAATTTCATAATCACATGCCTGTGCTTCTGATCTGGCGACATGCGAGTTGTGGACCGGAACGTGGCCATGAAGGAGGAAGGTAGCTTTGCTGATCTTGCCCCGCCTCTTGATTTTGATGGCTTCCCTTAATTTCCTCAAAAGTGAAGCATAATAGGCTCCTCTTTGCCAGGAAATCTGTCATCACTACACCGTCTTTGTCCCAGAAGACTGTGAGCATGACCTTGCCAGCGGAGGGCTGCACCCTTGCTTCTTTGGAGGTGGTTAGTCCAAGTGCTTCCACTGCATTGACTGGGCTTTGGTCTCTGGATCATACTAATGGACCCAGGTTTCATCCTGTGTAATCAGTCTTTTGAAAAACTTTGACTCATCTTCTTGGCACAGTTCCAAAATCATTCTCGAGCACTCGACGCGTTTCTGCTTCTGGAATAGTGTGAGCAACCTGGGAATCCATCTGGTAGAAACCTTATGCATATTCAAATAGTCATGATTGATAGTTTCCACAGACCATGTACTAATCTTGACATCTTGAACTATTTGGTGAATAGTAATGCGCGGATCTTCAACAAATGGCATCCTCAACTTGATGGACAGAAGGGGGGGCGACCAGGTCTGGGAGCTGTTTCGACAGACTTCCGGCCATGTTTGGATTCACGATGTCATCGTTTTACAAGGTTTTACAAGGTTATATGATGGGGCATTATCACCATAAGTTTCTTTCATTTCATCAAAGGTCTCCTGTGGTGTGCGTCCTTTAAAATACAAAATCCGGATCACTGCTCGACATTCAACAGGCTCCATTTCACACATGACTCAGTTCAAATACCTGTAAAACAGAAACCACAATTAGTTCAGAGCTGTAATTTGCCACATAACCCGTAGAAATAAAAATCATTGCACATGCAAAATTTCAGTTGGATCGGACAACTGGAAGTGGGCCAGGAGCATTACTTATTGCACACCTCTCGTATATACATATATATATGCATACACACAGACACATACATACATACATATATATATATATATAATAGGAAAACAAGAGAATGAAATGAAGACACAACGCTATATATTTGTAGATGTAGAATGGGTCATTTATTGAATAATGGAATACAGGCAAAATTTGGGGGATAGAAGGGATTCTTTATGCAAGGGCATTTCTAAGTCTAATTCTTCTCATCAGAAGAGTAGAGAAGGTGCTTGATAGCATGGGGAAGATGCGGTGTCTAGCGTAAGGTTCATTAGGAACAAAAAAGATTAAGAGGAATTATAGAATGTTGGGGGAAGCTTTATGGACTTCTAAACACAAACACTCACGTCCCGAACGCAGACAATCATGACGAACTTCACGCATTATTTACAACTAAATATACATAGAATCAAACGATACATCCAAATGAACCGAACAGCGTTTAAAACGGCTGGAGTTTGTTTTTTTTTTTTTTAATAAAATGTTTGTACACAAAAACTCACGTCCCGAAGGCAGACAATGTTGTTCATTTTGGATTTTTCGTCTGATTCTATGTATGTTTAGTTGTAAATAATGCGTGAAGTTCGTCATCATTGTCTGCTTTCGGGACCTGAGTTTTTGTGTACAAACATTATATTAAAATAAAAACAAACAAACAAAACAAACTCCAGCCGTTTTAAGCGCTGTTCTGTTCATTTGGAGTTTTCGTCTGATTCTATGTATATTTAGTTGTAAATAATGCGTGAAGTTCGTCAGCATTGTCGGGACGTGAGTTTTTGTGTACAGACATATTATTTAAAAAAACAAGAGGAAGGGAGGGAGGAAAAGGGAAAGAAGGAGAAGGAAGGAAGGGGGGGAACTCCAACCGTTTCAAACGCTGATCTGTTCATTTAGATTTTTCGTCTGATTCTATGTATATTTAATTTGTTTTGAATTTTCTTTTGTCAAACTCATTGAACTGTACCCATCACCTTTCCTAGTCATTCAGGATATATGACTTTTGGAACGCTCCTTTCTGTGTATTTTACATGTATGTGCATGTGTACGTGTGTGTATGCATATGTAAGTGCATGCTTATATGTGTGTGATTCTATGTGCGTATGTTTGCATGTGTGTGTACATGCATATGTATGTTTGTGCACATTCTGTGTGTATGCATGTATGTGTGCATGCATGTGCTTATTTCCATGTGTATGTGGGGTGGAGCGGGCTCCCGTAAACCGTGGTGAAGGCTACCCCTCTAGGAGAAGCAAATCTCTGATTTTTTTTTAATTACATTTTCACCCCAAACAAGGCACATTGCCACTTTGGTGTAGGGGGCTACTATCAGGGGAAACATCTACTGGGGTACTATGTAGGGATTAGGGCAGCGAGATGTTGGTTCACGTTGCACTTGAACTTATGCATGTCAGTACAGTTGGGGAAGCAGTGACCTGGAATGGAATTCCAAAGTCTAGCAGTTCTGGGGAAGAAACTACTGAAGTAGAAAGATCTTTTACATCTAGGGATCACTACAGTGTGGGGTGGGATTTTGCAGCTTGTCGGGTCTGTCGAGGGTGTTCACGTCGTGGGGGCACAAGTGCTTGCAGTTCTTCAGAGCATTCACCATTATAATACTTGTAGAACAGGCAGAGTGATGCAACGTTTCGACGATGGGACAGAGGCTGAAGCTTAGATGCCAGTTTAGGGCCTATCAGATTTGCGACTCTCTTTTGAACCCTGTCAAGAAGCGAGAGACTAGTAGCCGATGCACCAGCCAAAATATGACAGCAATACTCCATACATGGCGAATAGTGGCCTTATAGAGGTACAGGATACTTTCGGGTGTTAGAGGTTTTCTAGCACGGTAGAGAGAGCCCACCTTCTTCGCAGCGGCCCTGAAGCGGGAGACCAGTACCCGCATTAAGCTGGTCTGCAGTTTAACTTGCTGCCGGCTATCTTTCTCTTGCTTGTTGCTGGATCTGAACATTTTGAACCCAGAGAGATTTAGCTGTCGTACAAAGCTAAATCTCTGTAACATCATCTTTGTATAGATACTCCCTCGAGCATTTGTCTATAAAAAATAATTCTATAGCAATGGAAATGTTGTGACGCGTGTAGGCTTTAAATGCTGGAAGTATGTAATGATTGATCTGCCATCATTATATGTATCCATGTTTGTATGTACGTATATGTGTACGTATGTTTATATATGTACATGTGTATGTATATGTATGTGTATATGTATGTATATATGTATATATATATTTATGCGTGTTTGTATGTATATATGTATATATATGATTGTGTGTGTATGTATGCATATGTATGTGAATATATGCATATGTGTATGTTTGTGTATAAATTCATAGATATGTATATGTAGTTAAATGTATGTGTATGTATATGTGCATATATGTGTACGTATTTATATGTGTATATGTATGTATGTCAGGTCATATCATATGCTACTGGTACCATGTAATCCAGTACTACCTGCCTCATGGTCGGGTCACCGGCGACAAATCTGGTTCCCCCACCAGACTTGTTTGGTGAGGAGGGTGGCTAGCCTCCCTGAAGGATTGAACTCTTTTTCTGGGTCAACGGCTAACTAGCACCGTGTATATTTGTCTGTGTATATGTGTATTGGGGTGGAGAGGGCTCCCGTAAGCCGTGGTGAAGGTAACCTTTCTAGGAGAAGCAAATCTCTGATTTAAAAAACCATAAAGTGGAAGACCAGTACCCGCATTAAGCTGGTCAGCAGTTTAATTTGTTGCTGGCTATCTTGCTCTTGCTTGTTGCTGGATCTCAACATTTTGAACCGAGAGAGAGATTTAGCTGTCGTACAAAGCTAAGACTCTGTAACATCATCTTTGTATAGATACTCCCTCAGGTATTTGGGCTCATGGGCATTAAATATCTGAGGGAGTAGCACTCGTCTGAGTGTGTGAATTCGCCGGGATCACTAAAAAAGAAAGTAATCTTAGGACTCATGGACTTTAAGTGTCTGAGGGAGTTGCACTCGTCTGACAAGACGTTGCAATGCTCATATATATATATATATATATATATATATATATGTATATATATATACAGCCTTTGCAAAAATTATGAAGCGCCAAGAAAAAATCGAAATTATGATTAAAAATATATTAAATTAATGTCAAAAGTCTATATTCCAAAGTACATGATGTTGACCATCTTACAATTTATTCCTTTAATTCAGTTGACATTTACAATTTTTACATATATTTTGACAGTATGTTTCGTAAAACGAAATCAATCACTTACTTCTGATATCAGTCAGTGAATCTATTTTGCCCTTAACTTATAAGTTGAAATATAAACAAACAATCCATCAAAGGGAAACATTGTGCGTTTTGACATGAGTAAAATCCGAAAATTGAAGAAGAGAAGCTGTAAATACCTTGCATACATTTTTAAAAAGTTTATTGAATAGCAATTTTATACTGAACAGTTTAAGCAATTCTCTTGCTAGAAACATTAACTAACATACCGCTATTTAGTAAAATCGATTTTCCTTAATGCAATATGCAAATGAGGTGGCCTATTAATTGTATATTTTGCAAGAATCATACTATATATAGAAATAAATGGAGTATTAAAGTAACGGACCTTTTGTATACATTAATCAAACTGTTAACAAAAAAATAGACAGGAATACGAATTTATATATATATACTAGCATTTCAGCCCGGCGTTGCCCGGGTGTTTGGAGGTGTATACTGATCAAAAAAAAAAGAAATGGAATTTTTTTAAATTTTGACCCCTATTATGATCCCTTAAAATTTTTGTTTTGGGCTCGAATCAAGTTATTAAGTTAGATCCATGTCCAAGGAACCTATATCTAAAATTGCAAGTGTTGAATACTCAAATTGTATGAGGAGTTTGGTATAGTTCTCAAAGGTCACATCGTTGAACTTTGAGCCGCTAACAGCGAAATTTCTGGCCAACAACTGATCACATCGATTTTTCCAAATCTCAGTACATTGTATATCAAATTTCGAGTCTGTAGACTAAAAATTGAGTTATTGCGTAGGGAAATGTACACAGACAGACAGACAGACAGACAGACTAACACACAGACACGTTCACTTTTATAAATATACTAGCATGGGTTCCCGGCGTTGCCAGGGTATTTGGATATGTATGTTTAGCAAAAAAAAAAAAAGAGGTCAATTTTTTAAACTTTGACCCCTATTATGCCCCCTTAAAATGTATTGTTTTGGGCTCCAACTATGTTATTAAGTTTGACACATGTCCAATGAACCTATATCTAAAATTTCAAGTGTTTTGACCGAAAATTGTCGGAGGGGTTTGGTAGAGTTCTCAAAGGTCAAATCGTTGAACTTGGAGCTCTTAACCGCCAAATTTTTGGTCGGAAACCGATTACATAGATTTTCCCAAATCTCAGTACCCTGTATATCAAATTTCGAGTTTGTAAACTTAAAATCGAGGGAGTTATTGCGTAGGGAAATGTATACACACAGACACACAGATACACAGACAGACACTTTCGCTTTTATAAATATATAAATAGATTGATATATCCGCAGTCAATGGTCAAACAATACTGAGCCTTGTGACTGTATCCCTATTAAATACATTATTTCATGGCTTTTGTAGCCTCACCACGTTTTTGCCAACTAATCCTGTGGCTTGCTTTGGGTAAGATCGGACCTTTGGCGCATTAGACAGAGGCGTTAGGATAGAATTACAAAACTCAACTGCTTATCCCGCCGCGGTTAACGATCTGAAGAAGGCCAAAGGATTACTTGGCCAAAACATTGTGAAAATCACACTCAAGATGAGAACAGTAGTGTGTTGAATCCAAATAATACGAATAACGAATCCTCATCTCAAAAATTCAGAATCACACTATTTCTATACGAAAATATCAAACAAATTTCCTAATATTCTTAGTCATTGGTATACAAGAACTAAATTAACTCATTTGCATATATTCCGGTTTTAGGTTATAGTTTTCATAGGGAAATCATTCCTTGTACGAGTAAAAACGTAATAAGTTTTTATTTTTATTTAAAGAAACCTGTATCAAATAAGAGTTACTGTCCAAATATACTTTTATATAATAAATATTTAGATATAGAAAATTTCACTTGACTGAATCGGTAATTTCAAATATGTCGCCGAGACAAATAAAAAGAGTTTGAATCGGGTCATCTGTGTCACTTCGTACATAGATCCGCCCATTGCTCTTAATTTTGGTTTATTCAACCGAACATCCGCGCCCAGGAACGAATATTTTCATTTTTTAAAAACTTCCGGCCACTCGTTCGCTTCTTTATAATATATTTTCTATTTTTTCGTCGGTCCCTTGTTGAAGACATTATTGAATTCGCAAATTATTTTTTCCCCTCGAATTCGCATATTTTCGCTCAAAGCGTTCGATCACGTACGACCAGTTTATTTATTGCGGACTCTTATCCTCATCTTTATTAGTTGTTGTTTCACGACGTTTCGGCCAACTATTCGTCTGGCCTTCGTCAGGTGGTAACCACGGCAAGATAGGAACTCCGAATCTCCTAACTGCATTCTCCGCAATTGCTGCCATCCGTGTCGTCGTGAGACGACAACAACTATAGAAGGCAGTAATTGCTAAGGATGTAGTTAGGAGATTCGGAGTTCCTATCCCGTCGGGGTTACCATCTGACAAAGGCCAGAGGAATATTATCCCGAAACGTCGTGAAACAACAATTAATAAGGATGAGGATAAAAGTCCGCAATAAATAAGTTAATAAATAATACCCAGCTCAATAATAAATTCCAATTAAAAATATATATATAAGAACAACCAGGTTAGCACAAAGAATACAACCTGGGGCCAGGGCAGCCACAAGACCTGAACAATGTGTACAACCACATGTTCTTAATAAGTTAAACGCTGAGTTAATTCAGCTGTTGCAGACTTTATATGTATTCTCCAGAGATATTGAATAAAACCTTTTGTTTTTACAAATGTTTCCAGTGCTACATCAGAGCTGTGAAGAAGGTTTAAACGAAAAAGCTTGATAAAATATTAATATCAATGACATAGAAAAGCAGGCACATACAAATACCTTGGCATAAAAGAGAACGATTCAATTCAACATACCTCGAAGCTTCTTTCTTAGAACTGCACACCTGTGGAACTCTCTTCCTGCTTTCTGGCTGACTATAATATGCTCGTTTTCAAATCTAATGTCAACAAATTCTTGGTGAGCCGTTTCCCTTAAGTAATTCAATATACCAAATTTCCACTACTAACAATTACTACAACATTGTCCCATTGACCACTGTACACTTATTAACCCTTATCCTCGAGTGGGCTCTGGACCTTGATAAGTGGTGACTCCTTTGTAAAAAAAAATGTATACGCCGTGTAAGAAAAATCTGTAAAACAGAGCTTACAAACAAAAACAGGGTTGTTGCCATTAACTAATTTACCATGCATGTGATAACATACAGATTTGACAAACGTGCATGAACAAACAAGACACTAAAACGCGAGAAATGTTGATACTGTACAGAATCAAATACAGAACCCGGTGTCTGCCTAAGTTGCGTTTGACCAGATGAGTGGGAGGTATAAGTCTCTCAGAGATTGACTACTAGCATCGTGCCACTATCGTGAGCACCGGACAATATCTGATGAATTCACAAAATCCAAACCTCAAAATACTATTTTACTTATTAGAATGCTTTTTTGGAGATGAGTAATTTGTATATTTTATTTATATATTTGCGAACAGTTATCCTCATCTTCATAGTTGTTTCACGACGTTTCAGTCAACTATTCCTCTGGTTTTGGACATTGACTCTTTACAGTTCCAGGTTAGGGTTAGGGTTAGGGTTACAGTTCCAGGTGAGAATTGCCTGAAGATAGTGATTTCACTCCTAACCGAAGCCGGCCAGAGGATTAGTTGGTCAAAGCGTGGTGACTCGGCAACAACTATGGAAGGCAGTCATTATTGAAGATACAGTTAATGATTCAGTATTCCTATACTGTCACCGATTAACAACCTGACGAAGTCCAGGAAAATAGTTGGCCGATACGTCGCGAAACAACAACTATAAAAGGTGAGGATAATAGTCCGCAAATAAATAGATAAATATTCAAAATGGTACAACTGCATAACGAAACAATAGCCAACAAAATAATCTCTTTCACAAAACTGAACAAACGATTGTGACAAGACTGTCTTACAAATGAGTCAGGTTCAAAAACACGTCTTCTACAGAAAAAACCCAAAAGAGTCGGCAAAGATACACCTAGAACTTCTATTGTAAAATATTGGAAGAATGTAAAGTATTTTCTGGGTGAATTCACTTTGAATTATATACATAAAGTAACCTGTATGAACTGGTTAAAAAGAGCATCGCTATAATTTTATCAGGAATGGACTATAATGGCTGCCCCAGATCAAGGCTTGATGACCAATGGATGAAAAATAATAAGTGGTCTCAGCAATAACAATAAGAACATCTTCTGGCGCACAAAAGTAAATTAGAGCCACTTGACATCCTTTATTTATTTATTTTTTATACAAAGGAATCACCACTTACCAAGGCCCAGAGGCCACTCGACGATAAAGGTCAAAGGGTGTATAGTGGTTAAAAGGACAACATCATATTAATCGTTAGAAGTGTAAATTTCGTAAATTGGATTACTTAACGAGACTTCTCATCAAAAACTTGTTTACGTTGGACTTGAAGACGACCATATTGTAGTCAGCTGGAAAGCAGGTAATCGGAAGAGAGTTCCGCAGTTAAGCGGTTCTAAGAAAGAAGCTTTGTTCATGGAATCTACATTTAAGTTTAGGCACAGATAAAGATTGGGGAATATTATTGATAGTGGTTACTGGTAGACGAGTGCTTCTCGTGAATATTTGCCGAGAAGCGACCATAGATTGGAGCTCAGAGAAGCACTTGCTATGAAAATAACGATAAAATAGAGACAGACTCGGAACGTCTCTTTTGTGAGGATGAGATTAAAGGGAAGAGAAAAGGGCATCCCTCACTAGGCTACGAAGTCTATTCTGAACTCTGTAAAGCAGGATAAGGTTTCCTAGCAGCCCCTCCCAAATGTGAGATGTGAGCAATACTCCATCCTTGGACGTATTGGCTCTTATATTAATAGAGAATTGCATCAGCATGGTGATATCTACTGGATCGATAGAAGGACTCCACTATTTTTCCAGCGAATTTGGCAACAGATTTGATGTACATGTTCCATGCCAGATCAGAAGTAAAAGTCAAGCCCATAAGCTTGTCCAAACATTGAGCCCCCCCCCCCAAGACGAGAGCCATTTACTTCAATTGATGCCAGATGGGGTCAGAACGTTGATGTAAAGATAGAAGCTTGGTTTTAGGTGCATTAAAATCTTGCTGTAAGGATCTGCTGTGAGACGGGACCTATACTATAAGACATAATGAGTGAGTAAATATCTTGACGATTCATAAAAAAAAAATGAATAACGAATATAATAGCAAGCCTGAGAATGTATACAAGAAAAAACCGTTGAAAATAAGATATACACTATCAACTAAAACTTCTTCAATTTCTTTAGCTACGTACAATCTTAGTAGTATCAGTGGTCATAATGGCGCTGGGTTAAAGAGAGCTAAAAGAGAAAAGAAAACGATATAACAAAGTACGATATAGAAACGAAGTGGAATCTTAAGAAAATATCAGTTATTCGAGTAAGTGTTGGAACAATTGACTCATGAAAAAGAATTTCAAAAACTACCTGGCAAATATACCCGGCGAACCAAGTACGAAGAGATTCAAACCGTTGAAATAAATGTGACAGTTAAAGTCTAAAAAAAGAATCTCACGGTACAGATAGATGAGATATAAAGTGAATGTTTGGCATCTGATAGGATGCCCCACACCCAGCTTGAACGAACTGATAAGAAAATTGAAAAAAAAAAAAGTAAACAACATTTATTTCCTCGATTTATTAACTATTTATTGACGTAGTAGTTTTTGTTTCTTTCTTGTGGTCTCTCGGTCCTGCTTGATTCAAGGATGAGAAATTGTGTGCGATATTTATTTGTTACTCACAGAAAGAAGCGTAAGAGAATCTTCATCTAATATACAGACAGCTATATGTGCTTCTGTCTGCTATTCTGTCTGTCTGTTGATCTGTCTCCATATTTTCAAACTCTATCTCCTCTGAAACTAAAAGTCGCAGAGCTGCGCTAGGAGCCTCAAATGATTGGATCTTTTACGGATCGTTGTTTTGTAGGTCTTTAGCCGGTTAAAATTGTTTTTTTAAAGGGTCAAAAATGGATCAACATTGAAAAAATCGTTATAAAGTTTGTACATTCATATTCGTTTATTGTTATTTTTTATTTTTTAACCGGATCATATGCGTGTCACGTTGGTACAGTGGTAACGTCACCAACTTCGAATGCTACAGTTTCGGTTTCCAAGTATTTTTGGTACCGAAATGTTTTATTTTTTTTTTTACTTTTGAAATCTATAATAATTAGGGCTATGCCAACAGCACATCCTTTTTACTTTCGAGTATATATCCGACACAGACACAATTAATAAACCGAGGATCACATCACTGTACATGAAAACATATAAAATACCAATGGATATATATACTTGAGAATCAAAACAAGGAAAATAATATGCTGTTGTCATATTCCTTATAATAATATATACGAAATCTGGACAAATTAAAATATATTTAAGAGTATTTTACGCTCGAGCAAAGCCGAGTGCCCCCACCCCGCAAGTAAGATATAAATTTGTATTCTTATAGAAAGTTTACCGCTGAAGCACATAAACAAGTTCAAAGTTTGTATACATTTTTACTTAAACTCACCCCCTACTTAAAATAAATACATTCCCACTTAACAGCAAAAGGCTATTGCGATATGAGATATATCCATCAGAGAAAAATAAGGTTTATTCACATTATATTTAAATTACAGAGTATTAGTAGGACCGGAAGAAACAGGGGTGCCAGGAAACTCGCAATATCTAATGATATATATCATGCCTGGGTTCGGAATATTATATTACAGAAGTAAAATTATCGTAATCGTTTGGTCTGCATTAATAAAAAAAAAAATTGTTATGGATGAGATTGGTCGCATCCATTCAAACAATCAGCATGCCTTCTTTTTGGGCAACTATGGCTTTGGGAAGAGTCGTGAAGATTTGTTGGTGTCTAAGCCCTGAGTTGAGATTTACTAGCTGTCGTAAAGAACCCACTCATCTCAAGTGACAACGTGGTCGAGAAACAGGTTGTCCTTGTCGCGTAAACAAAGAGAATATTACACTTCTTAACGAAAACTTTGCAAACTTTATGCGAAAATACATCATTTAGCATAATAACTTAGCTTATGCTACATCATTGACCGTGTATCGTTAACATGGCTTCCCAAGAAAGACCTTATATCTTAGTTTACTCTCGCTCAAAACGTGACGTCATTCTTAATATCATCACATCGTTCGTCTCTCTTGTCTACGGTGATTGCCTCTTAACCCTGCTTCGTCACCCTTATTTTCATTAACCCCTGGGAACGATTCTGTTTCACAGATCTAGATTATTATGGCATGCGCTCGGTGTGATCCTTATGCAAATTCACACTAGCTTATTTAATCGCTAATGATTTAATGTCCCTTATATGTCACGCTCGAATACTGTAACGAGAAGACAGGTACTGTAACTTGTCAGACCTCGTGGAACCAAGTAAGTTAGGATTTCTTTTTTTATATATAAAAAGGGAGAGGTGAGAGGCTGGCACGTTAGGTAAGATATGTGAACAGTACATCAGTGGCGGCTTTATAGAAAGGTAAGATAATATCCTGCGTGAGAATTCAGTGACAAATTGTACGAAGGATTAGATCAAAATTCTAGACGACAGGTGGCTGTAGGAATGTTTTGGCCGGAGAGCTTATTTAGTTTATAACGATCATTGTATAATATGCCCAACCGGTATCCATACAGCTGATGCAGTCTGGTAATCTCCTTTAGATATAAGTTTTAACAAAATCAATGTTCGATTGTCAGCCTACATAATTGTGTCACCAATCAATAGAATTCGCAACATATATAGATTTTTCTCATAATCCTTCTGTCTGTTTATCTGTCTGTCTGTTCGTTCCATTTTTCTCTCATAAATTAATGCGCGCCTCTGGCTAGAATTTTGTATAAAGCATTGATATAATAAAGTGCAATATATATATATATATATATATATATATATATATATATATATATATATATATATATATATACAGCGTATCATATTATTAATGAGTTTACATTTTTTTTAATATTTCAGGAACGAGTGAATAAACATCCATGAAACTTCGAGCAAGTGCTTACCATACGATTCAGCTACCAGTTCGAAAATAAAAGTATTTAAAGCAGTATTAACGAAACTATGGCAAAAAGATGGGAATATCTGTTGATTTCAGTCTATGAAGTTATTAACGAATATACCCATAACTTGTTTATTGAAATACTATTCAAACATTACATTAACTAGGAAAATCCTTAGAACATAATAACTACATAGCAATTTCTACGTTGACATAATTAGTAAGGTATAGGCAATACTTTTTTTCTGGAAGACTTGTAAAAGACGTTTGTCCACAGAATTAGTCAAATTTGTGATTACGTCAACAGTTATTCCTCGCGATACCTCTGGAGAGCATCCCACAACTCATCTTTGCTCTTAAATTGTCGTCCACTTTCATAGAGGCGTCGCTTCATGATACTCCAAAGGTTCTCAATTGGGTTCAAATCTGGTGAATTTGCAGGCCACTCCATCTCCCGTAGCCCAGAGAACCCCAGTTGTTGCAAATACTGTTAGCTTTTGTTTGCTGCATGCGAGGAAGCATTATCCTACATAAAAATAATGGTCCCTCTGAACGTCAACCTTTGCTTCTTCAGCTATGGTTCAAAGTGCTCCTTCAGAAAAGTCTATTAAAAATTTGACGTCATTTTAACGCCTTCTGACACGGTTCATGGGCCAACTAAAGTACCTCTGATAATCCCAGCCCAAATAATTATCCCACCACCACCTTGTTGGCGCCTTAAACGCTGATTAAGGTGTCGTCAATCTAGGACTCATCCCTTGCTTCAGACATCTAAGCCATCAATAGTGACACTCACTTCATCCGTGAACAAAACTTTGGAAAAATCCATTTTCATGTTGTCCTCTTCCCATTTCTATCGGCTTTGTATGTGATGTTGCTTTAATGGAGACTTTGTAACGGCTTAACAGACTTTGCCACTTATTTAAAAAGGCGACATCGAGTACTTTTTGAGGCATTCTTTAATCCGGCTTGGTCAAAGACGTCCCGACTTGTCTGCTCAGGGTCCTTAACAACTTCACGCTTTATTTTGAGTAGTGAACGGCGTGAAACAACTCTAGATTTACCTCTAATACTGTGGAATCAGCAATTACGATGGCAAGTAGTTTATATTGCGCGGAACAGTACAGAAGTTTCACAGTACGCGTAGCTCAGAATTGCCAACGTTTCCGAAGCTTTTGATACGAAACTACCGGTAAGTTTCTGAAACTGGCACAAAAAATGTATCTCGTTAATAATTTGACACGCAGTGTTTATATATATATATATATATATATATATATATATATATATATATATATATATAAGTGAACGTGTCTGTGTATCTTTCTGTCAGTGTGTGTACATTCTCCTAGGCAATAACTCTGTCAATTTTTTTTTGCTGAACATACACCTCCAAATACCCGGGCAACGCCGAGCACCCATGCTAGTATATATATATATATATATATATATATATATGTATATATATATATATATATATATATATATATATATGTATATATATACTCCTAAGAATTGCTTTTCTGTGTGTATTGATATTCATATTAAAAACACCCTTTTCTATCTATTTAAAAAGAAACTACAACTTACTTATATATGATTTGTGGAATTGCATTCTTTTAAAGATTCATTTGAATTAATTCCCTATTAGTTTATTCGGTTATCTTATGGGATGACCATCTTTAGTTTACTATTATGTGTAATTATATTTATGCAGATATTCTACATAATTTACACTTGCAAAATATTTGCGTAAAAGTTTATAGTAAACACAAAACTGTTTCCATATATATTTATGTATCTATATATATAGAGAGAAGTAAACGTGTCTGTGTGCGTCTGTGTCTGTCTGCGTATGTACATTTCCCTACGCAATAACTCTGTCCATTTTCAGTCTACAGACTCGAAATTTGTATAAATGGTACTGAAATTTAGGAAAATCTTTGTAATCGCTTTTCGGACAGAAATTCGGCTGTGAAGGGTCAAAGTATAACGATTTTACCTTTGAGAACTCTACCAAACACCACCGCGAATTGTGGGTCTAAACACTTGAAATTTTAGATATAGATTCCTTTGACATGGATCTAACTTCATAACTTAATTTGAGTCCAAAACAATGAATTTTAAGGGGTCATAATAGGGGTCAAAGTTTAAAAAATTGACTGCTTTTTTTTCTCAAAATACACCTCCAAACATAATAACTTGATTTCCCCCCAAAACAATAAATGTTAAGGGGTCATAATAGGGGTAAAATTTTAAAAAATTGACAGCTTTTTTTTTTTTTTTTGCTCAACATACACCTCCAAACACCCGGGCAACGCCGGGCTGAAATGGTAGTATGCATATATTTTTGTTTAACAAATTTTGCCTACCTAACTCCTCGTAGACTTTTTGGTCTACAAATAGGAAACTTCATACATAAGGTATTTGAATCCATGCGAAACTTTATATTTGGGTTTTACCCGAAAAAAATCTGTGCAAAAGTGTAAAAGTTAAAAAAAAAAAATCGCCAGGTGAAGGTCGAACGCCGGCATTACGAATGCATAACGTAGTAGCTATTGGTTCATGTTTTAACTTTTAACCTTGCATTATGAATGCCCAGTCATTGACGACAGAGGCAAAAATAAATCGTGAGCTGAACGATTTGGTTTCGATTCTCGGTGGTGGCGGACGAGTTATTTTTTAAACTTTTTCAATCATTACTACGTATTGCGTCGAATCTCTATCTATCTATCTATCTATCTATCTATCTATCTATCTATAAAAGTGAGAATGTATGTCTATCTGTCTCTGTGTGTGTGTCTGTGTGTCTGTTTCTGTACATTTTTCTACACAATAACTCTGTCAATTTTCAGTCTACAGACTCGAAATTTGATATACAGGGTACTAAGATTTGGAAAAAATATTTGTAATCCGTTTGTAAGAATTGGACTGTTAAAAGGTTAAAGTTCAACGATTTGACATTTGAAAACTCTACCAAACACCTCTGCCAATTTATGGTTTAAGCACTTGGAATTTTAGATATAGATTCCTTGGACATGAATCTAAATTAATAAATTGATTTGAGCCTAAAACAATAAGTGTTAAGGGGTTATAATAGGGGTCAAATAAAAAAAAATGACTGATGCGATCTCTACCAAATTACTCAGACAATTTCTGGTCTAAACATTCGAAATTTTGCATAAAGGGAATTCAGAGAAAGAGCAAGCTTTTTAATCGGTTTGGGTTGAAAATATTAGCTACCAATATATAAATCTATGTATGTATGTATGTTTGCATATCTGCGTTAAACTTTCGACAAAGGCGACGGATTTTCACAAAATCAGTATCGTTATTAAGCTCGACCCTTCAGACGACAAATACCGTAAAATTGGCTAAAAAGATTAATTGCTTCACCCTCAACTGCTCACTTTCCAACAGGGAGGGGTCGCTTTTTTCGTCGATATTTTCGAAAGTAATCCCCTCTTTTCGATTGCCTCGCCTTAATTTAAACCTACGTCCCTTCCGGTTTGGCGCTGGTCGTAACAGCAAAGACGTCATGTTTTCCCGTACTTTACGGTACTGGTTCGAGTCCGTCTTCCTACTACCACTTTTTTTTTGGCTCAACACACGCCTCCAGACACCCAGGCAACGCGAGGCACCCATGCTAGTATATATATATATATATATATATATATATATTTATATGTATGTGTGTGTGTGTGTGTGTGTGTGAGTGTATGTGTATTATATGTAACCGTCCGATGCTCGGCTAGGGGTTATCAGTGATTAATAGGGATTAATGATGAGCAGTCATCAAAATATCATCATTTTCGGAAACCACTAGGACGATTTAGCTGAAATTTGCTATGGTCCCGTTGTTATGAGTAAGTAGGGCGAACTAAGTATTATGGTATCTGTTTGATTCACGATGGGAATTAATAGATATTAGTATTTAATGCGAATTTCACCAGATCCATTTAAAGTCAACCTTTCACATATATAACTGATTAATATATATATATATATATATATATATATATATATATATATATATATATGTGTGTTTATGTGTGTGTGTGTGTGTAAGGGGGTGTTGTGTATTTGAAATTGTCTCTGTGTCTGCGTGTCTGTGTGTGTGTGTACATTTTCTTACTAAAGTACTCTGTCTATTCTCAGTCTACAAACTCGAGATTTGACATAAGGACTATTCAGATTTGAGAAAAAATATGTTAATCGGTTTTCGGCCAGAAATTCGCCTGTTAAAGGGTCAAATGTCAACGATTTTACCTTGGAACACTCCACCAAACCCCATCTGCCAATTCTGGGTCTAAACACTTGAAATTTTAGATGTAAGTTATTTGGACATGGATCTAACTTTATATTTCTATTTCAGTCCCAAACAATAAATGTCAACGTATCAAAATTAGAGTCAAAGTTTTAAAAAATTGGCCCCTGCAATCTCTACCAAATTACTCAGCCAGTTTTTGGTATAAACATTTGAAATTTTACATAAAGTGTATTCAGACATAGGGGAGACTTTTTAGTCTGTGTTTGACGGAAATTTGGCTGCCAAAGGGTTAAAGATCAAAAGATTTGTTATTTGCGGTATCTAGCAAACTATTCAGTTAACGTTGAATCTAAACATGTGAAATTTTACACATGCAGCAAGCAATTAATATATACAAACTAACATTACAAAAAACTCGAATAATGCCAAGTACTTTCTGAGTGAATTCATTCAGGACTATATAGATAAAATAGGCTGTATAGACTGGGTAAAATAAGGATGCCCAACTAATTATCCACTCACACGTTTTCGTTGTCTGCAACTCACCAGAGTGGCTGAATCTAGCGAGATTCGAAATCGGGACCCCAGAGTAAAAAGCCTAAACCTCTATGCCTGGGATATCTCGGGCGAATGCTGGATGTATCGCGTTGTTTTTTGTTTATTTTTGTAGATGTTATACATTATTTTTGTTTACGATACTTTTTGAATGAATTCAATTATTTATGCGAAAGTGCATTTTTACCTAAATGCGAGTTGAGAATAATTTTCCCCTTTACAAATTTGGTACCCTCAAATTGGGAGCGGCATGTATATTGTTGAAAATACAATCATCCACTGACAAGTGTGTTGTCGTCTATGACTTATCTGAGTTGCTGAATCTAGTGAGATTCGAAGTCCTGACGCTATAATTGGAAGCCTAAACCTTTACCCATGTCTATCTCGCATTTCTGTTGGATGTGTCCTTTATATATATATATATATATATATATATATATATATATATATATATATATATATATATATATATGTGTATATATATATACATATATATATATATATATATATATATAGAGAGAGAGAGAGAGAGAGAGAGATGTTATTTATTTGATTCTGTTTGCGATACTTTTGGAATGAATTCAATTATTTATACGAAAGCGTATTTTTAAGCCTGAAATAATTGTAAGAAAGAAATAGCGACAGCTAAGAGCGAATTTACTGAAACCAACCAAAAACGCATCGAAGCACAGAAATTAGGAACCCGTGACTTCTGGAAAATCTGCAACAGTGTAGTAAATAATGGGCAATCAACAATTCCCCCACTATCCAACAATCAAGGTTGTTTGCTCAGCAACCGAGAATGCTGACGTGCTTGCCAGTCGGTTTGCCTCCAACTCCATACTGGACCCTGCTAACCACCCCTCCCTGATTTTCCTTTGCGGACTGACGCCAAACTAGACGATCTAAAAATCACCCCTTCTCAGATGCATGTTATCATAAAAAATCTTGACACTTTAAAAGCATGTGGACCTGGTCTCATCCCGGCTGTGCTATTAAAAAAGTGCTCCGCCGAAGTAGCTCCGGTTCTCTCCAAACTTTACAACAAATGCCTTAATGAATCTTGCTTTCCTGCCTGATGGAAAACTGCTTCTGTGGTACCAGTTTTCAAGAATTCTGGCGAAAGAACTAACCCAGTAAATTACCGCCCCATTAGCCTCCTCCCACTTTTTGCTAAAATATTTGAGTCCATAATTAACCGAGCTCTAGTCCATCACCTTACAGATGCTAAACTTCAGACCGACCAATAATATGTATTTAGGCAAGCTCGTTCCAAGGCAGACCTCCTAACTGTAATCTCTGGGCGTATATACCATTCACTTGATAAAGCAGAGGTGGGTAGAGCGGTAGTTCTAGATATATCTAAGGCATTTGACAGGGTGTGGCATGAGGTTCTTCTCAGGAAAATCAGATCACACGGTATCATTGGAAGAATACTTAACATAATTAAATCCTTCTTAGATAAGAGAAAAATCCAGGTTGTCCTCAATGGTCGTACCTCTAAACAATATGATATAAATGCGGGAGTGCCTAAAGGGTCTATCCTTGGACACCTATTATTCCTAATATTCATAAATTACCTCCCAGACAAAATTGTCTGCGAGATTGGTATATATGCTGATGACACCATACTCTATAATAGACACGACAGGAACACAAATGAACACATATCTAAAGAAATAGCAGAAACACTAGAGGACGACTTCCAATTTGTAGTGGAATGGGGACAAAAATGGATAGTCACATTCAATGCTGCCAAGACTAAACTTGTTTCCTTCAATAACTACAAGAAATCTTCTCTACCACCAATAGCAATGGCCAAAGGCTCTTTATCTGAAAGTACATTTTTTAAACTCCTCGGCCTAACGTTAACAGGAAACATAAGTTTGAAAAATTACATTGAGAGCATTGCCAGGCCCGCTGCGTGAAAGGTAGGTTCTCTCTACCGTGTTAGAAAGCTACTAACGCTCGAAAGTATCCTGTACGTCTATAAGGCAACAATTCGCCCATGTATGGTGTATTGTTGTCATATTTGAGCTGGTGCATCTGCTACTAGTCTCTCACTCTTAGACAAGGCTCAAAAGAGAGTTGCTAACCTAACAGGTCCTGAACTGTCATCTAAGCCGCAGCCTCTGTCCCATCGACAAAATGTAGCTTCCCTCTGCCTGTTCTGCAAGTACTTTAACGGTGAATGCTCCGACAAACTTCAAGCACTTTTACCCCCTCGACGTAAATACACCCGAAAAACTCGACAAGCAGTAAAATCCCACCCCTTCACAGTAGAGATCCCTAGATGTAAGAGAGCCTTTTACTCCAGTTGTTTCTTCCCCAGAACCGCTAGATCTTGGAATTCCCGTCCGGGTTCCTGCTTCTCCAACTGTACTGATATGCAGAAATTCAAATATAACGTGAACCGACATATTGCTGCCCAACTCCCCACATAGTACCCCGATAGCTTATGTTCCTGATAGTAGCCCCCTACATCAAAGTGGCAATGTGCTTTGTTTGTGGTGAAAATGTAATTAAAAAAATGCGAGTTGAGAATAATTTTCTCTGTTACACACACACACACACACACACACACACACACACGCATATATATATATATATATATATATATATATATATATATATATATATATATATATATGTGTGTGTGTGTGTGTGTGTGTGTGTGTGCGTGTGTGTGCACTAAAAGGACGCCCGGCATTGCCCGGTCGTAAAATATGCTTTGATATGATATGATATTTTGATTAATGGAGATTTCGTATTTATTATAATATTAGACCCAATATTTAGTAATAATTAAGTTAATAATAATTCGTACGCCACCACCTAGAACCGAAACCATAAGCTTTAGCTTACGATTTATTTTTTTCCTTTGTCGTTAATGACTGATCTAGTAAGACCCATTGCAGTGAAATGCTATAATATTTTGATAACCGACGTTTTTTTTTTTGCTATTCAAGTAGTAATTAAACGAACTTACGTGCACACAACACGTCCACATCGACTTAAGCGTTAAGATACGAGGGTTGTTTCAATAATGAAGCCACTTATTTTTTTTACTTTATATTGACTACAACAGTTAAAGAACTCAAAAGATGCAGGCAATACCATTAAAACAATCAATCATTTGATGCCCCAGAATGTATTTTCTACATAGTCACTCCCATTCTCAGTGCTCTTTATTTTCTGGGATGTAATGACGCATATCTGCTTTATGCAGATCGACGTGGAAGCGTTGTGCGCACGTAAATTGGTTTCATTAATACTTGAATAGCAAACACTTGAATAGCCATTATAGCAATATGATAGCATTTCTCTTAAATGGGTCGAAATCACACACACACGCACATACACACACACCCACATACACACACACACACACACATATATATATGTATATGTATATATATATATATATTATTTCGACCCATCACATTGTGATAATGGAAAATGCCGTCCATATCTATTTATCTATCTATCTATCTACCTATTTATCTATCTATCTATCTATATATATATATATATATATATATATATATATATATATATATATATATATATATATATGGTAAGGTGATTGATAACTTATAATTCAAAATTCAAATTCAAATTGAGCTTTGATACATCGGCTTTACAACGAGTATTATTCTTCTCCTGTATTTTAATTTTATTAGTATCTTTACTATAACATTAAAATACACTCTGCTCTATAGAAAATTGCTCTCACCCCCTATAAATATATATATGTGTGTGTGTGTGTGTGTGTGTGTGTGTGTGTGTGTGTGTGTGTGTTTGGTAAAAATGCGCTTTCGTATAAATAACGGAATTCATTCAAAAAGTATCGCAAACAAAAACCAATAACATCAACATAAAAGAACGCGATACATCCAAGAGTCACGCGAGATAGTCAAAAAATAGAGGTCATTAGATAAGTGTTTTAAAAATACAACCTGTTTTAACTATTAATAAAGAATTAAAACGGTAACTGTTGGCTTGTTCATGAAAAAATAGAAATGCATTCTGGTAGATTTTATTTCTAAATGAAATTATTCGTTCACAAAGAAATCAGTCTTTTTTGTTTTAACTATTGAGGAAAGATTGATTTGTTTATGAAGAAATGGAAATGCATTCCGGTGGATTTAATTTCGTAATAATAAAATTATTTTTTGGAAATAGGATTTTTGTAAAAATTTGTTTCAGTACTTTATGCTATTGCAGTTTTTATTTCAATATTCACATCGATTTATAGTAAATAAGGAAAATAAATAATTGTTTAGTGTGTAAATAAACCTGACATGAGAAACACGCATATACACACGGTGACAACCTTGGTTGAAGTGAGTGTCCCTAATAATGGAGGTCTGAACAGAACTGAAAAGGAGAAACAGACCAAATATCAAGGTCTCATGTATGAAATGAAAAAAAACTGAAATCTTAAGGAGATATCAATTATACCAGTTATTATAGGTGATCTTTGTAATGGAGTTTACTGCTTATTGCTCTCATCAAGAGCCAATATTTCATTATATTTTTAATGCATCAATTTACAATTTATTAACAATAAATATCATCTAATTAGTTTTTCAGTGATTTTTTTATGACAGCAAGTTTGTTGGCATGGTACATTTTGCACTGGATTTTAGTCGTTTACATTTACATTTGGCCTATATCATATCCACAGCTCAGCTATTATATAAAAGTCATTTTGTGTGTGCGCGCGTGTGTGTGTGTGTGTGTGTGTGTGTATGAGTCTATTCTTAATAGATTCCGAAACGGCTGAGCCTATCTTTTGCAAATTTCACACAAGGCTAATTTATATGTCTGGCAGTGTTCTTAGATATGTTTTCTACAAAAATTCATCTGATGATTATCTAAAATCGAAAAAAACCGGATCTTAAGTTTCTCTCTTATAAATAAAAAGCATAATGTTTACCGGGGAATATTTTACGTAACACCGGCCAAGGGAGATAATTTTTCTTATATATATATATATATATATATATATATATATATATATATATATATATATGAGTCGTGGAAGTGCATTCACTAGCAAAAGGTCTAGCCAATTTGCATATTGTTTTAAACATTCATTTTTATTAATTTCCTATTAGGTTTTTTCTTCAGTTTTCTTATGGAATGATCATCTTTAAATAAGTACTAGACCACCCGTGACCCATTCTGTTTATTATAATTGTTATTTTTTTTTAAATTACAGTTACTGAATTATAAGTGGTTGGTCATACTTATAGGTAAATATTCACTGAACAGGTATCATAATCCTTATTATAGTTAAATTCAAATTTTGATATATCATCTTTTAAATGAAATTGTTAGTTGAAAGTACAGAATAATAAAAAAAACACTCTCCACATGTTAATAATGGCTTTTTAAATAGAAAATGAAAATAAAATGTAACTTTTTTCATTTAATTTAAGCAAACATTCAGTACCCATTGTGTAAAGGAAAACACTATTTAATGTAATAGAAATGTGTGCATTTACCGATTCAGCTTTCCGTTTGGAAATGTAAGCAGAAATGTAAGCAGACGACTTTAAAAAACATGGGAAGAAGAAAAAGAAATTCTTTTGTAATAACGCCCTCTAGTAAAAAGGTCTGCATTAGTTAAGGGGGATAACTCTATCCAGTTTTACATCGCTCCCTTTTTCTCGCGTACGTAACGAAAACAGAGGGAGTAGGAGTGTTGAAATCTATTAGAGGGAAAGTGAGAGGTGTTTTCTTTCCATAAATTGTATAGGGTAATATTTCATATTATTAATAGATTCATAGATAAATAGATTTTATAATATATATTATAATTATCTATGAATCTATGTATTATTTGTATATATAAATAACTATTTGATCAAATTAAATGAAATTGTTTGTATTAAAAGCGATATAAAAATTCCGGAATTGGAATAACGGATTGAAGACGTTGCTATTTACGCATGCGCAACCGGATGTTAAAAACCGGAAATCTGATTGCAAACATACAAGATCCATAGACTTTTAGTATTATATAGATAGATTACGTGTCATATTAATGCAGATATTCTACATAATTTGTACTCGCGTAATATTTGCGTAAAAATTATATAGCAAACACAAAACTCTTTTTTACATTTATTTCTATATACGTATTAGTCCTGTCGCGAAAGAACAGGACACACAATGTTTTAAATAATAATAATAATAGAATAACAATAACAAAGACTTTCGCTGGCGTAGACTACTATTGACCGTAACCAGTTATACAGTCCTCTTGAAATTTTCAACTCTATTTTTCTCGTTATGTACTGAATATTTGTTAATGAAACCTATATGAAATATGTTCCTTATTAAATTAAAGATTTTCTATTCTGAAAGAAGTTTAAAAAATTTAATCTAAAAAAAATTATTTTAAAGTTTTCGTTAAAAAAATTAAGATTTTCTCATTATTCATACCTGTAGTGTATGGAGAAAGTTTTCTCATTATTCAGACCTGCAGTGTATGGAGAAATACAAACTTAAACTGTGGTGTGTGGAGAAATACAAACTGAAACAGAGAGGACCTGTAATAATACAAAGAGGGGGTTGCAAAAATAGAGAGGAGAGTTTTAAAATATAATCTTAAAAAGATAAGATACAAGTTAGAAAAGCATATCATCCAAGGCATGAAAATTGTAAAACAAGATGTTTTTACTATAGGCTTTAAAAATAAAGGTACAAGATTCAATTTGAAATTTAGTTATGTTCAAAGAGCACTTTTATAAATTTTACAAAGTTAAGGTATAAAAATTTAATTTAAATTGAATCAAAGAATTATCTTGGATTTATTTTATGTAATTTACATTTTGTTGCAATTTAAAAACATTATCTTTTATCTAGTAATTAATGATATAGATATAAAATTTTTAATGATTTTTTTAAAACGTGCAAGAAAATGTACATTACATAAAATAAACGTAAGGTAATTTTTTGATTCAATTTAAATTAAATTTTGATACCTTTGTAAAATTTATAAAAGTTCACTTTGAAGATAAATAAATTTCAAATTGAATCTTATACCTTTATTTTTAAAACCTATAGTAAAAAAGATTATGTTTAAAAAAAGATTATGTTTAAAAAAAATTATGTTTAAAAATTTTCATGCTTTGGATGAAATGCTTTTCTAACTTGTATATTTTAGTCTAAAAATGTTGGCTTCTAACTCCTAGAGTTTTTTTTTTTTGTCTACAGGCAGGAAACTTCATATATAAGGTATTTGAACCCATGAAAGAATTTAAAATTAGGGTTTAGCCCGGGAAAATCGGTACAAAAGCATGAAAATTAAAAGCAAAATTAAATTTGTCAGGTCGAAGGCCCGTATTACGAATATGTATGTATAATATATTAGTTATTGGCTCATGTTTTAATTTTTAGCCTTGTAGTGAACATGTCTGCATAGCCCCGTCATTAACGGCAAAAGAAAAAATAAATCGTAAGCTAAACCTTTTGGTCTATGTTTCCGGTGGTGGCGCACGATTCATTTTGTTAATTTAATTATTACTAAATATTGGGTCTAATATAATAATAAATACGAAATCTGCATTAATCAAAATATCATATCTAAGCATATTTTACGACCGGGCAATGTGGGGCGTCCTTTTAGTACACACACACACACACGCACACACACACACACACACACACACACACACACACATATATATATATATATATATTATTCTTTAATTGGAATTCATTTTTGAAATGAGCATTATACATATTAATATATTTTCATTTCTGACTATTATTCTCATCTTTATTAGTTTTTTTCATCTCTATTGGTTGCTGTTTTTCACGACGTTTCGGCCAACTATTCCCCTCGCCTTCGTCAGGTGGTAACCGCGACGGATAGGAACTTCGAATCTCCTAACGGCATTCTCAGCAATCACTGCCGTCCCTAGTTGTCGTCGTCTCACCACGTTTTGGCCAAGTAAACCAATGTCTGAAGATAGCGGTTTCAATCCTACCCAAAGCCGGCCAGAGGTTTACTTGGCCAAAACATGGTGAGACGACAACGACTACGGATGGGAGTGATTGCTGAGAATGCAGTTAGGAGATTCGAAGTTCCTATCCGTCGCGGTTACCACCTGACGAAGGCGAGAGAAATAGTTGGCCGAAACGTCATGAAAAACAACAACAAATAAAGATGAAAACAACAACTAATAAAGATGAGAATAATAGTCCGAAATAAAGATAAATTAATATATATGTTCTTTTATTTGTTTTTGCAATCCGTTTTGAATGATTCAATTATTTATACGAAAATGCATTTTTACCTAAATTCATGTGGGAAATAATCCCTTTGACCAATTTGGTACCACCAAATGGGGAGCAGCATATATGTTGTTTTTAAAATATAATTATCTATCGACAGGTGTTTCGTCGTCTACGACTCATCTCGCGAGATTCGAGATCGGGACCGCATGGTAAGAAGCCTAAACTAGTACCACTGGACAACCCTACACGACTGCTTGGATATATCGCGATTTACGTACATGTTATTTTATTTGTATTTTGTTTTTGCGATACGATTTGAATGAATTCAATTATTTAAACGAAAGAGCATTTTTACGTAAATGCGTGTTGAGGTGAGTTAAATCACAAGTCTTACAATATATTTTTGGAATGTATAACCTATTTTGTTTAATTCAATTTTCGCGTTGGATCTCCTTTAAATCATGCCGTTTAAAATATTTTAAATTTAGTTTAAATATATGTGCTAAAAAGCAAAATATATGTTCATCCAGTGTAATTATTTTGCTAAAGATAATTTCTCTGAAGATATAAGCCATGCATCGAAAATTCATGGATTAAGGAAAGAACTTTAAATTTTCTTGTATTCCTTGTTTCAAATAATATTTTTGGTTTGAAAATTCTATTATTTTACTGCACAAAGTTGAAATATATATCCTACAATACTATAAATATATATATATATAATTTAATAATGGTTTCTGCTCTTATCTCTCTCTATCTTTCCCCCTCTCTCTCTTTCTCTTTCTCTCCCACTCTCTCTTTCTCTCTACATAATACCCCTTCTTCCCACACTGTTTTCATCACTTTTCTCTCCACACCCAACATAATTCTTTCTGGCGAACTCCTATTCCACGTACTATCATATCTCCCCCAGCAAAACCTCGCTGAGCATCTTTGTTGTTCCCATAATTCACTTCTGCCTGATCAACCACCATAAAAGTTGCTCGCTGGGGACGTAGACAAAGGCTTTACACCGATGGCCATATTTAGCCTTCTTATCACAAACGCCCTCTACTTCGACCACCACACACTCAGCACTGGGAGCAATTGTCGGACCATCCATTCTTTAGATCACAGATTCTTCCAAGCAAAGCTTTCCCGTCAACTCGGCTTGGGTCATCCTGGGGGGGGAGGGGAGGTCAATGGGTGAAATATTGTACAGAAGGCGGATGGGGTGTAGCCAAAGATAGAAAAACGCGATGTAGACCCCGATAACGTTTGATTTCCGATTATCGCTTTGTCTGTTTTGGCATCTTTTCCCATTTAGTGCTATTATGAGCGAGTTTTTGTTGCTGTCGAAAGTAAAATGGCAATGGCGGGGTTGTGCCCCTTGGCGTATTTCTTAGGAGGAGCTTAAATTCATTGCACAAGTGTCTCAGATATGTATGCGTACTACGCCTTGAAGCCTTGAACAAAGTATATCATAACCTCAAACAAATTCTGCTTCTAAATTCTTAAACAAGACTGCCGGCCAAACTGTAGTTTTTTTCTCAGCCTGCAAAAACTCGGACGTCTCACCACTCCGAAGTGTTGTCGTACAGAAAATGAATTCTAATGTATGTTTATGTATCATACTTATGTTCTTGGGGCATTTATCAGCGCTAATAATATATATTAAAATCAAATATAAATATCACATCGACTTTAACATATTCCTTCTCACCGACAGTCCGGCACATTTAAAATTGTAAAAGATTTTCTTATACAGCTTATCATCATATACTACGCACTACCTACATCATCATTATAAATGGTTTATAAGTTGCAAAATAATATTATTTCAATTAATGCACTGACCTTAGATAATAATATTTCCAGTGTTATTTTCCATTATGCGGATATGACATTATTATTTTTATGTTTCCAATCTAGGTCGAACAAGCGGTATTATCAAAATTACCAATTTTCGGTTTTATTATGACTATCTATAAGTCGATTTGATATTAATATTTATGTGTATTCTTATCATTGATATAAGAATAACAATAACATAACATATATACAGAGAACTAGATGTAATATTATCAGTAAATGACAGGTTGTTATGGTGAATAAAAGTGTACGTTCCAGATGAGAATAAACTGCATGCTTATTCTCAGTGAAGCCATATATTATAAAAGTACACACACACACACGAATATATTTATATATACATATACATACATATGCTTGCATATATATGCATATATATATACGCACGTATGCATACAGACACACACATGATGATGATTGCAACGTCTTGTAAGACGAGTGCCACTCCGTCAGACACTTAAAGTCCATGAGCCCCAAAATTACTTCTATCGCCACAGGACCATTTTAATAGACAAATGCCTGAGGGAGTATCTATACACAGATGATGTTAAAAATTCTTAGCTTTGTACGACAGCAAAGTCTCTCTCTCGGTTCAAAATGTTGTAGATCCAGCAACAACCAAGAGCAAGATAGCCAGGAACAAGTTAAACTGCAGACCAGCTTAATGCGGGTACTGGTTTCTCGCTTTATGTTTTTTTTTTAAATCAGAGATTTCTTTCTCCTAGAAGGGTTGCCTTCACCACGGCTTACGGGAGCCCTCCCCACCCCAACACACACATACATATACACAAACACACACGGGGCTAGTTAGCCGTTGATCCCGAAAAAGGATTCATTCGCCATTTGATAGGTCTTGTTTTTAATCCTTCAGGGAGACTAGCCACCCTCCTCACCAAACAAGTCTGGTGGGGGAACCAGTTTAGTCGCCGGTGACCTGACTATGAGGCAGATAGTACTGTGTTACATGGTACCAGTAGCATATGACATGACCTGATATTATGACATAACTTGACACACACCTATATACACACATACATATATATACATATATATATATTTGCCTTATATATATATATGCCTTATATATATATATATATATATATATATATATATATATGGTGAAAATCAATAATTGTGAAATTATTAATCAAGTTTTCAAAATCAAATTTATATGTACGATCATTTCGGAAACGATTTCGGAAACGATTTCGGAAACGATGTCCTTTCATTCATCTGATATTTACAAATAAAACCATCCAGAAATAAGTAATATTTCTTGATATCTTCTCCTCATCAACCTACATTGTGAGGAAGAGGGTGAAGACACCAAATTTTTACCAGTTTATTATATTAAATATCGTTTGTGAACCTTTGTAAGGGAGTGTTTCCAGAGTGTAAGGTCTTTCGGTGCGCAAACCTTTGTAGACACAGATATTTGTTAAAATCTAAAAGTGCTTGTGACCAGTTTTTAAAAGTCTTACACAGCACCTTTTTATATATTTTACGGAGACTTTTTAGAATTTAGAGCCTATCTATTCCATTTTTAATTCCATTTTTAATATATATATATATATATATATATATATATATATATATATATATATATATATATATGATGATGAGAGTAATGGAAATAATATTCCCACAAAATAGAGAAAGAAAAAAAGGAACAAACCGAGTTATGTATTCATCGCCGTATTGTCTTTATTTCGAGACTTCCCGAAATAAGGCGAAACGTTGATAAACTCATAACTCGGTTTGTTCCTTGTTTTCTCTCTCTCTCTCTATCTCTCTCTTTATATATATGTATATATATGTATATATATACATATATGCATATACATTTGTATATATATATATATATATATATATATATATATATATACGTAAGCAATTAACGTAATTTTTTGCTTTATTATGCGTTTTACTTTTTTCACTTTTTTCGTCTGTTAAAAGCAATCCTACTTCTAATTTTTAAACATTTAAACACTAGACATTTACTTTACAAAGTGCATTTTAATTCCATGTGATGGAATGGAGGTCAATTCCTATGATCACCACCTGCCAAAGACAACCCAGATGAATGTATAGACGATGGAAATTTCAACTCGTTGTTACAACGTGAACAATTTTTGCATGTAAATACGTTTTTTCTGACTGTTTTTTATATCTAGCCGCGGAGAGTATCTACATCTAAAAATGTGTAGAATATGAATCTTAGGTTTACGTTCGACTGCTCCTCCTTCGGGCCAAGATTAAAGCGTAGTATCTGTTCTGATACTACACTTTAATTTTTTGTTCTAAGTTAGTGGAGGGGAAATCCTTAACGTCTTGGACGCTCTAAATTATTGTTCCTTTTCTCCACATTAAACAAAAATCATATTGGTGTCTTACTCTGCCCTCGTGAGGAGGCAAAGTAAATAGGAACTCACGAATCTCTTATTTTATCTTTTAATCCTCACATTTACATGAGCGATTTTTTGGACAAAAGGGGGATGATTGTTATTTTTTCCGAGTCGAAATCGATCCACGTATTCTTTTAAAAAAACTTTGAAGCAGTGACTTTTACTTATTTACAACAGCCGGCTTCATGTGTTGTGTAGAGCGATTCTATAAATAACATAAAGAGATTCCTGTATTCACTTTATATATATATATATATATATATATATATATATATATATATAGAGAGAGAGAGAGAGAGAGAGAGAGCGAGCGAGAGAGAGATATCTACGCTCCCCGCTAAAATAGCACGCACAAAGGAACGGGTGAACCGGAGGTCAACTGGGTTTTTGTCCTGTAAGTGGCTGCTCATTTGCTCATAAGAAAGGGTGCGGTGGAAAGTAGAAAGCTGATTGGCTTACTAAAAACTCAATAGAATATGCATATATAAAAAGCGAGACTACTACAACTCCTCGCATAAGCCTAATGAATCCTAGCGTGGATGAAACGCAGAATATTCTGTGTAGCTTAATTTCCATATATATTTTATAATTTACTATATATATATATATATATATATATATATATATATATATATACTAGCAAATGTACCCGTCGTTGACTGGGTTCAAAAACAGCCTACGGATAATGGACTCGGATTTATGAAAGTGTAGTAGGTTATGAAAAGGAAGGGTTGTAAAGAGATAGCTTCCAATTTGGGGGTATCAAAACCAAAGCAAAATATGATGAAAGTAAAAATGAAATAGATAAACCCCATAATTTATTATACCACACCTGTTCACATTGAAACACTTATCACAATATTCTCTGGGTCTATATTAAAAGACCTTGTTAAACTTTGTAACATATTTCCATTCTGTGGAAGTCAGGCGCGAACGAACAACCCATAATCTTATTATACCATATTTCTTCAAACTGAAACATAATTTTTAAAGTATACTTACGCAAATAGATATGAAAAGACTTTATTTAATTTGTGTCCATTTCCATTCTATAGAGGACAGGTGCGAACGCAGACCCCACAATTTTATTATACCATCCCTATTTAAGTTAAAACCTTCTTATCAAAGTATTATTATGTACATCTATATCAAAAACACTTGCAAACGTTTTTTTTTTTTTTTTTTAAATTTCCATAGGTTGTGGACAAGGCGCATAGGCAGACCACACAATTTTAATGAATCATCATTATGCCAGATCAAACATACCCATTCCTGTGTCTCGATACATTTTCTATCATTATATGTGATCAGTTTTCTATAATAGTCAACCATATAGGAACCTATTCGTGACCAGACACGCACAGACGTGTGTATATATATATATATATATATATATATATATATATATATATATATATATACATATATATATACATATATATATATATATATATATATATATATATATATATATAAAGGCTCAATGAATATAAAAGAGGTATAAGAAATGACTATTCTCTAAGTGCCTTATTCTCTAATTCTTTGCAGCATTATCATACCTTTTACTTCAAACAAGCAATAATAGTTATATTTATTTATTTCAAATAAACTGCGCCGGAGACTTGTGGAATCAGTATTACCGCAAATTAAAGCACTGTAGCACTGTGTGTGTGTGCGCGTGTGCGTGTGCGTGTGTGCGCGCGTGTGTGTGTGTGTGAGTTTGTGTGTGTGTGTGTATGTGTGTGTGTGTGTGACAGATTCTCCTATAGAGTTCGAACATTTAGGTCAATTTTTATGAAATTTCACACAAATGTACTTTATATATCTGGCAGTGTTCTTAGATGGTATTGATAAGTATTGATGATAAAAATGTCCGATGAAAGAAAGAACATGCGATGTTGACTAAAGTTAACGCCTTATTCAGCCTAATATTATAAGAGGTTTTGGGAAATTATATGACCACACAAACAGATATGCCTGACATATAAAATAAACAGTAGTTTTTTTTATATCATAAAGAGGGAGGTTCGAAATGAAGGTTTCTGTTTAGAGCACAAATGAACCATGATACTTGACTTTTGCATTTCAAAATTAAATTCAAGACATTATATAAAAAACATTACAAAATCAAAAGTAAATAATCTACAGTACAAGGTAAACTACAATTGCATTGTGGGAAGGTATGTGCAGCTTCCTTTTAATCTACCACGATGCGCCCCATACTAGAACAGGAACTCAATAGATTTGAATAAAAAAATAGGTGATTTCAACAATTTAGACAATAAAGTATGAGAGAGCGAACATTTGTTGATTATCATCCAATCCCTGGCAACGCCGGGTCTCCCTGCTAGTTATCATATGCTTTTATATTCTATATTCATTCACAGTTAATCGCTCTTAATACGTTTTGGGAGATGGCTTTTAAGCGTAAATGATCTTTAGGTGATCTATATCTGGTTTTATTTCATTGTAATAAAGGAGTTTGCATTTCTTCATGACAATTTAGATACGTTTTATGTTTCTAAAGCACGAAGATTAGTCAATAGAAATGAATTAATCACAAATATTTTAAATAGGTTTTCGGGGTGGGGATTATACGGATTTAAAATCAGATTTGAAATTTACATATTTAAGATTTGCATTAAATTTGATCTATCCAGAGACATTGAACCGGCTTACTCCGAAAGATAAATTCTCTAATAAATATTAAACACACAAGTAATCCCTAATCGCATATATATATATATACATATATATATATATATATATATATATATATATATATATATATATATATATATATATATATATATATATATATATATATATATATCCTGGTCAGGGTAGATGACAACATAAAGTTCTGCATTTCTTGCGGGTAGGTGTCGATGCCATCTTAGATATCGTGCCTGGTATTCCGAAATCGTCAACCGTCTGGTACAAACCAATCGCAACGTTGTTTTACTGCGTTCATCCAAAGAGAACCGGTGTGTCAACGTGATATGCCGTATATATTAAATTTGATTATTGGTCATTAGTAAAGCTATGACCACAGCATATTCTTTTCATTGTTTTGACTCTCGATTGTGTATCCGTTAATATCTTATATGCTTTTATATAGAGTGATGTGGTTCTCGGTGCATTAACTGTGTCTAACTGTGTCAGAGATATACCCGAGAGTAAAAACAATGATAAGGATATTCTCTTGTCACAGCCCTAGTCATTAGACAATAATTAAGCCAGATTCGCTGAATTTAGTTTTCTATTTAAACTCCCTGAATCTTAGGTTTTAAATTTTAGACAATTTCTAGAATGAAAATCACATCATGAGTTTTGATTAAATTTGGAGTAGGAATATAAGACCTAAGGTTTTGGAGCCTTATATCTTGATTTTGTAGAGATAATGGAACAGACAAATTACGCAAAACTATTTTATACGAAGAAACCATTTTTATCTGGTCAAGTAAGATATTTTAGTATAACGTGGATCTAATTAAGAATTTATTCTTAATTATTTATGTAATAGATCCCTTTACGGCTGGGCACTGTAAGAAAAATAATAATAAGCCACGAAATAACAGCGTTTTATAGAAATGGGTTTATTAATATGAGATTAAAAAGAAAGACTAGAGAAGCAGAGAAAAAGAAAGAGATAAATAGATCGGCTGATAGGTAAATCATAGAGGGATATAGAAAGAAAGAGAGAACAGACAAGAACAAAATGATGGAGCTTAGGAAAGATGCAAGAAAGAAAAATGTAGTAGATAAATAAATAGATGGCCAAATTGGTGAAACGGTAAAACAGTCGCACTACAAAAAAATAGCATGCTTCCATTTCCATTTGATGAAAACCGTTTTTGTCTTTTGTTGTTTTGTTGCAGACAATATACTAGTTGACCAGTTGTGTACAAAAAAATCCAAAGAGCGATAGGAGCCGTCTGTCACGTATGAAAGTGACACACTGTTCAAATAGCGAGATCGGAGATGCGCATCTGTACAACTAATGATCTCTACGGATTCAAATTATGACAACAGGACCATTGTCAGCACCTTCAAAATGCATCCCTAGATTTCCAGGAATAACAATGGCACCATGTCTGCTGCAAACGAAGTTCCTGGCTATGGTTATGGTCTTTGGTGTAGTTACAACTGTAGTTTCAAGTTTTATGCTACCTCACATCTTCGTAGTTCGCTTGAAAGTCAACAAAAAAGTGTATCTGGATGCACAGAAGAGTGGGGTGATACCCAGATACAATTAGTTGGTCGCTGCCAGACCATGGATGTGGCAGCAGGACTCGGTGCCGACCCACAAGTCCAAAGAGGTCCAGGCTTGACTTCAGAAGGAGTGTTCCGACATTATACGCTTCTTTCACTGGCTTCCCTCCTCCCCCGACCTGAACCCATTGGATTACTTCGTTTGATAATACATCAAGAACATCACCAACATGACCTCCCACAATATCGAAACCAGCCTTATTGCTGCCATCCGCCGAGTATTAATCTAGCTCCTATCGTCGCTTGTGGAAAAGGTATGCTCCCAGTTTCGGACTTGTATCAAGGTGGTAATTGAAGCTGAAGGCTGCGACGTTGAATATATGTCAGCTCTACTATATAATCAAGTTAACTGAATTGATTTTTTCAATAAATTTTTTTAAATAAATCTATAGGCTTGTTTTATTAGGGCAACAACTTTATCGTTCCACTCTCTAGATTGTGAAAAAAGAAAAGAAAAGTCGGAATAATATCTACAATTATATTCAAGAAAGAATATCGGAATAATATCTACAATTATATTCAAGAAAGAATATCGGAATAATATCTACAATTATATTCAAGAAAGAATATCGGAATAATATCTACAATTATATTCAAGAAAGAGAAAATGTGGACAGGAGGAAAATATAGATAATGTTCATCCCATAGATAAACAGATAAAAAGGTGGATATATAGAGAGATAGCATAAGAGAGAGAAGAGGAAAAGAGTTAGCAAAGACAGAAGGAAAGTGCAAGAGAGATAAAAAGAAAATAGAAAAAATTAAAAGAAGAAAAGAGAGGAAAAGGAAAGAAAGAAGGAAAGAGAAATACGAAGAAAATAAAGAAAAAGTGAAGAAAAAAAAGAAGCGAGAAAGAAAGGTTGAAAGAAAATAGAGAAAAATCAGATCGTCTTGGAGAAAGACGAAATCAAAAAACTGTCAGCAAAACCGACAGGAAGCGCATCCGACCAAAGTCTTATCTATTAGACCACAGAAGAAATGGTGGTAGAAGGTTTAGTGGCGCGGATTTGGTTCTACAATGAGCAATGCGCTTCGGCCACGACCCGGCCATCAATCTTTCTCGGACGCTCGAATCTCTGAAGAGTATTGAAGAAGGGTAGATGTCGAGAGGTGCGACATAAAAGCCGCAACTCCGGCCAGGGTCGGTCAAGGAACGTTTCTCAAATACGACCAGCTTCGCCGTCCCCTCTTTTTATCCATTTTCTGCAGATTTTGCTGTCTTCATACTCGTCTCTTTACTTAATGTTTTTTTTTGGCGAGGAGGAACCGGTTTGCACTATTGACCCTTTCACTAGGGGAAGCCGCCTACCCCAACAAATTTCATTCATAATACTAGCTTTTGCAAACTTGAGTTTTTTTGTCGATATTTTTTATCATTCTTAGTCCTTAATAAAATCGATCGAATTAACTCGGTATTTGTCTAGAGCATCTTGAGAACATTTTTGGCAGTTTGAAGCGGCCCCCACCCATAAGACAACGATGCGCATACTCACATAAATGAGCAAGAGCACATAATACAGGAACATTTGTACACACACACACACACACACGTACACACACGCACACGCACACACGCACACACACACACACGCACACGTACACGCACACACACACATACACTGATTGCTATTATTCATTTATCTAGCTTTGCACTTATATATGGAAAGGGTTATAAGAGGCCGCAGTCTTTTGATTGACAACTCTATTTTCTTTAATCGCAGACTTGGCAACTATTAGATATTTTTATGGAAAATCAAATCGCTTTCGAAACACAGAAAATGCAAAAATGATAATCAACAGGTCATTTATAGTCGTTTTTGTTTTGAAAAAGAAATAATTAATCAGTGAAATATTTCAACAGTGTGTGTATATGCATACACAGATAATACTATTTTTGTGTATTTTTTTCTGATCTTTAATGCGCTGAAAATTAAGTAAGGGATACATAAAATAAATGAAAAGAACAGAATTCGGATAGAACCAATTGAAACATGCAATTGAACGAGGCATAAAAATGACTAAGTTCAGCATTTGCCCCCCCCCCATTTAGCCCAAAAAGTCATCAGGGGACGTCAAGTTCTAGTGAAAATTAAAAAAAAACAGTGCAGATTTAGACCTTAACATATATGAATTTAAGTTCTGCACCACGCAAAAAAAACAAAAAAAAAAACAAATGACTAAGTCAATCATTGGCCCTATTCCCCTCCCATTTAGCCCCAAAAGAGTTCAGCACTATGCAAAACTGCTAGATAGACACACACAGAAAATTTTGGATAAATATGGTAAAAGAATCCCCAAAATGAAGTGTTGTTATTAGCTGCAAAAGGGCCCCTAGGCCACACCAAAGAATTATCATGTAGTATAGACAAACAAAATTATATAGAAATCAATTATTTTCAAAAAAGTTTATAAAAAAACCCAAGGCATCAATTATTTGTAACAAGCACAAAAGTGTCGATTTTAGCCATTTTAATTTTTAATCCTAAATGCACTCCTAGGGGGCAACCGGAGTTTTCCCGAGAAATCTGTTCTGTAACTTTTTTACTCATATCATGTTTAATGTTTGAGCAAAATTCCAAAATGTAGTTATTGAGAAATTTACGGACAGACGTACGAACGGATGAGGGTGAATTTACTGCTCCACCCTCCTTTTGTCGGGGAGCCAAAAATGAAAAAAAAAAGAAACAAAGAAAATAGTGTTGAATGTGAAGAAAAAGTTGAAGAATGTAGAAAACGAAAAAAAAAAGAAACAAATAATGAAAGATATGGAAAAAAAGAAGAAAGAAAATGATTAACAACTATAAAATAAAGCAAAAAGGGAAGAAAATAAAAAAGAAAGAAAAACGGGATAGAAATAAAAACAAAAAGAAAATGAGAAGAAAACGAGGAAGAGAAGCTTAGCGAAAGATACAAAGACCGTGAGAAAAGAAAAGAAGAAAAATAAAAGAAAAAAAAGGAAAGGAGAAGAGATGGAACGAAATAAAAAAAAAGAAACTGAAAAATCAATAACTAAGAAATGAAACAATATAGCTGGACGTTTCTCTGGCACACATACGTGTCAAGAGCAACACGAACTCGATTCATCAGATTAGCATTCAATAACCCATTCCTGACTGTACATTCCAGAGTTCTGTATCGCGAGACACGAAAACCTCCTGAGATATATGCGTTTATGTACCCGATTGAATGATACGGAAATCGTAAATAAGTTCATTCGACGACCGTGGCGCGGAATGAATGTGTGTAAACGAAGAAAAAGAAGAGCATAAAAGTAAAACGAATGAATTATCTACATTGAATAAGCAATAAACTATATTTCTTAAAAGTAACAGATTATGCAGGGTTACGCAAAAAACGGGCCCCAACTCTAATTAGGCCCCGTTTCTTAGTGTTTTGTCCGAATGAAATGAAACTTTGGTCATAACTAGTTTATTATATACAAAACATCACATCAAAACACTTGAGTCTTTAGCCTTTTTTTTCTCCGTTCTACAACATATGTTCTAGATGGTCTCGATTTAGTTTTTGATTTTTTTGGTCACCCTGTCTTTTAAATATCGACATAACCATTTTCTTCTCACAAGTACTAAAGATAGTGAATACAATTATCTTGTTTAAGAGCTAACTAGCAGGCCGCCCGGCGTTGTCCGGTCGAAAAATACGCATACACGTTATGTTTTCGTTTACGTAGAGTTCTTATATATTATCAACAAAAATAATAAAAACGTAAGGTTAAATTCTTTGAAAAACATTATATTATATTCAAAACATCACATCAAAAGACTAGGATCTTTGGCTTTTTTTTCTCCGTTCACTGTAAAATGCTCAGAGAAACAATTGAATGCCCTCTGTTTTTCGGGGGGGGGGGTCACCCTATATTTTTTTAAGAACATAAGATAAGATTAAGATAGATAGAGTGGAAGAGTGACAGCGTGACTGACAGAGAGAAAGCAGAAGACACAGAAAGAAAGACAGACGGAATAGCGAGAAAGAGTAACGAAGATATGGAAATAGAAAGAAAGAAAAGGAGATTAGTTAGTGTAAGAAACTACATGCTGAAACGATAAAACTGTGACCTTAGAAAAGACGACATAATTTCATTTCCGTTTGATAAAATCTGGTTTCTTATTTTTTTGCAAACGATCTTCTAGTGGGCCATTTACGTATAAATCACCAGAGCGATAGGAGCCTTCTATCTGAAAGCGACACTATGTTCAACGAGCAACTCATGCCCTCTACCGATCTAAATTCTGACAACTGGACCATAAAAACGAATTACCACGAATAACAGGGACGTGCCCAGGGTATGATAAAAAGTTTTCTGCCACGGTTATGGTCTTTGGTGCGGTTTCAAGTGATGGCAAAATCTTGCCATCTTACCTCATCGAAGTCAACACCAAAGTGTACCTGGATATGCTAAAGAGTGTAGTGATCCGCTAGTGCAATCAGGTGACCGCCTGTAGACGCTGCGTGTGACAGCAGGATACGGCGCCGTCTCACAAGTCCAAAGAGACCAAAGTTTGAATTCAGAAGGAGTGCTACGACTTTGTACCTTCTATCACAAGCCCTCCCTTGACCTGAACCCGTTGGACTTTTTCGTTTGATCATACGTCTAGAAGATCACGAACATGACCATCGACAACATTAAAACCAGTGTAATTGCTGCCATTCTCCGTTTATTAACGAGCTCTTGCTGGCGCTTGTTTAAACGCATGCTCCCAGTTACGGACTCGCATCGAGGCGGTGATTACATTGAATAGACATCAGCTCTACTACATAATCAAGTAATGTTTCAAATAAAAGTTTTAAAATAAAGCTCTAGTCTTTTTTTTTCATGGCGATAACTTTATCGTTCCGCCATGTAAAGAGGGAAAGAGAGAGAGAAGGAGTGAGTGAATACAATCAGCAGAAAGAAAGAAGCAAAGAGTAAGACAATGAAAATGATAAAGGAAGTAAAATAAAAAGAAAAGGAAAGACGGAGAGAGAGAGAAAGAGAGAGAGAAGGAGAAACATAGAATGAAAGAAAGGGAAATAGTGCGAAACCGAAAAAGATAGAGAAAAGCAGACAAAAAGAAAAAAAGAGATAGAAAAGAAAGAAATAAAGATATAGAGATGAAGAAGGAAAGATACAAAAAGCGAGAGACATAGAGAGAGATAAAAATAAAGAGAGAGTGAGAAAGAGAGAGGTATGGAAGGAAACAGAGAGAAAGAGAGAGAAATTATGATATATAGATAAAATAGAAACAGAGGGCGAGAAATAAAGATATAGATAAGGATAAAAAGAGCGAGCGAGAAAGAGCGAGCGACGAAGAGAGAGATAACAATGGGAATAGAGAGAACTAGAAAGAAATAAAGACAGATATATAGAAGAAAAGAGAGAAAGTGAATAAAGTGAATGAAATCTATATAATTATAAAACTCAAATGACCTTGTAACGATGGATGTAACCCACTTTCCGGTTTACGACATCCGGTAGTACATACGCGCATAACCTGCACACTGTAATATTAACGTTATTATTTCGAAATTATTATTTAGCATGGGAAGAGTGGGTCTTAAAATAACTTAAATGTAATACAGAAATGAACGATGTAAAAAAATATCCGACAGTATTAACAATTGTCTATTTGGATAATTAAACGCGAACAACAAAAAATAAAAGAAAAATTGGGACGCTGAAATATTAACGTTATTATTTCGAAATTCTTATTTAACATGGGAAGAGTGGAGTTAAAAATAACTTAAACGTAATACAGAAATGAACGATGTAAAAAAAGCAGATATATCAAAATTTGAATTTAACTTTAATAAGTATTATGGTATCTGTTCAGTGCACATTTACCTATAAGTATGGCCAACCACTTATAATTCAGTATTTGTAAATTTTTTGTTAAAAAATAATCAATTATAATAAACAGAACGACTCTTAGAAATCTATCTATATTCTTTTTCATTTTAATATACTTTCATAGAAATGTTTTTGTTATGTCAAAAAATAACATATTTTCTTTACCTCACAGGTGTCACGCTCATACATGAATTCCATAGCTAATATAGCATACTGGCCCAACGGGTCACGGGTAGTTTAGTAAAGATATAAAGATAAATAAGGAATAAGAAGACGGAGTAAGAAAATGAGAGAAAGAAAGAAAGAAGGAATAATTTTTTTGGTTTTTCTTTTACGGTATATCAACCCCTTTTCAGATTATTTAATACTAAATTCAGTGATTTTGAAGAAAAATTGTTTAATAGAATATATATATTTTTTTTTTTCAAGTCGGTTTCTATTTAATCCATAGTTAGGACCCTAACAGGTACTAGCACTTCGGGTCAGAGTGGATTTGGGAGCAATGGTAATTAAAGGGTGGCTTTATACTCCCCAAAGCCCGAAAACTGGGGCCTCATCATCGGATATAGTTTAAGGTCATATCCAGGACCGAGAAGGAAAGAAAGAAAAGACAAAGACAGGAGAGAAAGAAGATGACAAATAGAAAGAAAAAAGAGGGAAATAAAAGGAGAAAGAAAATGAGGGAAAGAAAAAAGATACAGAGGCAAGGGATAGAATAAAAAGAGAAGGAAAAAAGAGAGGGAACGAAAAAGCAATAGAAAAGAATAGCTTTATATATTTCAGATTATATAAATTATTGCACAGTTAAAAAAATTGATTAAAACAGATATCATTTTCCTTTTTTCTAATTGTTTAATCAAGTAAAACTAGTATTTTTACTTGATTATTAAACCAAAAAAGTTGTTTTATTTTCATAGTATTTTAGAAGTTAAATTTAGTTATTACGATATTTTCTTTCTTGGAATTTGGTACAAAACAACATTGTTAACGACCGTATTGGTAGAAAAAAAAAAACGTCCACTGATACCGACCCGCTGCTACGAATTCTAAATAGTGACATGTGACCCAGAAAAAGCGAAAGTAGTTAATGGAGACATCTCTTACAGGAGAACCCAATAAAGAAATAATACACTTTAATTTGTACATTCTTTCTCTTTAGTTTGAAGATGTGAATATAAATAGAAGAAAAGGAAGAAATGTAACAGAAAGGGAGAAAGTAAAAGAAAGATTAGAAAAGAGGGCTTCACAGAGAGAGAGAGAGAGAGAGAGAGAGAGAAAGAGAAAGAAAGAGAAAGAGAAACAAAAAATGGATAAAGAGAATAAGAAAGAGAAATAAAAGGAGAGAAGGAGAGAGAAAATGTCTTTTGACGCGCTTTCTTTAGGCGTCCAGCTGTTGGATTTCTCGGTCTTGTGCTGGACGGACAATTCTTAAGCGCCATTCCTAGAAGGCAAAGAGAAATCATGAAAAATAAAACGGGTCGGTATACGCGGAGAAGACTGTTGGTTTGTTTACGACTAAAGGTTAATTGGTCAAATAACACTAACGACTGACCAATCATCGAAGAATTGAGATGGAAACGACGATAAGATACAAAACATCATCTATTCAAGTTTTGTTAATAAAATGATGTCTGATAAAAAATACAATTAATTAGATGAATGAATGTGTAAGTGCTGTCCTACATCTGCGTCTCTCTATCTCTACTTTCTCTCTCATTTATCTGTATATCTATCTATCTATCTCATCTCCCCCCTCTCTCTCTCTCTTTCTCCCTCTCTCTCCCTCCCTCTCTCTCTCTCTCTCTCTCTCTCTATATATATATATATATATATATATATATATATCGTATATTTTTGCAATCTGACCTATTTTCGCGGCCTGTCATTTTATGTTATAAAAGTTTATTGACGTCGTTTTCTTAGTTCCTCTTCCTCTATCTCCTCCCGCCCCTCTAATTCTTTTTTCATCATTATTCTATTATTTCTATCGCTCTCTATTCGTTAATCTATTTTCTTTCCCTTCCCTTTTAATTTATTTTATCTTCTCTTTTAATCGCTAATTTCTATTCTTTTCTTTCTTTTTACTTTTATTTTTATTTAATTTATTTATTTACTTATTTATTTATCCTTTTATTTTTCATTTAATTTTTCATTTTTAATTTTTCATATCATTTCATTTTCTCTTAATTTGCGTAGCCTATTTACTGAAAGCGGTTGTATTTTATTTTATTAACAATTTGAAGGTATTTTGGAGTGGAATTTGAAGCTCATGTTCTATAATTATACAAATATTGAATATATTAAATTATATATTTATTAATAAACAGAGCTACCGGACCTATGTACTATTTTTTTACCGGACTTATTATATAAACAAAGAAAATTTCTCCAGTAAAATGCCAACTTCGGACTGTTACCTTGTGATGTGGATTACGCAAAATACAGATTGGATCACTTTACCTCATGGCTATCAAAGACATTCACTTCGGATTTTACCATGCAGTTTGGATGTGAATTTTTATATCCTTTCCATTAACTTACCTTACTCTATGATATTTAAATACTTAAATAACTTTTAATTGTGTGTTTCCATGTCTCACTGACTTTAGCAAATAAGGTATAAACCATTATAATTATTTGCTAATATTTCCCCTGCTGAAGAGATGATAAACATCGAAATCCTGTACGATGAGTTATAATATTTCAAATGTATTCTTTGTCTTACATGGAATATTAAAAATCTTTTGATTTGAAAGTTAAACGTTTCACCTAATAATTTTTTTTAATTTATTGAATGACTAAAATCTTATATATATATATATATATATATATATATATATATATATATATATATATATATATATAGAGAGAGAGAGAGAGAGAGAGAGAGAGAGAGAGAGAGAGAGAGCGCAGGAGACAGAAAGACAGTCAGACAAACATGGAGATATACAGAGTAGGTAAAAATGATCAATATATTTTTAAAATATTATTATAACCCCCTTAAACTATGACTAGGCCTTTTAAAGAAATTTATAATACATTGTCTCTATTAGCGTAATGCAATATTTCGGCCTCTGCTGTGCTTATCTAAGTAATTTTTCCTTTACTGACCGGCTCGTTCAATTTTATATACAACTTAATTCTCGTTCATTTCTCGTGAGAATTATTTTTAATTGAGAGTCACAGGTGAATTTTTTTTTTTGGGGGGGGGTCCACATATTTCAACCAACATTAGTTATCACTGCCTACACTGATGATCGAGTAAGCATAAATATTGGTGTCTATAGGTAAAATAATTAAACACGTGCGTTATATATGAGTGATGTGCTCTAATACTTGGCATGTGTCAGAAAATTGTAAACAATCATCTGCTTAATATTCTGTCCATTATTTGATTTGGAATTGTTGCAACTCCAAATTTTCGCCAACACCAGTTCCATGTTGCCCGAATTATTCCAGTCAAAATTTATTCATTTTACATTATCGCTAATGATGGGTCACTGATAAACTACCCATTATGCTCAGTACAAGAAAGCGGGATTCATATTTACTATAATAATGAAATGAAATCGATTTCCCCCTCCACATTCAGATAGCATTGGACGTTTCCGGAAATTAACAGTCAGTTTCATTTAATTTCAGTATTTCCTACAATATTTCCGGCCAACATGGTTCTCACTAAAATATTCATTCTTAAAGAATGTAAGCGTAATTTTTACTTACTACAAAACAGGGGAGTCGACGGTGGGTCAGTCGTTAATAAAATAGTCTAACGAATTGGGTATCTAAGGTTCGTTCTCGAAAAAGCTGCTTTAATTTAGGATGTTGGTAACTTTCACATGACCCCTCTTGTAAGTTCCCGAGGTCCTTCTATAAATAAGTTTGACTAACAAAATATCGGGGAAACCAATTCAAACAATAGAATCGTTGAATTCATACGACATAATGACGCTGACTTCAATAAATGCAATGGGAATTTAATTCGTCTTTGCATTATCGCCAATAGTGATTAAACTTGTTATGGCGCTCAGCTAACAAAATTAGGAAACAGACTTATAAGAGAGCGATGTGCCGTAAAAAAGACAAGATAAAAGAAACACGTGTCAGAACATTTGAATAATAATTGTCCACTGTTTTATTTGAAAGATTTTTCCCCCAACAACAGTAACAGCTTTGCCCTTCGGTTCAAAAACCTTTTTACCCAATTGCCATTCAAAATATACTCAGTCCAGTGCCAATCGAAAATATTCTCACTCAAGCTTGAGCACTCTTTTTGGCGACAATATTCGAACCATTAAGCCGCATCGCTGACCATCAATTGTGTTTTCCACTAACTCGATTAGTTTCTTCCTGGCCCCGGAGTCCACTTCCGGATTCATTCGACCGGTTCATCGAAGTAGTGCTGGCTGGTCAGTCCTCCTAGCAATCGCCTCCCCCATTCACTCCTATTAACTGGACTACCTCGCTCCCCGGTTTGTGCATTCGTGTTGTCGGAACCTTGTGGTCGTGTCGTCTTCACTATGTATTGTTCCCTTGGTTCGATTAGCATCTTTTTCATTTCAGATTCCTTGTGAGTGTAACTGTATCTCTCCACATGTTTTCATGCAAACGATATACTGGAGAAAAAAGAAATTTGATTAAAGATTCTATTTCAAATAGTCTATTGCGATATATATATATATATATATATATATATATATATATATATATATATGTATGTATATGTATATATGTATATGTGTGTGGGGGGTGTATACGCATATGTATGTATATAATGTGTATATATATAAAGTAACTTACTTCAGTCTTGATAGACTAATGGATCCTCATTGTAAGGGTGCGTGTGGAATTTTTGGGGCAATATTACATATATATATACTTATATATATGTGTGCGTGGGGGGTTGCATTTATGTAGAGATGTATGCATATAATGTGTATAATATATATATATATATATATATAAATATATATAGTAGCTTACTTCAGTCTTGACAGACTAATGGATACTCACTGTAAAGGTGCGTGTAGACTTTTGGGGGCAATATTATATATATATATATATATATATATATATATAATATATATTTAGATGTATATATATATACGAAATTGTCTGTGTGTGTGTCTGTGTGTTTACATTTCCCTATTAAACTACTCTGTCAATTTTACATCTACATACCCGAGAATTGACATAAGAGTTATTGAGATTTGGGAAAATCGTTTTAATCTGTTTTCGACCAGAAATTTTGCTGACAAGGGCTCATGTTCAAAGATTTGACCTTTGAACACTGAACCCAACTTCTCCGCCAATTTTTGGTCTAAACACTTGAAATTTTAGGTGTAGGTTACTTAAATATAGATCAAACTTCTTTATTTGTATTTGAGCCCAAAATAATAATGGTATTGGGTCAAAAGTTGAGGCAAATTTTAAAAGAAATTTGATCTCTGCGGTCTCTACTTAAAATCTCAACCAATCCTTGGTCTACACATTTGAAATTTTACATAAAGTGTATTCAGACGTAAAGCACGCTTTTAAATCGGTTTTTGGCCTAACATTTGGCTATGAAGGGGTCAAAGTTCAAAAGATTTGACCTTTGCGGCCTCTAGCAAACTATTTAGCCGATTTTGGATCTAAACATTTGAAATTAAACCTAAACGGTATTCAGATATGCAGCAAGCTTTTTAATCAGTTTTTGTCCGAAAATCTGGCTGCCAAGAGGTTACGGTTGAAAGAGTTGATCTTTGCACACTCTATTAAAATCCTCCGCGAATTTTGGGCCTAAACGTACTTCATGTGTTGTCGAATGTTCTTAAATAGGTTTTTTATCGTCATGCATTCGCTAAGTATCGAAATTCGATAATTATAAAAATACAGTTCGAGCACAAAACTCCAAAACGACTAAGGTTAACACGTATTTACAGCCTAATATCACAAGTGCATTTGAGAATTTTTATCACAGCATAATCAGAATGTCGAATTATAGTCAGCGATAGTTTTGATATGACATCAGCGATTCCGAAACAAATGTTTCTGTTTGGAGCACAATTGAGACATATATAGTTTTGCATCTTAAACTTCAATTCAACTCATTATATAAACTAATTTTATGAAACTAAAAGTAAGTTGTCTACTATACAAGACACTGCGGGGAGGTACGCAAAAAACGTTGAGGTGAGAAAAAAAAAACAAGAAAAAATGTATTGTCTTGTTTTGTTTTTAATTCCTGATGAGGGCTTTGTTATAAGTCGAAAATTTTAAACTTTAAATGAATAAATATATATATTTTTTAAATAAAAATTTGCACGTGGTCGTTCTTCTAACCTCATGTCTTCAATTCTATTTTCTTCGTTCTTTTAAAAGGGAATTACTACTAATACTATATGTATGTATATATATATATATAATTATATATATGTATATATATATATGTGTATATATATAGTATTATACTATATATATGTATAAATATATAGTATTATACTATATATATATATATATATATATATATATATATATATATATATATATATATGGACAGAGAGAGACAAAAATAGACAGAGAGAGAAAGAGAGAAAGAGAAAGAAATTAAAACTATATGACCCTACTAAAGTAATAAATGCTCAATAGGTTAATCAGATCTTCTTAAATTCGTGCTTGAGCAACAAAGTCTGTCCCGCTTTTATTTTATTTAAAATAGAGCGAGCTAAGTTACATCCAGGACAAAAAATTGGAGGTGATTTTATCTCTAATTTTTTGCCTAAGCTTTCTTGTAATCTGGCACGTTTAAACAAGAAATATCATGAAATTTGGAAAGATTCAGTTGGCAGTTTGTCGTTTTTGGAAAAAATTAGATTTTCTTGATATGTTGCAATAATTCACGAACATAGCTTTTCTAGGTTATCGTTAAAAAATCAAAAGAATTTGCAGCATTTGATCTTCAAAAAATATGGTTGCTCGACGAACCCTATTGTTACTCAGAACATCTTAAATCTCTCTTCTGCGCAGTTGTCTGAGCTTGAACTTAATATTCTTTCGCATGGCTTGGACTTCTGCATTCTTCCCATACGCCCAAAGCGTAAAGAGATATATGCTGAATTTGAAATTTTTCTTTTGCTCAATTAAAAATACTTTCTCCTGTTTTCGACTCTAAGGTCAGTGATATTAAGGTGAAACTTAATGACGTCACACATTCTTATGCGGGCACACCCATTTCGTTTTGTGAAGCAAAATTGCGAAGTGAACATTATCGTATAATTAAAGCACTTCGCCATAATAAATCTTTAGTCATCACAAAACCCGATAAAGGTTCTGGCGTTGTCATTATGGATCACCAGGATTATGTCACTAAAAAGTTGACTATTTTGGGGGACACCTCTAAATTTGTTAAATTGGGTCCGGTAGATACTCATGATTCTACTGTTTCTATCGAGACCAAGTTCCAAAACAACTTGTCAAATGGGTCAAAAGTGGTGTTCTTCCCACTTTCATTTCTTATTTAATTCGTCCTACTGGTTCTATTCGCCCTCGTTTGTATGGTTTGCCTAAGATCCATAAAGACGAGGTACCTTTGAGACCCATATTATCTATGATAAGGTCTTGTCAACATAAGCTAGCAAAATGGTTGACAATTATTTGAGAACCTATTTTGGAACTTTATAGTTCATATTGTATTAAAGATTCTTTTAGCTTTGCTAATGTTATATAAAATTATACTCATTCAGACAAATTTATGGGTTCCTTCGATATTTCCAGTCTTTTTACTTGTATCCTATTGTTAGAGACTATTAATATTTTTGCTGACGCTTTATATCGGAGTAAACTTCCGACTCCCCCAATACCAGAAAATATTTTTTGTAGAATTGATAAAATTCGCCACCATGTCGGTAGAATTCAGTTTCAACGATATTATGTACAGACAAACGGATGGTGTGGCCATGAGTTCCCCATTGGGACCAGCGTTGGCTAATATCTTTGTGGGTTTTCATGAAGAGAGTCTATTGTCTGGTTTATGCAAACCAGCCATTTATTTTCGTTACGTTGACGACACTTTTTGCATATTTGACAACGAGACGAATGCGGATCCTTTTTTTGTGTCTCTTAATAACGTTCATCCAGTTCTTAAATTTACGGTAGACAAGGAAAGGAATTCTACTCTTCCGTTTTTGGATGTTTTTGTGTCCAAGACATCCTCGTGTTTCCTTACTTCTGTTTATCGTAACCAACTTTTACGGGTCTCTATACGCGTTGGGACTCTTTTTGCCCTATAAACCAAAAAGATAATTTAATCAAAACTTTAGCACATAGAGCCTTGATGATTTGTTCTGAAGTTAATTTGGATGACGAACTAAAATTTATCAATAAGACCCTTTGTAATAATGGTTACCCCTTGGATATTATTGAAACTACTATCAATAAGAAAATTTCCAATTTGCATAAACCCAAAGAAATTATAGCTAATAGATGTCCTATGTACCTACGTTTACCCTGGCTAGGTAACATCAGTGACCGATTTGCTAAGCAAATGTCTTTGTCTGTGCAACGGTGTTATTTTGCATTGAACCCGCGTGTTGTTTTATCAACTAGGCCTATGTTGCCGTCTATTCGCAAAGATGTTCTCCCCCCCATAATAATTCTATTATTTATTTATTTAAATGTAGTTGCAGTGCGCACTGTGTTGGGCGACATCGCAAAGATTAGATTTTCGTTTGAAACAGCATGTGCCATCAAATGTTCGTTATGCAAATTTTTCACACTCTTTGAGTAATACGTATGGTTCTGCGATTTGCGACCATCTTATAAATAACCATGCGTGTGCCACGAATTTCAGTGCTGACATGTTTACGATCCTTATTAAGTCGCACTCTCCTTATCATTTGAACATTTTAGAGACTCTTTTTATTAAGTCTTTGAGGCCTTCTCTTTGCAAGCAAAAAGAAAATCTTCTTGGACTTAATTTAGTCTATGTAATTTTTCCGGGTTTTTTCTACCCCCGCCATATTCATGACTTTTTTTTGTTTGTTTTAATCGCATTTTCCTCGATTTAGCTTTGATATGTGAGGAACGAAACCTGGTTAGCTAACCTTTATGTTCATTTTTTTTATTTTTTAAATTCATTATGCTTTTTGGTCTGTAGTTAGCCGTTATATATATATATATATATATATATATATATATATATATATATATATATATATATATATATATATATATATATATATATATTAGGTTAATGCAACCATAATGCCTTTTGATGTTTAAATTTAAAAAAATCATAACTCTTTTTATAATAAATTTTATTAACAGAAAAAAGAACGCGAAACAAGTTAATTTGTCCCATTAGCGTAGAAATCCGAAGTTCTGGACGTAATGAAGTCATTGAAGGCCCATTTCGGCTTTTCAAGCATTTTTTGCCCACTGTGGGTTGTCGAGACGCTTCGAAAAGTGATAATGTGTGGACGAGAGTTTCCGTTAATATGACGGATTAGGTAGAGTCTCGTATCTCAATATGTTCAGCTTCTGAAGCGCCAGTTGATCAATATGCAGGAGAGCGTCGTCATGAACGAAAATTGGTCCCCTCATATTGACCATCTCGGGCACATACGTTGGAGATTTCTGGTGCATTTCGTCAATTTGTTGGCAATACTTCTCCGCCGTAATCATTTCGCTGGGATTCAAGAAGCTGTGATGGATGAGACCGGTTGCAGACCACTAAACAGTCATCATAACCTTTTTTGGTGCAGTTTCGGCTTCGGGAAGTGTTGGGGAGCTTCTCCGGCATCCAACCACTGTGCCGAACATCGCCGGTTGCTGTAGAGGATCCACTTCTCATCATACGTCACAATCCGCTCGAGAAATAGATCGTTTTTGTGGCTGAGAAGGAGCGTAGAAGACACTTCAAAACGCCGACTTTTTTATTATCGTGTAATTCAAGCGGTACTCATTTATCTAACTTTATTGACTTTCCTATTTGCTTTAAATGGCGAACGACTGTTAGGTGATCGACCTCAAGTTCAACAGAAGCTTCTCGTGTGGGTTTGCGAGGGTCGGCTTCAATTAAGGCTTTCAAATGTTCGATATTAACCAAAGTTGCCGGGCCACGATCGTCTCCATCTTCATGGCTCTAGCCACCATAGCAAAATTTCCGGAACAGCAGTTTTGTAACAGGTTCGGTAGTGGTTCCTGGGCCTAACGCATCATTGGTATCACGAGCTGTCTCGGCAGCTTTTCGGCTTGAACTGGGAGTAAGAAAATCGTGCGGATTTTAAGTGTGTCTAATCTATCGAAAAGCCTGAAAAAATGATATATAAGATGGTTATATATATCAATACATTAATTCAGAAACAATATATAAAAGTAAAATATGTGAGAAATTCGATATTGTTTTTGTGCCAACATAATATATATATATATATATATATATATATATATATATATATATATATATATATATATATATACACGGAAATATATGTGTATTGTTGTATAATGAAAGCGAGAAACAAGAAGGTAAAATATGAGTATTGTAAAAAAGGCAAGACAAAAAAAAAGATTTCGTATCGGTAAACGCAGCACGTGTTTTGGAATGTTGCAAGCAAAACAACAAAATCACTTGCTGACTTGAAACGTACGGTACGAATGTTGATTTTATTTTCTATAATAGATATATAATCCATATATATATATATATATATATAACATTATTTACGTTTATAGTACTATTATATAAATATTGCTGGTATACTTTCGATTTTATCCTAATCTATTCTTAATCTTAACTACAATATATATATATATATATATATATATATATATATATATATATATATATATATATATATATATATATATATATATATACGCCGAATCTCAGAAATTTCCAGATTGGTGTCTGCAGGCGCATTAATTCACTGGGAGAGATGCACCCCCAGTCTTCGTTAAGACATGCATATAGGAGAAGGCAACTCTGATTAAAAATATGCGGTCTACTGTATGCTCTGTCCTGTGATAGTTATGTGCACCGACAATGGTTCGCAGTGCCAAAATGTGTGGATAGTTCTGCACATAGCGTTCACCACTGTAAAAAAATCATCCGTGTGAATTTCCGAGCAACCTAGTTGTTGTTTTGGAACATGATTGAGTCGGCGAGAGAGTCCAATATATATATATATATATATATATATATATATATATATATATATATATATATATAAGAAATAAAAATTACAAGAAGTTTACCAAGGTAATCAAAATGGTAAACTTAAAATATATTATACATATTAAAGAGTTAATATTTACAAGAACAAAACACTGGAGAGAATATTTAAAATACGTCTGCCAAGGCCGGAAGAATCAAGTGTTTTTTATGTGCACGTTTGAACTTCTCTTTTAATGATTTTGAACTCATTCCATTTGTGATTTTTTCCAAGGAATTCTGCTTTTTGGATCATTTTGTACCATCTTCCAGTTACGCGATTCCTTTGGAACTTACCTGTTGGATTGGAAGTTTTTAATTCGACCGTGTTTGGATTTTACCATTCTTGGATTTTTTACCCTTCACCGGACTATCCATTCATGTGAAATCTTTTTATCATTTTTTCTTTTACCTCCTATTCCCCTTACCTCACCCTTTTTTAACCAAGTAAGATCTGTGACTTACTTGTGGGTTCATTAAATACTTTTACATGCAAAATCCGATCCCGCATTTTGCTAATTCCTGCCCTCTAATAAGAAGGAGAGTTATTCTTCGAAACTCCGCGGATTAAGGACTATCCATTTATCTTGTGCTTCCTTTTTAAAATTAAATATGTTTTAACTCTTTTTCAAGATATTTTTAACATGTTTTATTAATCATTTGTCCATATATATATATATATATATATATATATATATATATATATATATATATATATTGTCATCGAAATCGTTGAAATCGACCATTTCTCGATCAAATCGATGGAGTTATTTCTCTAGTTTAGAACACATCCCTCTACATACCTCCATGCAGTAGTTCACAATGTATTTTAGCTTACATTGCACTATAGAATCCATTCTGCTAATATAAAGTATTTTTATATAATGGCTTGAATTAAATATTTACCGAATAATGTCAAGTATCATACTTCAATTGTGCCTTAAACAGAAACATTCAACGCGGCCCTGTCATATCAAAGAACCTGCTGTTGGTTTTACATGTCTGATATTATTTATCGTGTTGTGGCAATGGCTTGAATTTATGTTTAAAATGATAAAGTCAAATATTATGGTTCAATTGTGCTATAAACATGAACATTAATTTCGGACCATCCCTTCTCATATCAAAGGACCTATTGTCAATTTTATATAAGGCATTTCGGCTTGTGTAGTAATAAATTTCCTTAAACGTACTTTTGATGTTAGGCTGTATAAGGTGTTAACTTTGGTCAAAATCGCCTCTTTCTTTCATCAGATGGTTTTGATTATAGATTACCGGTACTTATTGAAGACATTCCGACCAAAAACCTATCTAAGACTACAGCTAGGCAGATAAAGTACCTTGGTGTGAAATTTCATAAATCCCTGCCCGGCTGTTTTCGTGTACATTGAGAACGAACTCACATCAACCAGACACACACGGACAAAATACAATTCATATAATAGTTTTATATAATAATTATTCTAATACATAATAGATGAATAAAATTGAAAATGCTAGAGTCAAGTATCATGTTTCAATTGGGTTCTAAACAGGATTAATTTCGAACGCAGCCCTGTCATATCAAAGAACCAGCTGGTGATTTTATTTGTTTGTGCTGTGATAATGTCTTAGATTTAAGTCTTAAATTAAAGCGTCATGTATCATGGTGCAATTTTGCCTTGATCAGAAATATTCACGTCGAACGCGCCCATGTCATATAAAAGAACATACTATTGATTTTATATGTCTGGCCTTTCGGCTTTTGCTGTTATAAAGCTTCTCAAATGCACTTGTTTTGGTAGGCTTTACAAGATGATAACTTGGATGAAAGTCACCTGTCCTGTTTTCATCGAAGTTCAATTATACATTATTGATACTTATCGAAGACATTCCGATACAAACTCTGTCTGAGAACACGTTCTGGTAGATGACGTACATTTGTGAACTTTCATAAAAATCGGCTCTGCCGTTTTCGAGTGGAGCGAAATAACACACACAAACGTATATATATATATATATATATAGATATATATATATATATATATATATATATAGAGAGAGAGAGAGAGAGAGAGAGAGAGAGAGAGGGCTTCAGAACAAAGGAGACAGAGATATAAACTGGCGGCAGAAACTGGCTAATATATAAGAGCATTTTAAGATACGAAGAAAATCACAGAAGAAATAGATATATGGATACTTATAAATATAGATAGATAGACAGATAGAGAGAGAGAGTGAGAGAGAGAGGGGGAGGGGGAGAAAGAGGAAGAAAGAGAGAGAGCTAGGAAGAGAGAGAAGACATAAAAATGACCACCGAGATATTTTGGAGAAGTATACATCATTTATATCTTATCAGAAACGAAAAGCGTAATAATATCCTCTTTTCTTTCTTTCTTTACGGGAAAGAACCGGAAGTGAGCCACGCCCTTCCGTGATGATTTTCCGAAAGGCGATCCATCGATCATCTCAACTCACTTGATTGGCCTGATCGATTGAGATATAATCGGCTGAAGTTGGTGTCTTGTGCCGTCTCTTCGTCTTTCATCTTCCTGTTTCCTTTCTTTACTCGATAAAAGATCATCAGACCCGTACCCTCCCACCTTGCCAATCGTTTTATTATCGATCATAGAATTGGACATCCATACCATAATCCCTCTCTTCTTCTGTCCTTCACTAACCAGCGGCATTCAAATGCTGTCCTTCTGGTGAGAATTGCTATTTCAAATACTACTTTATCCAATCTTACGATCTCGGAGGTCAGTCTCGAATGTTTGGGCCAACCAAACATTGCCTTTGACTCCAGACGTCCAAAATACACTTTTAACCCAAGAGCAATCTTGTTCGAACCCTATCAATCATCCGAATCGAAAGGTTCGGTGGTTTTATACCTGTCGAAGATATGTTCTCGAAAACCAATCCAACAGTGGCTAAGACGCTTTGGCATCAGTTGACCCTGGTCAGTCGAGGCGAGATATGGTCTTGTTTAGTGCTAAGAGGTGAAAGATTCCCGGGCGTTACCTCCTCTACTTGATAAGCGGTTGTTAATTGCTAACACTTTTAGGCGCCTATATTAAGCACTTCCGACTGGGGTGTTCAGGCTATATTTTGACGAATGTGCACCAACTTCTGGTGGTCTTTCTGTTCGTATCTACTAACTTTCTAGCATTGGGGCATATTTTCCAGCAATAAGGGATAGTAAATACCATCCATAATCTAAAACAACAGTAAAAACAACAACAGCAATAATAATAATAATAATAATAATAATAATTATTATTATTATTATTATTATTATTATTATTATTATTATTATTATTGGCCCACAAGGAGCTTTCACACAGGTCTTCAGAGATTGGTCCCTGAAAACAGCCTGTGGTCTTAGGAGTATTATTATTATTATTATTATTATTATTATTATTATTATTATTATTATTATTATTATTATTATTGTTGTTGTTGTTGTTGTTGTTGTTGATGTCGTTGTTGTTATTATTATTATTATCATTATTATTATTATTATTATTATTATTATTATTATTACTAGCGAGACCTATGGAAATTCCACAATATTATTATTGCTGGGCAATCTGTGGGCGTTTTGTTCAACATGAAGGAGGGGCACAATCATATCATTCTAACGGTTTTATTAAAACTGTATCGGCCCCTTACACTTCATCATTTTTCATAATTCTTGATATATTTCCTGGGCTGATTATTTCATTACAAACACACCTGTCAGTTAACTCACATTTCATTATTTCTCATAATTATTGAATATTTTACTATGTTCGACAATAATTTATCATAATTTTAACCCGAAATATCGCCTCTCCCCTTACTAAAATAAAACAAAAATTGGTATATTGTATGGGCTGATTATTTTATAAAAAACACAACTATCTATTAAATCCCATTTCATCATTATTTTATAATTCTCGGATATGTTACTAATTTCGACAATCACGTTTTATATGTTTAACCCACATTACCAAGCACCTACTACTAAAACAATAACTTTGATATAATATCTGGGCGGATTATTCTATTTACAACACACCAATCAATTAACTCACATTTCGTCATTTTCCATAATTCTTGGATATGTTACTAATGTCGATAATCATTATTCATCACTTTAACCCGCATCATCGCCCGCTTTACTAAAATAATAACTTTGATATATTGTCTGGTCTGATTATTTCATTGCAAACGCACTAATGCATAAAATCACATATCATTTTTCATAATTCTTGGATACTTGTAAATAATATCGACAATCATTTTTCATAATTTAAACCCTCCTTATCTCCCTCTTTTACTAATATAATAAATTTGATATATTCTCTTGGTTGATTATTTTATTATAAACACACCAATGAATTAGCTCATATTTCATCAGTTTTCGTAATTCTTGGGTGTGTTATTAATTTCGACAAGAATTTTTCATGAATTTAACACACCTTACAGCCTCCCCCTTACTAAAATAACAACTTTGATATATTGCCCGGGCTGATTGCTTCATTAAAACACACCAATGAATTAGCTCACATTTCATAATTTTTCATAATTCTTAGATATATTGCTTATTTCGACAATCACTTTTTATAATTAACCCCCCACATTATGCCCCCTCCTAATAATAACTTTTATATATTGCCTGGGCTTATTATTTCAGTACAAACACACCAATCAAGTAACTCACATTTCATCATTATTCAGAATTCTTGTTTCAGTCCTTTCCGAGACTGACTGCATATCCTCCACCCCACTGTTATAAATATAAATTTAAAAAAGTCATGTTTAATACGTAAAAAGTTTCAGTCATTTCCGGGACTGATTTCATATCCGCCACACTACTTGTAAAAATATACATACCATAATGTTTAAATCGTAAACGGTTTAAGTCATTTCCGGGACTGACTTCATATCCTCCACCCCACTGATTAGAATATACTTGAAATAAAGTAATGTGTCAACAAATTCACACAAACTATTTTATATCTAGAAATTTAAACAAAAAATAAAACAGAATGAAGGAAGGAAAGAAAAGGGACATTAAAGAGTAGTAGTAGTAGTACTAGTAGTAGAAGTCTTGGCTTTACTACAATTGTTCTTATGTTTGTCAACGGGTTAAAGATGTTTAGTTGTAAGAAAATAGCGACAGTATAGTGGTAATAAAGAATAGTTGCAAAACACCCTTACTCTTCCCATGTTAAATTATAATTTCGAAATAATAACTTTAATATTTCAGTGCGCAGATCAAAATCTGCAAAAGATGCGATTTGTGTTTATTTTTTTACGTTGTTATGGGTTAATGTTTATGCGCGCGTGCGCAACCGGATGTCGTAAACTGGAAAGTGGGTTACATCACTCGTTACAAGGTCATTTGAGTTTCATAATTATATAGATATTCAACGAAATATGCATAAGAGAAAAATGCTGCCCAAATATACTAACACACGTACACACATGTATATACACATATGTATATATATATATATATACTAACACACACACAAACACACACATACTCGTGTGTGTGTGTATATATATATATATATATATATATATATATATATATATATATATATATACCTGGATTTCTATTTGCTTATTGCTAGTACTGCGATTCATTTACTTTTTAAAGTATTAACTGCATGTATGTATATATATTCATATATATATATATATATATATATATATATATATATATATATTTACATATATATATAAATATATATATATTTACATACATATATATATATGGTAAAACTGGTAATTAGTAAAAACCTGAAGAGAGTGCTCAATACTATCTCCATCTCCCTTTCCTCCCATCTATCTCACTCCCTCTCTCTCTCTCTCCCTCTCATCTAATTAATATACCTTCTATATATATATACACACAAGCACACACATACTCGCACACACACGTGTGTGTGTGTGTGTGTGTGTGTGTGTATATATATATACCTGGATTTGTATTTTCTCCCCCTCTCTCTCTCTCTCTCCTTCTCATCTAATTAATATACCTTATCGAACAAGAGGGGAAAAATGTAGTCAAAATTTTAACACCCAAAAATTGAAACTGCTATTTCCCCCCTCCTCTCATTCCCCCTCTCTTTTTTCTTTACCATCCTCTCCCCCCTCCCTATACCACATATCTCCACACAAGCCTACCCGAATCTTCTACCCCCACACACATAATACAACCTAATATATTTTAACCTTCAAAACTGAAATATTGTCATTATCCGCCTTCCCCCTATGTTATCTCCTACCCAAACCCCCTCCTTTTTCTTTTCCTCTTTCTCTTTTTCCCCCCGTATTCCTCCTAAAAACAATTTTCCCTAATACTAACCAACCATTTCTGTAAGGTCTGACGAGGCTGTTAGATCGTAAACACGGTTCAACATCCGAAACATACATAACGAAACAGATAAAACGGTAATAAAAAAATAAAACACACACACACACACACACATATATATATATATATATATATATATATATATATATATATACTAGCAAGGTCGTAAAATACGCTTACATATGATATCTTAATTTACGCAGATTTTGTGTTTATTATTATAGAGCAAATTAATTCATATGATATTGTACCCAATATATAGTCATGATTTCAAAATTTAAAAAAAGGTATGCTTTGAATTCCATCAGATAGAATCGAAACAAAACAACGCATAGTTTCATAATTCGAAACTCTGTCTACAAATTAAGCTAAGACTGAAGTTTATTTGTACTTAATGTGGTTTGACGGTGGAAAAAATTGGTTTTAATGACAGCAGTGTTTTCTTATAAACAAGATATAAGCAAGGGGAGTGGGATGGTCCACAGTGGTTTAATATTATATATACAGTTGTGCGCAAAAATATTCGACCCCTGTCTAAATTTTCTTGTTTCGTTGAATCTATACATCAAAAATCTTCATAACGCCTTTTAACGGCTAATTATGAATAAATTGTATATTTTTCAACAATAAATGAGGAAAAGTAATTCGAGATTAATAATATATATCAATTTATTTACAAAAAATATAAATATGGATGTTGCAAAAATATTCGACCCCTTTAATTTAAAGTTTAAATAAAAGCGTCATTAAGTTTATTATTTTAGTCTGACCTTGTATTAATTTCCTATAAAAAATATTTATGACTCTACTGAATCTAAAATCAGTTCAAATTGAACTTCAATGCCATATTGGATGATTGAATAATTGTTTCAAGTAAAAAAAAATATTTTTCAACGTCAACAAATCTGCAACTATGACAAAGAACAAAGAGTACTCTGAAGACATTAAAAAGAAAGTAATCGATGCCTACCAGTTTGGAGAAGGTTATAAAAACATTTCCAAACGTTTTTCTATACCACGGTCGACTATTATGTCCATTATCAAAAAATGGAAAGTAAAAGGGATTGTATGAAGTCTTCCAAGATCAGGTCGTCCAAGAAAAATTACGACACGTGGGGCTAGGAAAATTGTTAGACAAGTTTCAATAGACTCTAAATCTAACCTAAAGGACGTACAGAACGATTTGAAGAATGCCGGCTCAGATGTACACTTATCAACTATTCGTAGGGCATTAAATCGTGCCGGATTGCATGGACGTATTACCAGAAGGAAGCCCTTACTTTCCAAAGCTCATCAAAAGGCTCGATTAAATTTTGCAAAAAAGTTCCTAGAAATGCCTATTGATTACTGGAATAATATAATTTGGTCAGACGAAACGAAAGTGGAACTATTTGGGCGCAACCAGCAACGCTATGTTTGGCGAAAAGAAAATACTGCTTATAATGTGAAGAATACCGTTCCAACCGTTAAGCATGGAGGTGGATCAATCATGGTGTGGGGCTGTTTCAGTATAAATGGAACTGGAAGATTAACCATAATCGATGGAAGAATGGATTCAGTAAAATATCAGTCCATACTGAAAGAAAATCTTGTTCCGTCTGCGAACCAGTTGGGGCATGGAAGTAGGTATACCTTTCAACAGGACAACGATCCTAAACACACTTCAAAGAGCACTAAGGCATGGTTAAAGAATAATAAGGTGAAAGTTCTAGAATCGCCTTCCCAGTCTCTAGACCTAAATCCGATTGAGCACTTATGGCATGATTTAAAAATTGCGGTACATAAAAGAAAACCATCTAATTTGATTGAATTAAAACATTACTGTCAAGAAGAGTGGCTTAAAATTCCAGTGGACAGATGTAGAAGTCTCGTTAGATGTTATAGGAAACGTTTACTTGCAGTAATCAAGGTCAAAGGAGCTTCAACCAAGTATTAATGAAAACGGGTCGAATACTTTTGCAACATCCATATTTTTATTTTTGTAAATAAATTTATTTATATTATCAAGCACTAATTACTTTTTATTATTTTTTGTTGAAAACTATACAGTTTATTCGAACTTAGTCGTTAAAGAAGGTTTTAAAGATTATTGAAGTATCCATTCAAAGAAATAAGACAATTTTGGTAGGGGTCGAATACTTTTGCGCACAACGGTATATGTATTTCTAGTAATCGCCTGACAGTCCTGTTTTCTTGTATCACAACTCATCAGTGCCGCTAGACTAGAACCTCTCCCAAGCCGAGAATGGCACCTAGGACCATCAGCGGTTCTACCGATCGACCCACGGGAGTGGCGCCCGTAAATTATCTCGCCAAATGTCTATTTAAACAAACATTTGACCACCATTTTTACATTGCTCTAACCGCTTGTTTATAAACAAAGAGCGAACGTCGACATTTTCAGCCAATTAAGTATCTCTAAGTTTAGTGTTCTACCAAAAAGAGTTATATATATATATATATATATATATATATATATATATATATATATATATATATATATATATATATATATATATATATAAAGAGGTTCCTTCAGTTTTTAACGGACTATGCATACCTACGAATGGGTGCTTGCGCATGAAATATTTGTAGTGGGAGATGAGCAATCACCAACCATACAACTCCTGAGTCAACATTGTTAAATACCAGTGGCAAGTGTGTGTACGAGACGACTGGAAACAAATGCCGAGATAAGTGGAGAGCACATACAGCACCTAGAATTCCCAAATGGTCACCCATCTGGTACTAACCAGGCCAGCGTTGCTCTAGCTTCAGTGATCTGACGAGAACTGGTGTGTCAAGTCGATTATCACAGACTCCTATGGGACATGGACATACAGACGGACAAACCCATCCAACCAAGAAGACCAGATGTCGTAATAATTGACAAGAAATAGAAATCCTGTCAAATCGTAGGCTTTGCAGTCCCAGCTGATCACAAGGTGAGTATGAAAGAAAAAGAGAAACGAAGCAAATACACAGAACTAGCCAGAGAGTTAAAAGGGATTTGGATGATGAAGAAAATCAAAATAGTACCGATAATAGTAGGAACACAAGGAACAATTCCGAAAAACCTAGAAAATAGAATGGCAGAAATTGGAATTAGAGGAATAGCTGCAAAAATACAACGCTTAACGATAATGAAAATGGCTGAAATATTAAGGAGAACACTTGAATGCGGAGAATAATACAAGAAGACAATATAATGAAGAAGCGTTACAGGGAATGAAGAACACCGAAGCTGCAGATCTGCATGTTCTACACCCCCATTATGAATCCCTCCATTGTTTCACCACCTAATAGAAATGGATTGATACCGAAGAGCCGAGAAGGGTCAAGGAGAATGGAAAGACCGAGGAGGGAGCACTGGCCAGACCTCCGCTGGACAAGTGCAGAGAGAACTGGGATCTTGGGGAGGCTTAGTGCCACTCAAATTCCAGTATAAACCAATGGCCACTGCCAGCGAGAAATCAATGGTAAGTGGCTGTTACGATGATGCAAATTTATTTGCAAATGCTATCGAAGAAGGAGGAAAGAGCTGGACGTCTGGGGAGACTTGTTGTCAATCAGCTTCGTTTGCTGAGCTGTGAAAACTCCATGTAAGCCAATAATAATAATAATATATATTATATGTAATATATATATATATATATATATATATATATATATATATATATATATAAAGAGTGAGAAAAGGAGAAAGAGAAGGATTGAGAAGAATGCTCTCGGTCTATGTGTAGGGAACTTATAAATACTGAACACTTTTTCAATCAAAGATATTCCTAACATTATGTTCTTCATACAACTTGGTACTGTGCCATTGGCTTCGATATTTACTTTCGTCGCCATATATACATAACTCCCAACCGACAACATTTACACTTTCAGACACTTTCAGACACTGTCTCCCACGATATATACAAAGCAACGCACTGATTGCCACGCGCATCACGCTTAAATGCAGATAGTTACAGCGTTTGTTAGTCATGACATCAGCAATCTTCATAACGGTCTTTTCCCGCGGCCATGTTTGCGGTCCGAGTGAAAAGGAAAGGGTAGCATGACAGAGCGAGACCTGTAGTTTTGGCGCCAAATAAAACGTGGAAGACCATTTTCAATAATAGAGGCCGCGGCCAGAGTTAAATATAGTAAGGTTGTATTGTGTCGGTAGGTTCGGTTTATTCGATTGTATACTCGTCGGTAGTAGGTATAATAGCAGACACAAGTTCTTTCACCCTTTTTATTCTAGTTTTGTCTCCAAATACAAAATATATGTAAAATACATAAATTATTAATCATGAAATTTTCATGTATATATATATATATATATATATATATATATATATATATATACACAATACTTTGATTGCAGAAATTCCCATCTGAACAAGAGTACACTAGGTTGGCAACAACAGATGCAGCATACAAATTTATTATGCTTTTACTATAAGCCGATACTTTATTTAACTTTAGAACGAAATTTAAAACATATTTAGTCATTATTATAAAATACTACATTTTATCTTAGGAGCAAGACTATCACAATCTCAAGCATTTTTAGAGGATGTAGTTCCTATTTTTTCTCTAAATATCAAGTCCTTCCACCACCCCCCATCCACACCGTGAGGAAATATGCACATTATACATATATTGTGCTTGAACCCTACGTAACTTTATCCTAAACTCATTAATATAACATTATCTTTCCCTTTTCTCGACTCAAAAATAATAACATCTCCCCAGAATGATTCCGCTCATTCTGATTGGCTGAGCTCTGACCATTCATCTATTCAATATTAATGATATTCGCGTGCTAAACGAACGCTAATGTACCACTCAAATATGGCGTCACAATTATATCTACTTTTGTCCTCTGAGTAAATTGCTGCGTCCATTTTCTACATTTTACGGCGTCTACAGTATCTCGTCCAGTTGTACATTCTCCCTCTCTCTCCCTCTCTCTCTATCTGTATATATTATTCCCAACTCTTTCTCTCTCCCTATCTTTCTCTCTCTCGCATTTTACATTTCTTTTTACGCCGAAGAGAAAAAATATTTAAAGGCAAGGAAAACATATTGAGCGCTCGTAGACATACTTTATTTACAAAAAATCTTTCCACCTTTGCTTGCACGTCTGGAACACTCACAAAATGTAAACACAACAATGGTTTGGGAATGTAAATATGTAAAAAATACCAACACAACATTATCCCCTCCCCGAATTAAAAACATGCCCTGAAAAAAAAACACGTTTTCCATTGCTATTTTTTGGCGTTTACTATTCCGGTTGACGATTAGAATATTTGGTAACTGTGCATAAAAACACATCGGCACCTCTATCAATTGAGTTATTGAATCACAAGATTAATACAATAATAGTATACAAAACTACTTATATATTTTGGTAAAATATAAAGATAATTCTTGTTAATATATTTTTTCAAACATAGTTACGTTTTTAATGCACTTTTTCTAAATATACGTTATTTAAACTTGCGCAATCTATAACGAACGTCGCCGATTTAAAAAAAAAGATAAATGTTTCAGCAATATCATCTACTGCATTAGTACTTATTATGTTGTTTGAATTTAACGGTTTTTAACATATGTGAAATATTTACATTTTAAAAGTGTTAAACTATTTTTTATAGTTAACTATATTTTATGTTTATTTTTCACCCTTGAAAATATATATAAAAATACGTAAACCTTTTTATCAATTGATTTTTTTTATTTTTCAAGCGCATATATTTTCGAATAATTATGTTTATTTAATTTAATGTTATATATTTGGTCACACTATATTGATATTTTAAATCTATACCATATTTTACAGATACACGAAAATAAAACGATAAATATGTTATACTTTTTAAAGTTTTAGCAGTTTCAAATAGGTGAATGTGAAACAGTGTGGTGACCAAAATAATCTGAGCTCAGTCCATGGTAGTATGATGACCGCACTAATTTTACTAAGTGTCTGATATATGGTAACCCCAATAATTCGAAATAAGTGTATGGTCCTAGGAAACCACAACAATTCTAAATGAGTATATAGAAGTATGGTAACCGTAATAATTTTAAAAAAAATTGCATGTTAGTACAGTGACTGCAATAATTTTAGCTAAGTATATGGTAGTATGTGGACCGCACTAATTTTGAAAAGTGTATAGTAGTTATGTGACATCAATATTTTTAGGTAAGTATATGATAGTATAGTGACAAATATAGCTCAATGTATGGTGGTATGGTGACCGCAATTATTCAAACGAAGTGTGTTGTAGCATGGTTAATGCAATAATTATAGAAAAGTGTATAGTAGTATTGTGACTGCGAATGTTCTGAATGAGAGTCTGGTAGTATGATCACCACAATAATTCTTGCTAAGTTTATGGAAGTATAGTGGCTGCAATAATTCCAGCTAAGTGTATGGTAGTATGGTTGCTGCCATAAGTATGCTATTACGGTGACCACAATAATTTACACAAAGTGAATGGTAGTATGGTGACTGTAATAATTTTTTAAAAGTGTATAGTAGTATGGAAATAATTATAAAAAGTGAATGAAAGTATGGTGACCGCAAGAATTCTAAAAACTTATATGGTAGTATAATAACCGCATTAACTCAAGCAAAGTGTATGGTAGTAAGGTGACTGAATATGTAACCTAAGTGTATAGACGTATGATGACCGTAAAACCTCTAGCTAAGTGTATTGTAGTATGGTGGCCGCAAAGATTATGCTTAAGTGTATGCTGGTATGGTTGCTGCCAAAATTATATCTAAATATATAATAGTATAATGACTGCAATAATTCTATCTAAGTATACGGTTGTATGCTGACCGTAATAATTCTAGCAAAGTATATGATAATATGGAGACCGAAATAATTCTATCTAACTATATGGTTGTATGGTGACCGTAATAATTATAGCTAGGTGTATTGTAATATGGTGACTGTAATAATTCTAGTTAGGTGCATGGTAATATGGTAACCACAATAATTCTAGTAAAGTGCATGGTAGCATAGTAAGCGCAAAATTAGTAGCCAACTGTATGATAGTATGGTGACCGCAATAATTAAAAAAAAAGTGTATGGTAGTATATTTTCCGCAATAATTCTAAAAAATTGTATGGTATTATGATAACCGAAATGATCAATATTAAATGCATGGTAGTAATGTTACCGCAATAATTCTAAATAACTGTATGGTATTATCGTGACTGCCAAAATTATAGCTAAATATATAGTAGTATAGTTAAAGCAGTAATTTAAGCTAAGTGTTTGATACTATGGTGATCGCAATAATTCTTAAGAAGTGTACGATATTATGGTGACCACAATTATTCCGGCAAAGTGTATGATAGCATAGTGAATGCCAGAAATGTAGCTAAATGTATAGTTTTATGGTGAGCGCAATGATTTAACAAAAGTGTATGGTAGTATGAAGACCGCAATAATAATAAATAAGTGTATGGTATATATATATATATATATATATATATATATATATATATATATATATATATATATATATATATATATATTATTCCTTAATTGGAATTTATTTTTTGAGATGAGCATTATATGTTAATTTTATTTTATTTCGGACTCTTAGTCTCATCTTTATTAGTTGTTTTTTTTTAAATCTTTTTATTGGTTCACAACGTTTCGGCCAACTTCCTCTGGCCTTCGTCAGGTGGTAACCGCGACGGATAGGAACTTCGAATCTCCTAACTGCATTCTCAGCCATCACTGCCATCCGTAGTTGTTGTCGTCTCACCACATTTTTGACCAATTACCTCTGGCACGCTTTGGGTGGGATTGAAACCGCTATCTTCAGACAATGTTCATCTGAAACCGTAGAGAATGCAGTTAGGAGATTCGAAGTTCCTATCCGTCGCGGGTTATCACCTGACGAAGGCCAGAGGAAGTTGGCCGAAACGTTGTGAACTAATAAAAAGATTAAACAAAAACAACAACTTATGAAGATGAGACTAATAGTCCGAAATAAAATAAAATTAAGTGTATGGTAGTATGTTGACCGCAATAACTCTAAAGTAGTGTATGTTAGTATAATGTTCGCAATAATTCTAGCTAAGTGAATTATAGTATAGCTAAATCCATGGTAGTATGGTGAATGCAAAAATTCAAAATAAGTGTATAGTACTATGCTGACTGCAATAATTCTAGCCTAGTGTATGAATGAATACAATAATGCTAAATAAGTGTAAGGATGCTTGGTGACCGCGATAATTCTAGCTAAATATATAGTAGTGTGGTGATCGGAATAATTCTAGCTAAGTGTATGATAATATCGTGACTGCAATTCTTCTAGATAAGTGTATTGTATGCAGAGGATGTATGCACGATTTCGCACTGTTTTGATGGCTTAACAACTAATTTGTTAAATAATTATTTTATTTTTTGCAATAATTATTTTAATGAGTAATATCGGTACGGACACTATTTATCATCGGTTCCGTCTTGACTGAGGCAATTGTTATTAAACCCTAATCAGAAGAGCATCTATAATAGTTAGGGTGACATTAATATACCTATATTTTAGTAAGGGAGATCCGACGTTGCCCGTTGGGATAAATGAAAGATTTAACCTCTCATATTTCGTTATCTTCGAAATCAGTGACATCTCTCATTTTTCAATCCTACCCACAGTGACTTAGTTCACAATACATTGTAGTCTACATTGCGGTGTAAATAACCTACTGTTGCTTTTATAAAATTATTTAAATTTAAAATGCGAATACAATGAAAATTTAAAATATCAACTATGGCGGTTATATTGTGTTATAAACAGAAACATACATTTCGAACGCGCCCTTGTCATATCAAAGAACTTACCGTTTATGTTATATGTTGTGCTTTTCTGCTTGTACAGTGATAATAGCTTGGATTTAAGTTTGCAATCAAAAAGTCAATTATCATGGTTAAATTGTGCTCTAAACAGAAATATATTTCTAACACGACCATGTCATACAGCATACAGTTGATTTTATATACCGGGCCTTTCTACTTCTGCAGTATGCACTAGGTATGTTAGGCTGTATTAGGCGTTAACTTAATTCAAAATTGCTTGTTCCTTTTTATGAGATTTTTTTTTGATGATCGATTATCGTCACTTATCTAAGATATTCCGATGAAAAAACAATCTAAAACACTGTCAGACCCATAAAATTCATTTGTATTGAATTAAAAAAAGATTTCGGCCCAGCTGTTTGAAGTTAATCAGACGAACATATGCATATATATAATATTAAAGGTTATTTACTTTTTATTAGTTTTCACGCAGATAATCATCAGAGATTACTCACTGATAATCACCGGTGACTTTTCATGGAGTTTGGGTGATAACAAGTCATAAATTTCTAATACTCTCCAGCTCTTTGGACAACATTTGCAAATGAATTTACATTATCGATTGTAATCGATTTCTTGATAGAAATAATCATTTATTTTCACTAGGATTTGGGTGGTAACAATCTTTGCCAAGGTCCCAGTCTTCATCACATTCCTCAAATCGAGGGCTGGTTGGTGCTTTCCCTACTCCTTCTTTCCATCTTAATCAATCTTTCTTGATTTGGTGTGGTGTCAGTCTATGCCGAAACTAGATTTATATTTTATCATGTTTTCTGATTTTCTTTGGAGGGGGGCATAATTAATTTTATATTTTGTGCTTTTATTTCACAATTTTCTTGATTCTCCATCACCGAGTTCTGATTTTGTTTTATTTCTATTCAAGTGGCTGGTCAGTGCTTGCAGTTCATGTGGATTGGTTGCCAGATTTAAGATTTTTTTTTCATTGTTGCTATGCATTGTATTTTCTCTGCCTTCTTCTAGATTCCAATTTCTCCCATTCTTTTTCGAAATTTTCAGGATTGCACCTATTGGTGCCATCTTAACTTTTTTTCATGCTCCGTATTCTTTTCATCTATCTGGCCATTTCTGTGTCTCTTTGATGTTCATCCTGTGGTCGGCTTGGACGGCGAAATTTATGATCTGCATCATATGGGTTCTTGTTAAGTACTATGACACCCGATCTCCTTGTTAAGATGGGTTTATCCATTTGCACCTTCATGTTCCATAATAGGTTCTGATTTCCGCTTTCAAGTATTACTACATGCTTTTGTTTGTACCATTTTATTATTATTATTATTATTATTATTATTATTATTATTATTATTATTATTATTATTATTTACTAGGACTGGTGCTACCAGATATGGCTGTCTGAAGATATTGGCTTCCTGAGACGAAATGCACCTAACATTGATGCGTTTTGTTTTTCTACTTCCTTGTACCAAAGTTACTTATGTTCTGCCCCCCCCCAAAAAAAACCCCAACAACCCAACTTTTCCCCCCATTTTCCTTCTACCCATTTCCCCTTTTTCCTTTTATGTCCTCCACTTCCTCCCTGGTTTCCTTACTAAAAATGTACCAAACATTAATACTGTAAACCTTTCCTTATTTTCTATTGTAAAACTCAAAAAATCCACTATAAAACAACGAAACCAAACACTTTAACTCAAGATCAAAGTGTAGTATCTTTCTTCAGATGCTGCACTTCAGTTTCTTGTTCTCTGTCAGTGGAGGAATATCCTTCACGACTGAGACATTTTTTATTTTCGTTCCTTTTCTCCACATTAAAAAAACGACCCTGGTGTCTAACTCTGTCCCGTGGGTAGGCATTGTAAATATGAACTAGCGATTGAAGATACAAAGAGCTTAGAGAATAAAAAATACTTCTACAAAATAACGGAATGCAACATAAATACTATTTCAAAATACAATTCAGCATTAAATAACCGAAAAGGTTGATATACTGTAAAACCAAACAACCAAACCTATTCACTATGAGTATGCGCACAGGCTATCATCAAAGAATTCTCTTTTAACAAAACTTCTGCTATTAATAATATTGTTCTTTTGTGTGTCACACTTACCGGCAAATTTCATTGGTTGAGATTAAAGAACACACACGCTATCGTATTAATATATGGATTATACTAAATGTGATGGAATGGATTTGGTCAGTGTTTAATGAGATCACAGGCATAATCTCTTCCTTCTTCTTGAGTAGGGGGTGATAGACTGACGTGTTTACTTCTGGTGATGATATCATTATCTTCCGTTTCAAAAGATGCATGTAATATATTTATGATGTACAGCATTAACATAAGATGTTATATTGCAAACATCACATGGTGTACTGCTGATTCCAAAAATCATGTAAATTGATAAGTGCACGCTAAGGGCTTATTTGTAACATTCAAAAAATGACGTAAATATATCAAGTACTTCTGAGTTCATATATTCGTCCTTAATGTCCTCATGGCAGTAATTGCAAAAAACTCTTTATAAGGAAGGGGGATTTAAGACACTGGAATGCTGAGACTGATAATAAACTCAGAAATTCATGTTGAAGTAATGGTTACCTTATCCCTAACCGTGTTAATGTTTTATGTATTAATTTCAAAAAGCTGCTGAAACAATTTGATTTGAACATTACTTTACTTCAAGTATATTTTTAACAGTGAGTTGGAAGATATAAAGTCAGTCCCGGAAATAGCTGAAACCGTTTACGATTAAAACATTATTTTATTTCATGCATATTTTTAAAAGTTGGGTGGGAGATATGAAGGCAAACCCTGAAATGGCTGAATCCATTTACGCTTAAAGCATTACATTAATTAATGTATATATTTAACAGTGAGATGATGGTTCCCGAGATTGGATGAGATAAGTGTAACTATATACTAACAGAACACCCAGCGTTATCCAAGATTTAATGAGATAGGTGGAAAACATATAATAGCAGAATACCCAGCGTCGCCCGAGATCGAATGAGATAGGTGGAACATATATACTATGAGAACCTCTGGAATTGGGTGATGTGTTTGTAATGAAATAATCAGCCCAGGCAACACATCAAAGTTATTATTTTAGTACGGCGGGATAATGTGGATTAAAATTATGAAAAATAATTGTCGAAATTAGTAACATATCCAAGAATTATGAAAAACGATGAAATGTAAGTTAATTGATTGGTGTGTTTGTAATGAAATAATCAGGCCAGACAATATAGCAAAGTAATTATTTTATTAAGCATGGGGATGAAAAAGGTCGTTAAAATTTGTAAAAATAGTTGTCGAAATCAGTAACATATCCAATAATTATTAAAACTATCAAATGTGAGTTAATTGATTGATGTGTTTGTAATGAAATAATCACCCAGGCAAGGTATCAAAGTTATTATTTTAGATGATGTGGGTTTAAATTATAATAAAAAGTAGTCGAAATGAGGAGCATGTCCAAAAATTATGAAAACTTATGAAATGTGAGTTAATTGATTGGTGTGTTTGTAATGAAATAATCAACCCAGGCAATACATCAAAGTTATAATTTAATAAGGTAAGGGGCGATATTGTTAGTTATATTATGAAAAATTATTTTCGATATTAGAAACATATCCAAGAATTATGAAAATAATGAACTGTGAGTTAATTCATTGATGCGTTTGTAAAGAAAGAATCAGCCCAGACAATATACAGAATTTATTATTTTTGTGAGGGGATTACAATTATTAAAAAATATTGTCGAAATCCAAGAATTATGAAAAAAATGAAATGCGAGTTTATTGTTTGTTATGTTTCTAATGAAATAATCAGCACAGATAATGTATCAAAGTTATTATTTTAGTAAGGGGGCGGTAATGTGGGAAAATATATAAAAAATGATTGTCGAAATTAGTACCACATCCAAGAATTATAAAAAAATGATGAAATGCAAGTTAAAAGACAGATACGATTGTAATTTAAAATGATATAATCAACCCAGACAATATGTCAAAGTTATTATATTAGTAAGGGGGAGGTGATAATGCGGGTTAAAATTGTGAAAAAGTATTGTTGAAATTAGTTAAATATCAAAGAATTATGAGAAATGATGAAATGTAAGTTTATTGATGTGCTTGTAATGAAATAAGCCCAGATAATATGTCAAATTATTATGTTAGTAAGGGAAGGGGCGATTAACGGTTAAAATTATGAAAAATGATTGTCGAAATAAATAACATATCCAAGAATTATGAAAAATAATCAAATGTGCGTTATTTTATTGGTGTGTCTGTAATGAAATAATCAACACAGACAATATATCAAAGTTATAATTTATTAAGGTGGCGGCGATATTGTGGGTTAAAATTATAAAATTGCTTGTCAAAATTAGTAACATATCGGAGAATTATGAAAAATGATGAAACATGGGTTAATTTGTGGTGTGTTTGTAATGAAATAATCAGCCCATGGAACATATCAAACTTATTATTTTAATATAGGGGGCAATAATGTTGGTTACAATTATAAAAAAAATGATTGTCGAAATTATTAACATATCTAAGAATTATGAAAAATGATGAAAAGTGAGTTAATTGATCGATGTGTTTGTAATGAAATAATAAGCCCATGTAATATATCAAAGTTATTTTTTATTAAGGATAGGGATAATAAAGTGTGTAAAAATGTTGTGCAATGAATATCGAAATTAGTTACATATCCAAGAATTATGGAAAATTATGAAAAATGAGTTAATTGACTAGTGTGTTTGTAGTGAAATAATCAGCCTAGGAAATCTATCAAAGTTATTATTTTAGTAAGTGGGTTAAAAATATAAAAAACATGATTGTCGAAATTAGTAACACATACAAGAATTATAAATAAATGATGAAATGTGAGTTAATGGATTGGTGTGTTTGTAATAAATTAATCAACCCAGACAATATATCAAAGTTATTATATTAGTCAGGAGGGCGATATTAGGAGTTCAAATTGTGAAAAATGATGGTCGACATTAGTGACATATTCAAGAATTATGAAAACTGAGGAAATATGATTTAATTGATTGGTGTGTTTGTAATGAAATAATCAACTCAGAAATATGTCAAAGTTATTATTTTAGTAAGTGGGGCGATAATGTGGGTTTAAATTATGAGAAATGATTGTCGAAATTAGTAATATATCACAGAATTTGAAAAATTATGAAATTTGAGTTAATTTAGTTTTGTTTTTGTAATGAAATAATCAACCCAAGCAAGATATCAAAGTTATTATTTTAGTACGGGGAGGGGGGGTGATACATTTTTACCAAAAGGGTTGGAATAATATAATCGTGTCTTTATTCATGCTTAACGCCCACATAATATTTAACAGCAATATATCACAATGAAATATGCCGCCGTGGAATTTCTTCACGTACTGCTAGTAATTATTATTATTATTATTATTATTATTATTATTATTATTATTATTATTATTATTATTATTATTATTATTACCACTACTACTGCTACTGCCACTATTATACTTTACCTGTTAAAAATGACAAAATATCACGTTGACTTAGAATAGCTGATTTATGCCAAATTAATCATTGAATATTGTTAAATTCCGGCTTATATTTTAATTAAACACTAATCCATAAAACTTTCTAACTGTGCGTCGAGCGGATACCGTAATATTTAGTTAACTGCGCCACATAATAGCAAAGGCCCATACAAAATTTTAGCCAGATCGAACAAGGAGTTTTAGAGCCAATAGGTGAATGGATACACAAACAGATTTACATGCGGACCAAGAATAAATTATTATTATTATTATTATTATTATTATTATTATTATTATTATTATTATTATTGTTGTTGTTGTTGTTGTTGTTGTTTTCGTTGAAGAATAAAGGGACAAAGAAGAAGAAAAAGAAGAAAAAAAGAAGAAAAAAAGAAGAAGAAAAGTAGTTTTTCCCCATATTGCAACTGACTTAGTTTCTAACTAAACCATCTTAGTGAGACAAGTAAACAGAAACCGACGGATCATATTGAGATGTTCTACTCGTCTAAAACAGATAATAAAACGCGTGGTCAAACAGGAAAGAACGCCGGAAACTGATAGTTACATTAAATAAGGTAAAACGCCAGGGTTATTGATTAACAGTATTTCCTGTGTTCTTGCTGACTTGGTCTTCTTTCTTTCTTTGATCCGAGCTGAGTTCGTTTCGTATCCCTGCAATCATGGGATGTAATTCTGACTTAAACACCGTATCCGTTTTGTGACTCGTATTTCGCGGATCAAATCCACTAACAAGGTAGTTAATTTAAGACTGTCAACCTCAACATTCTATAGTGGTTGGCACTTTTATTTCATTAGGATTGACAAGCATTCTTCTCGTCACTTGAGGAGATTTTCATGGGGAGATATTATTGTTATTAACATTATTTTTATACTAGTTAAAGTACGCGTCTAAGGCAGGTTCCCGAACATTTCCGGGATTTTATAGTCAAGATTAGAAGATAACAACATCTATTATATATTTTTCAGACATTCTTTTTATTTTTAAAATAAATTCACGTTCATAACGATGACCGATATCGGCACAAAATTAATTGGAATGTTAACGCAAAAATCAATTGGCTGAGGTGATATTTGCTCTTACAACGACAAACATTTTACTTCCAAGGTCACAGGACCTATTCATTTTCCCCAGCCATATCCTATTTTAAACGTCATTATATGTCATAGAAAGTAGATGTGTTGGTTTGTGTGACCCTTACCCAATTATATTATATATATATATATATATATATATATATATATATACATATATATATATAATATATATATATATTATATATATATATATATATATCAGTATTTATCGTTACAATTTAAAGTGGTTATATTTAGGAAATGAAACAAAATTTAGAATTTTCGCAAATGTATTATTGTAGAAAAAGCAATAGAAAGTTGATACACAAAATATTATTCGATATGTCCACCATCTGCGTCAATAAATAGTTGAAGACTTTTAGAAAAAGCCTTACATGTGTCACGAATTACTTTCTAGGGGACTTTGACCCATTCCTTCTGCAGAGCTTCCAAACTTTTTATGGTAAGTGGCCGTGACCTTGCTCTCAGGGTATGATCAGATCCCCAAATCAAGGGGATTTAAGTCGGGGGAAGATAGGGTCCATTCCTCTTTGGGAATGAAGTGAAGGACATTCTCGGAAAGCCACTCCTGAGGTTATTTTTGCCCCATGTGATGGTGCGGAGTCGTTCTGAATAGACCTGGGACGTTTTTTGAAGTGCTTCTGTGTCCATGGCAACACTGCACCAACGAGGATGTCGTCTTGATAGTTTTGCTGGTTCAATTTCACCCCCCTGGTCAACAAAAAAGAGGGGATTTTTACCAGACTCTGTCACGACTTCCCAGACCATCACTGAGGCGGCACATTGCTTCCTTATCACCCACTCAGAACCCTTCGTCCCCATCCCTCGACCAAACCCGATCGTTTTGGGTGTTAAAGTGGTGTTCAACATCAAAGTTATTTTCATCATTGAAAACGTGCCATACTGAATGCGGGAAAGAAGAATCTGGGATCTTTGGAGTCGTTTATCAACAGCTTGAGCAGAAAGGTGTTGTTTCTTGACATGCTTGAGTGGAGACATCTTCAGGTTCTTTCGGAGTACAGTTCACATGATCCCATACGACACTCTCGAATCTTTAGCCAGATTCTGGATGGATCAATTAGGATTCCTCCTGATCTTTTCTCTGGTGGATTTAACAAGTTAAGGAGTTCTAGCTCTTCGAGGACGACCTTGCCCTGGCCTATTCTGAATGTCCCCAGTCTCCTCAAAACGTTTTAAAGTCCTCCACACCAGCATTCTGTTCACTTTCAGTCTCTTACATATATCCTCTCTGGAGTGTTCTGCTTTAAACAACTCAACAATTGCAGTTCGCTTGTTTAAAATTCTACTCGTGGTTATATTCTGGTATCTGAAAGTATAAAGATTCATGAATAAGTGTCAAAAATAGAGGAATACCGAGGAAAATGATTAAAATTATAGTTTGAAGTAGACTGCAACGCGAAATATTGATGACCCTATATATATATATATATATATATATATATATATATATATATATATATATATATATAAGTGAAATTGTCTGATTCTGTGAGTCTGTCTCTGTGTGTACATTTCCCTGCCAAACTACTCTTTCAATTTCCAGTCTACAGATTCGAGATTTGACATAAGAGGTATTGAGTTTTTGGAAAATCTTTTTATCGGTTGTCAAGGAGTCACAGTTGAAATTTCGAACGGAATTGGCCGACGAAACAAGAGCAGTCCACCCCCGTGAAGTAAATAAAGGATTCCGCTCGAAATTTCGTCCAAATACCCGAGTTCGACATAAACATTCCCGAGTTCGACAAGATACACCTGAAGAAAGTCGGAGATTATATCGACCGAAACATTGTGAAAATTACACACAAGATGAGAACAGTAGTCCGATGAATTATAATACTAATTTTAGTACTAGTTATTTCTGTGTGAATGTAACTTTAAATTTAAAACTGAAAATATATATAAATAAAACAGAATGAAAAAATATTTTATGTGAACAATTCATATTTGGGGAATTAAATTAAGTTAACAATCATTCATTTTCTTTTCGATATTTTATTTTATTTATTCCATGTGAAATATTCTACATGCAATAATCATTATTGGTATACTTATATGTCTGTAAAACTAGCGGTGGGGCGCCCGGTGATCTTAGTCACATTAAAGTTTTAAATTTAAAATCAAGTATCATGCTTCAATCATGTTCTAAACAGAAACATTCATTTCGAACGCGCTCCTGTCATATCAAAGAACCTTCTATTTATTTTATATGCCTGGCATTACTGTTGATTTAGCAATAAAACTTTTCAAATGCACTTGTGATGCTAGGCTATGCAAGGTGTAATCTCTGGTCAAAATTGCCTGTTTCTTCTTTCATTGGTATTAATTCGATTATCGATTATCGATACTTATCAAAGACATTCCGAAACAAAACCTATCTAAGAACAGTGTCACGTTCATAAAGTATCTTCCGATGTAATAAAACATAGTCCAACCGTTTTCTAGTCTATAAGGAACGAACCAATAGACACAAAGGCACACATACAAAGTTTATTTTATATAATATCAATAGTAGAGATAGATATACGAAATCTATTCCATATCGATTAGCTGCAGGAAATATATATTTCCTTCCCCGTCTTTATCGCTCTGCTGGGGACATCATTTTAAATTTACGGTCGACTTCGTGTTAAATACGACTGCTTCTTGCTGCCAGCGACATTTACTCGTTTTAGTCGGGAATATTTTTTTTATGTTGTTTTTTATTTATTTTTTTTTTGTTCGCAAGGAAGTGAAAAAAATGTCATTTAATTGGGCAGTCAAGGAATTGGTTTCAATTTCATCCATCTTGTTTGTTAGCACCATTCTTATTTCCCCCTGCTCGTTATCAGTTACCTTTTTTTATGTTTTTCTTTCGTTTTTTTTTTTTTTTTTTTTTTTTTTGCTTTAAAAGGAAACTAATTAGGCGCTTTTTTTTGCGGAATCTACAGATCCGTAGGAAAAGCTATGGTCATTGGCTTCATAAGTGACAGACTTGTATACCTTCGTTTTCGGGCACCTGTTCTCAATTCTACTCGTTATATACATTAAGTGTAGCATATATGTTGTCTTTTACACTTTTTTTTTTGTCTACAACCTTCTATCTTTGTTGCATATTGGTCTCGTTCGAGCCCCAAAATTCCGTTACTGTTACTATGATGTAGCCGTAAAAAATATGCGACTACGACACAAACAGGAAGTATTGTACATCTCCTATAGTCGGAATCGATATAAAGTGACGATCCAAAATTCAGGCGGAAGGCCTAGTCAAGCAACACCGTATTAAACACTGAGCAATTTCCAACGTCAATGCTGGGAGGTTAACGGCGAGTAAATGGTTAACGACACGGATTGACAACCTGCGTGTGCCAAAACTAAACCCAGTTCTTTCCACAAGAATATTTCCATTTAAAGACGGTGGCGACTATCAGGTGGTACCTTCCGTAAGGACCTGATGTCTTTCTAGAAAATAATTCTAACTGAAAAGATATCGGGGAAACGAATGCCAACAATAATCATCTGATCTATACGTAATAAATGCTGCTAAACGACAATCATCATCATCATCATCATCATCATCATCATCATCATCATCATCATCATCATCATCATCATCAGGTAGATGTGGATGGCTAAGTGGTAAATGGTATGGATTGACCACCCGAGTCCGCCAAATTCAAATCCAGTTCCTCCCACTGAAGCTCTTTTACTAATAGATGTTGGCATTCATTTCGTGGTCCGTCCCGTAAGTACCCGAAATCTTTCCAGAAGGTATGCTAACTAGGAAGATGCCAGGGAAAGAAATGCCAACAATAATGATCCGATCCCTAGGAAATGAAGAACAAAATCATCATCAATATCATCACCATGAAATTCGAAAAGATCGTTATTTTTATGGCAAGTGCTCGTCTGAGCTCCAATATATCGCCCCCCTATTGCCAAACTTTCTACAAGAATAACATGACTACAACCACTATCACTTGACTACAACCGCTATCAACAATTTACCTCACTCTCTATCTGTGCCCAAATCTAAACGCTGATTCAATGAACAAAGCTTTTTCCCAGAACTTTCCGCCCGTTAAACACTGTTCCGCTGGCTTGATTCCCGGTTGGATACAACATAGTAGCCTTCAAATCTGATGTAAACAAGTTCTTATTGAGCCGTCCCCATAAATAATCAAATTCTACCCAATTTACACCAATAGTGATTAGTACACTACCACCTTCTATTCATTGACCCTTATACTTGAGTGATCGTCGGGCCTTGATAAGTGTCGACTCCCTAGTTAAAAAACAATCATCATCATCATCATCGTCGTCGTCGCCGCCGTCGTCGTCGTTAGGTAGCTGACGTCTATTGGTTAACGACACTAACTGACAAAGTGATTGCATCTAGTTCAAATCTAGTTCACCACAGGAACACTTTCGCTTAGGGATGTTGGCAAACTTCATCTGCTCCCTGCCGTAAGAACCTGCTTTCTTTCTAAAAAGCATTCTTAGAACAATATCGGGGATTTGATTCATTCAAAATGAATGAATAATGTTCACCAGGGTCATCAGATTCTCCATTGACAGCCGCAATTGCGTGTGAGATTGAGTATTTTTCCATGTCATAACGAAGAGAAGTTTGTTCATCTAGAACATCAAAGAGATGAGAGCAAAAAGTGAGAAAAGTCACCATTTCAAGCAATGGGACGCAAAAAACGATAGTAATCTTCAGAAACATTGGATTTTGACTGTCTTGTCTTAACGAGAAGAGGAAGATGTGAGAAACACAAGGGCATTGTTGCCTGTCTACAAGAAAACAGCGGAAAATATTAAAATTGTCGATTATTTTTATGTTTGAAGGTTGAACCAAATAACGTATAAGGCAATACAAATAAAAAGGCTCAACAAACAAAGGTAGATCAATAAGAAGTGTATTAGGAAAAGTATATTTACAGTAAATTTACATAATCTTTGTCAGGTAAGAGGGTCTTGGCTGGAGAACATACCTGCTCTCGGCTCGGCCTTCGGTGGCTTCTGGTTAACACACACTCAGACTAACCGAATCTTGTTATTTATGTGTACTATTATCCACTTATGTAAATGAGTGGGTGCCACCACAACAATTATTATTATAAAATTATAAAAGTCCATTATTATGTTAAAATTACAAAAGTCCATTATAATGATGAAATTATAAAAGTTGATTATTATGATGAATTTATAAAAGTCGATTATTATTATTATTAAATTATAAAAGTCGATTATAATGATATAATTATAAAAGGTGATTATGATGAAATTGAAAAAGTCGATTATTATGATGAAATTATGAAAGTCGATTTTTATGATGGATTTATAAAAGTCGATTATTATGATGAAATTATAAAAGTCGATTATTATGATGAAATAATAATTGTTGATTATTATAAGGAAATTGAAAATGTCAATTATTATATTGAAATTATAATAGTCGATTATTATGATGAAATTGAAAAAGTCGACTATTATGATGAAATTATAAAAGTCAATTATTATGAAATTATAGAATCGATTATTATGATGTAATTATAAAGGTTGATTATTGTGATGAAATTATAAAGTCGATTATTATGATGAAATTGTAAAAGCTGTTTATTATGATGAATGTATAAAAGTCGATTAATGTGAAGAAATGATAAAAGTCAGTTATTATGATGAAATTATAGAAGTCAATTATTATTATGAAATTATAAAAGTCGATTATTATGATGAAATTATAAAAGTCGATAATTATGATGAAATTATAAATGTAGATTATTATGATATAATTATAAAAGTTGATTATTATGATTAAATTATAAAATGGGCTTATTATGATGAAATTGAAAAAGTCGATAATTATGATGAAATTATAAAAGTTGGTTATTATGATGAAACTGAAAAAGTCGATTAATCTGATGAAATCATAAAAGTCGCTTATTATGATGAAATTATAAAAGATTGTTATTGTTATGAAATTATAAAAGTCGATTATTATGATTAAATTATAAAAGTCGATTATTTTGATGAATTTATAATAGTTGATTATTATGATGAGATCCCTGGGTGTAAGAAAGCATTCTACTATAATAGTTTCTATCCCAGAAATGCTAGACTAGATAAATGTTCCAGGTTCCTGCTTTCCCAACTGTACTGGCATGCAGAAGTTCAAGTGTAATGTGAACGGACATCCCACTGCTCAACTCCTTACATAGTATCCCTGAAAATTATGCCCCCGATAGAAGTCTGCTACATCAAAGTGGCACTGTGCCTTGTTTGGGATGAAAATGAAAGAAGAAGAAAAAAGATCAGTTCGATACACAATCATTTAGCGGACGGACAAGGCTTTTGGACAGGGCGCCCCTGGAAGTCAATAAGTAGCAACTTAGCAAAATATAGTCGATTAAAAAGCGTGCAAAACTTGGCAAAGAACGTAGCAAGAATAGTTGATAATATCAAAAGATAATTCACGCGTGAGCGTTTTCATTTTCGAAGTAAATCACCTTAAATTTTAGGACGCATGGAAGGAGGATATGGAAGTAAATGGTTTTTTGTTTTTTTTCATTTTGGCTTTGCTGATGTTTACACCCTGTCGATAAACTGTCAATATATGTATACACACATCAACACACAATAGAAAATACGAGACAATAACAAGCCACAACATGGTTAAAATGAGCATAAATGTTAATACATGTTATATGGACTGTCATAAATATATACCGACAATATAAAGTTTGTAGGTAATAGGCAATGTATATATATATATATATATATATATATATATATATATATATATATATATATATATATATACATATATATATATATATACATATATATATATATATATATATATATATATATATATATATATATATGAATACAAACAAAAAAGCTCTGCCAAAAGACATCATGGCAGGTAAGAAAGAATGTATTGTATTATTTTTTAAAAGAATCCTGATGAGAGCTTTGTTATTAGCCGAAAATTTGAAAGTTTAAATCAATAAATATTTGTCTATTTAAACAAAAAAGTACAAATTCGCACGTGGTCGTTTTTTTAACCTCATATTTTGAATTTCATTTTACTTTCTGCTTCTAAAAAGTGGATTGCTACTAATACTATATATACATATATATATATATATATATATATATATGTTCGTATATATATATATATATATATATATATATATATATATATATATATATATATATATATACCATAGAAAAATGCGAGCATGAAAAGAAATATAGTTAATCTTAAACGGTACAGGACTAGTTGTTAAAACTGGAAAAGAAAAGACAAGATATTGTAGTAAAAAATATTATAAATGTATAACTTAAAATATTGGAGAAATAAGAATTGATCATATAATGTTAAAAATTTAATTTAAAAAAAAATTCTTAATGCTGCAATTATTTAAGTTATAGATTTATTATATATTTTATTAGAATTTCTTTTTTCTTTTTTTTCCAATTTTAACAGCTAGTCCTTTACTTTTCCATGTTCAAGCTTAACCATATTACTGTTCATGCTCGCATTTTTCTATAATCCATGATTTTGCAGATTTCCAATAAATGCACTTGTTGTTTGTTTAATTTCAGCCTTACTTTTTTGTCCTCATAAACACGCATGTAATCACAATGTACGGCACTCGTCTGCTTTCAATATAATCCCCCAATTAGCCCCCTTTCATGCATTCATTCTCTCTGTTTCACTTGTTGCTTCTTTTTTCGAGACAGTAGTCGTTGAAGCGACGATGTTGCCATTGAAAATTAATCATAAAATGTGTCGCTCACCTCTTTATATATTTTTCACGATTTTGTAACACCAGAAAATTCATCATAACTTTCGTTTTACTGAACGAAAATTGCGAATTGATTTTTTTTTAAATATAGCTAAAATGTGGTTTATAAACAGTAATAATTGTTCACAATTTGGTCGAAAAATAAGTAAGCGGTGAAGATTTAAAGCAGTTCTAAATGACTAAAACTACCACTATAATCAAACACGGTAGAATCTCAACTCGTACGTAAGAGCTTTCATTCGTGCCAGGTGTACAAACACTGGCACTGTTCACTAAGTAGAAAATCAAAGAAAAGGGTATATATATATATATATATATATATATATATATATATATATATATATATTTAAGTTATACACGCCAAATATAGGGGAGATAAGTTATGTAAACTGTAATGTAGTCGATGTCGATATATATATATATATATATATATATATATATATATATATATATATATATATATATATATCGACATCGACTACATTACAGTTTACATAACTTATCTCCCCTATATTTGGCGTTTGTTACTGAATGATTCTGGGATATCTATCTTCTATACTTTTATAAATTTAGTTTTTTGTGTGCATTGATATTCATATTACCCCCCCCTTTTTCTGTTTATTTAAAAACATACAACTTTCTTTTATATGGCCGTGGAATTGCATTCACTAGCAAAAGATCTAGCTTTTTTTTTCTTTTTTTTTACACAGTGATTACCACTTATCAAGACCCGGAAGCCACTCAGGGATAAGGGTTATTGCAAGTACATTACGTTAGTGTGGAGATTTGATGAAGTGTTTACTTAAGGGGGCGGTTCATTAGGAATTTGTTAACGTTGGACTTCAATACATCCAAATTGTAGTCCGGTGGGAAGCAGGCAGACGGAATAGAGTTCCACAGGCGAGCAGTTCTAAGAAAGAAGCTTTGTTCATGGAATCCACGTTTTGATTTGCATATCCTTTTAAACATTCATTTTAATTAATTCATTATTAGTTTTTTTTTTGTTTTCTTATGGGATAATCATATATAGTTAACTATTACTTGTAATTATATTCATGCAGATATTCTACATACTTTTTTTGCGTATATAAGGTTATAGTACACATAAACTTTTATTTCTCCCTCTTTCTCCCTATATATATATATATATATATATATATATATATATATATATATATATATATGTATATATATACATACGTTTGTTTTTTAAAAAAATGCCTACCAAACTCCTCTGTCAGTTTTTGATCTACAGACATGAAATTAAATATATAGATTATTCGAACCCATACGAAACTTTATATTTTGATTTTAGCAGGGGAAAATTTGTGCAAAAGTGTGAAATAAAAAAAGATAGAATTTGCCAGGTGAAGGTAGAACGACGGCATTACGAATATGCATGCGCATCGCAATAGCTATTGGTTCATATTTTAATGTTTAATCTTGCAGCATACATGCCTTGAAAGTTCAGGCATTAACGTCAAACGAAAATGTAAATCGTAAGCTAAACGTTTTTGTTTATATTTTCGGTGGTAGAGCAGGAACTATTTTCTTTTTTTTTTTTTTTACTTTTTAAATCATTACTATATATTGGGTCCAATATAATAAAATAACAAGTGCATTAATAAAAATATCATTTAACCGTATTTTAAGACCGGCCAATGCCGGGCGGCCTGCTAGTGTATAATATAACTTATAGAAAATTCGGACAGATATATTTTGTTCCAATATTATGTATAATCGAACACCGTAGATTTGAAAAGGGACTTAACTCGGTATGTCTAATTTCGTAGTTGGCGATTGTATCTATTTTGCCGAGTACGCATTCTTGTAGCCGATGGGAGAAGGCGAATAATATTTATTTGCATTTTAAACAATAGCAATAAATTTCCCAATGACACCAATTTTTGGTCACTCATCCGAACAAAATCTTTTTTAATTAAGTTTTCTTTTTTCTTTCTTTCTTTCTTACCTTTTTACTTTTTTAATTTAATTTTATTTGATTTTTTTTTAAATTCAAACTTTTATTTATTAATTTTAATTTCTTTTTTTTTTCAAGTTAATTTCTTAAGTATTTTACTTTAGTTTCTTTTATCTTTTCATTTTTGCCTGATTTTTAGTTTTATGATATTACATTCGGTTAACGCATCACTTCGCAGATTTACATTTAAAAATGGGTCTGATTCAGAACTAAAATAAATTTCATTTTCTTTGTTTTGTTGTGTCTGTGTCCTTGCATGTTTTTATATAAAAAGAAAAAACTTAGTCAATTTGTACGCATGTCGGACGCTTTGTTGCGCTATAACTATATATCGCATTGTCACAGAATGCATGGACGCATGTTTATTTACATGCGTCCAATATACTACAGTAAACATATTTACCTCAATCAAGTTAATTAGTCCTCGCGCGAAAGAGCAGGACACAAAATGTTTTAAATAATAATGATAATAATAGAATAACAATAACAAAGACTTGTGCTGGCGAGGACTACTATTGACCGTAACCAGTTATACACTTCTTTTGAAATTTTCATCTCTATTTCTCGTTATGTACTGAATATTTTTAATAAAAGCTATATGAAATATGTTCCTTATTCAATTATAAAGATTTTCTATTCTGAAAGACGTTTAAGAAAATTTAGTCTAAAAAGGTTATTTTAAAGTTTTTGTTAAAAAAATTAAGATTTTCTCATTATTCAGACCTGTATTACAAAGAGGGGCGTGCAAAAAATGAGTTTTTGAAAAGAAGAGGATATTCAGACCTGTAATAATACAAAGAGGGGGTTGGAAAAATGAGTTCTGGTGTGAGGAGCAATACAAACTGAAATAGAGAGAAGGAGAGTTTTAAAATGTAATCTTAAAAAGATAAGATACAAGTTAGAAAAGCATTGCATCCAATGCATGAAAATTGTTAAACAAAATCTTTTTACTATAGGCTTTAAAAATAAAGGTACACGATTCAATTTGAAATTTATTTATCTTCAAAGTGCACTTTTATAAATTTTACAAAGTAAGGTATAAAAATGTAATTTAAATTGAACCAAATAATTACCTAACTAATAAAAGCATCAATGTTAGGTGCATTTCGTTTCAGGAAGCCTATATCTTCAGACAACCTGATTTGTTAGCACCAGCGCACATTTAGGGATTGATAATAAGTTACTTGTCACCACAATATAATGTATGTTTTTTCAAAACTTTTCAGTCCATCTGACTGAACGTTTGTAGGGAACTTTGCTACGATTATATGCAGCGATCCACGTATTATGGTATCTGTAAAATGCACAGTTAGAGGTTTATAAGGATTAATACGGTTTATTCCCACGGATACCTTACATACCTTACATACCTTTTTTTTTCGAAACTACTGAGTTGATATGGTTGTAATTTTGTATGAACATTTACTCGGCTAAGGTTCAGAGAACCAGGTATTATAATAATCGTTCGATGCATAGTTAGGTATAAGTCAGCATAATACCACATTTACTGCAAAAGGTTTCTCAGAAACCACAGCGTTGATCTGACTAAAATGTTGTATAGACTTTTTTAATAATGATAAGGTGAAGCAAACCAAGTATTATTGTATGCACAGTTAGGGATTAATAGGGATTTAAAGTGATTAGTCCTGTTTTCATAACTTGGATCGGTAGAGGGAAGGAGTTGTACAGCGACGCATCTACGATCTCGCTCGTTAATATTGTGTTATTTCAGACATGATAGAAAGCTCCTACCGCCTTTGGGATTTGTACATAACTGGCCAACTAGTAGATGGCCTGCCTCCCCCAAAGATAACCGACTTTTATCAAACGAAAATGTAATCATGTCGTTGTTTTAGCGACAATTTTATCGTGCCACCCTATATATATATATATATGTGTGTGTGTGTGTGTGTGTGTGTGTGTATGTGTGTGTGTGTATGTGTGTGTATAAGACAAAGAAAATCAAAACTGTAAGTTCAAATTTACAATCAAAATTTATTGTTCAACAGAATACTCCGAAAATATATATATATATATATATATATATATACGTATATATATGCATATATATATATATATATATATATACATGTATAATATATAATATACGTATACATATACATATATATACATATATATACACATATATATGTATATATATATGTGCATATATATATATATATATATATATATATATATATATATATATATATATATATATATACACGCCCTCGAGAAAAGGGGAAAGGAGAACTAGTGCGAAATTTTAGCAGAGGATTTTATGTTTGTTTTTGTTTTAGTTATAAGCGATCATCCCCCTCCATTTGCAAATCGGATATCGTCAATAAAAGACATGGATCAGATAAAATCCAATTTCTTGCATGGCGAAGGATTTTGAGGGACGGTGGTGAAAGAAAGGAAAACCAAATATCGCCCAAAAGGAGGGAAATGATTGCGTGACGGTTTCGATTTCAATTCTTGTCTAATGGTGGGCATAACCATGCAGCGAGGATTTCTGTTTTTAAACCAATCTGTCATCATCGCAATGGACGTCCGGGCAACGATCTAACTGACCAACAAAGTAGAAGACCTGATCGGTGGAAGCCTTCTCGATCTTAGGCAAAAGCAAATACAGTCTAGAATAGAAAAATGTGTGCCTATCTTACATTATAATAATGTTAAGTAAAAGATGAATAATAAAAGTAACCCGTAATTCTTTAGGCCACGGTTTTTCAAAGCTAAATGCTTCTCTTCAGAAAAAAGAAAGACTAAAACTATAAGAAAAATGTAGATATACATAGAAACTGGCTTGATTACACTTAGATTGGAAATCTATATATTAATACGATATCGTGTGCGTTATTTTGTGTGTCTTTTTTCTTCTGGGTGATTTTTCTTTAATACTTATGACCTTCCATTTCTTGTTATAAATAATTTTACCGAGAATTCTTCATAATTTAAGGTGTTGGTTTCGATTATAGCTGATGGCATTCATTTCATCTATTTTTTATATAAATACTTTTACCAGGATTTCTTCGTAAGTTTTGGTTTCGGTTTCGATTATAGCTGAAGGCAAAATATAAATTCTTCATAAGTTTAAAATTCGGTTTCCGTTCAAACGAATGTACCTAAGTAATAGGAATATATTTTATTTATTTTTTAAATCACAACTCTATAATATATAAAAATTGATAGAAAATAGACTCTATAATAAGAATACTATGCACGAAATTTGCATAAATCAAAATATTATATTATGTTTATTAATCTACTCTGTCGTTCCTGCTAGCTTAGATAAAAACAAAAGAGCTACAATAATATCAAGTAGGAACTATGTCTTAGGACTTTTTATATACCGTCTAGATCATAATATGTACGATTTGCAAACGCACGTCGCGTCTAGATATATTAACATAGACTTTTACAAAATTCTTTCTCGTGTGTGTTCTGCTTTTTCGTATAAAAGCGAAACTAAATCTAATGCGAAAGTGTGGTTCTCAATTTACGCTGAGCATCCACAGATCAATATATCAACATCAATATATTGCATATGAAAGAGTTCGATATTGACTTTCCACAGCTCCCGCTAGTGAGAATAAGGAAGAAATTACGACATAGTAAACAAAAAGTAAGTATTTATTTGCTTCACGACGAAAACAAGTTAGACAAAAGGTCGTTTTTAATGTGGGAGAAAAACCCAGCTCCCCCTCCCCAAAAGGGGGCACTCTGGCAGTATCCAAATAAATAGTAATTGTCTCAGTATGAAGATCTTCCCCTACATTGACCAAGGACCAATTACAAAACAGATACCATCCAGCCAAAATTTACTCCCAGGCGAAAGTAAAAATAAAATATAAAGTACAATTTTTTTTAAAAAAATAAAATAAAAATTATTAAAAATATTAAAAGTAAAAATAATATAATTAGGAGGCATTATACGAGAAAAGGAAGAATGAAATATGAGATTAAAAAATAGAAAGGCAGTATATATGTAAAGTAATAGTTAAAATAAATAGTAGCAAAAAAGAGAGTCATTATAAAGTAATGGAGCAAACAGTAAAAGAAAAAACATTCAGTTTTGAAATGCCATGGCCCAAAGAAATTACCTTTGTTCTTCTTTCTCTCTTGTACTTTTCCTCATTTTTCTGATGTTATAGAAAATTTATATCTAATTTTATTATTCATATTTTACTTAATATATTTAATTGGTCCTCTTAACAGTATTGAGCTTTTTCTATCTTGATAAGTTTTCGCTAAAATTACACTCTAGATAACCTAATTTCTTCTGTTTACAGTATTATCATGCTATGTCTAAAATAAACGTAAATTCCATGGTTAAAGTTTATTGTCTAAAACTCTCCGTCTGTGGAACACAATATTGACGATCTGCTTCCCCGCTAACTGTAACACCATTGTTTTCAAGTCTAACAGGAGCATGCTTAATTTGAGCTGTTCTTTTTAAATAAACAAACACTACTAAAGTTCTCTCGTTATGGATAATCACGATGTTGTCGCACTGCTCACGTGATACTTATGTACGCTTATCCTCGACTGGTTTTTAAGCCTTGATATATGGTAACACGCCTCCCCTTTACTCTTCGCGGAAAAATGTGACACCAGGTCGGAAGGTGGGGACTGAAAAGCCATTTCAGAAAACATTTAGTCTTTCCTTTACAACATGATTGAGCAGCCCCGTCGACATGCCGTGTAAAAGGTGGCCCGAGCGATTACTAATAAACCTCTTTATTCCTAGATGCTGGAGAGCTTACTACTCTAATACTATCTGCCCTTGGACTGTTAGAACTTGGAATTCCTCCCCTTTTTTTTCCTGCTCCCCTTTTTTCCTGCTAATAACTGAAAAAATGTCAAAATACAAAATCTTAAAAAGTGAAATCCCAATAACTGAATGGAAGTAAGAATGCGCTAAAATCAAATGTTTTAAACATTCTGTCCACACCTGGCATCAATTGAAATAAATGACTCTTGTCTTCAGGAGGCCTCAAGTTTTGACAAGCTTCTGGGCTTGACAATTACTCCTGATCTTAAATGGAACACGCACATCAAATCTGTTGCCAGGGCCGCTGGAAAAATGGTGGGATCTTTCTAGCGATCCAGTAGATATCTCACTGCTGATGCAATTCTCTATCTATATAAGAGCCAGGTACGTCCAAGGATAAAGTACTGTTGCCACATCTGGGCAGGAGCAGCTAGAAAGAACTTAACCTGCCTTGATAGAGTTCAAAATAGACTTCGTACCCTCGTAGGAGATGCCCTTTTCTCTTCCCTGCAACCTCTATCTCACAGAAGAGATGTTGCGAGCTTGTCCTTGTTGTATCGTTACTTTCATGGAAAGTGTTCGACTGAGCTTCAGTCTATGGTCCCCCCTCACCAAACTTTACCAAGAAACACTCGTCTAGTTGAAAACACAATCAATAATTGCCCCCACTCTTTATCTGTGCCTAAACCTAAACGTAGATTCCATTAACAAAGCTTCTTTCTTAGAACTGCACTCCTGTAGAATTGTCTTCCGTTTTCCTGCTTTCCAGCTGACTACAATATGGTTGTCTTCAAGTCTAACATAAACAAGTTCTTGATGGGCCATTCCATATAAGTTAACAAATTTACCGAATTTACATTACTAGTGATTACTATATTTTCCAATTTCTACTGTACACTCTTTAACCCTTATCCTCGAGTGGCCTCTTGGCCTTGATAATGTGGTGATGCCTGTGTAAAAAAAAAATGAACCGTAAGCCTTGAAACGAAAAATTAGAAAAGCTTTAACTGTGAAAGCTGCACCTTTTACAATCGTGTAAGACATCGGGTTTTATATGATATGTGAAGTTAAGCGATGTTTATTCTAGTCATATCCAAATGGCAAACAATTTGGAAATAAGGTGCAGCGAATTAAGTATTATAATAACTGTTCAATACAGAGTTAGGAATTAGTCAGCACATTTACTCTAAAAGCTTTCTCAGAAACCACTGGTTGATGTGACTAAAATTTGTATGGAACTTTGTGATAATTAGGGCTAGGACAACAGCATATTCTTTCTTTGTTTTGACTCTCAACTATATATATATCGATATCTTATGTTTTTATATGGAGCGGTGTGGTTATTGGTTGATTAATTGCGTTTAACTGTGTCGGATATATACTCGAGAGATAATGTAATGAAAAGAATATGCTGTTGTCACAGCCCTAGGTATAATAAGGTGAAGCAATCTATTATCATTGTTTGAGGTGGGCGCACAGTTAGGAAGTAATAGAGACTAAAAGTTATTAATCACCGAAATACCATATTAACCCAAAGAGGTTTATCGAAAATCACTGAGTTGATCTGGTAAAAGGTTGAACGGATATTTGCTACCAAGCGCCGTATATGAGAAGATTCTAGGCGTATCCCTGCAAAAATATGCAAAATTTAAAATCATCTGGCTAACGCGGGATAACCATTTGACTGGATACCGCTTTTGAATGTTAGAAAATTGATAACTCACTAACATTAAGATTCTTAACTTTTTCGCAAAGAAGTTGGTTCAATCCACCCGGGTTGTGTACCGGAACAGGACCAGATCAACTGTGAAAGTGCCAACAGATATAGATTTCAGAATAGTATACTTATTGCATACAATATTTTAATGGAGCTAAAATGTTAATCTGTAACGTTACGTGGCGTAACACTTTACTTCAGTAATCTATAAAAATAAAACTCGAAAGAAATAAGTTAAAATCCGGGTCGGCATTTTTTTTAAACAAACGCATTTAGTACCATTAGTCTCCCGTCTCTCGTTGCCACATGTCTATATAACCCGATCCACGTTTCTCTTTCTTCAGACCGCACGCTGGTCACAGCCGATCCACTGTCTCCTTTATTTTGCACGTCCATCTCTTTCGGCGCCGACTTTGTTTGTACCCGACCACATGATATCTTTTATTTTCTTCTTTTTCTACACACAAGCCTGAACACGCTTGCCAATTTGCATACGCGTTCAAACGCTGCTCCTGCTGCTAATACAATCGCTCGCAATCCATCCTGCTGCTGATACTCTCATACGCGCTCGTCTGCGCTGTGTTAGGAATTAAGTATGCTTGAAGTACTGTTGAAGAAAAATGTACCTTATAGAAGGCAATGCAATGCAAAGGTTTAGCAGATAGGCACAAACTGAAGAAATAAGACATATACCGGCTGTATGAGTAATGACGATTCACCTTTATCAATATGGTGTATATGTATATTTTTATATATTATACTTGCATTGTGGTCTTACTTGCGTCAGCATAATCACCTGTATTTTATTCATAGTAAACGTCGAGTATACCCGTATTTTGCCACGCATGCGCTAATTAAAGTTGTAGGTTAAACAACATTATTTTTGGCAGTTTTTGTATGTTTATAGATTTCGACGTTAGGCTGACTGATAAAGTAGTGGGGGGATATATTTTTCATCTTTTAATTAACGCATGCGCATGCGCAAAATACAATGTATATAATCGAATTACGCTACGCTATGATCAATGTTCTTTTTTCAATTTTTACCTCTTAGTAGCCATTTAACCGGTTAAAAACCAAATCGAAAGTGTTCTACAGGTCCAAATACTCTGTAATCAAAATTCAATCCGTAAACTAAATATTTAGAGAGGAGTTTGATATAGATTTTTCGTACACACACCGACAAAATCACTCATATATATATATATATATATATATATATATATGTATATATATACATATATATATATATGTATATATATACATATATATAGTGTAGTATAAAAATTATGTATATATATGCACATATGTGTATATATGTATATATATATTTATATATATATATATGTATTTATATATATATATATATATATATATATATATATATATATATATATATATATATATATATATATATATAGAAAGCTAGAAATCATAAAGAGTGAAATAACCGCAGCCAAGATAAGATATACCGAAATGACAACAACGGATCAGGAATTACTGATTTCTGAAAAATTTACAAGTGTAACAGCACGTAGGAGAGCATGGGAGAAAATATCAGCAGGAGCTATAAGATAGCTTGTTTGCGAAGATATTAGCAGCAGCAGCAGCCGAAAAAAGCACATATGCAAATTAAGAAGTGTGCGCGAGCTTGCAGACCAGAAGAATAAAAAGGACACCACATGGTCGACAGAAGAAAAAGTAAGGTTGCAAAAGATGGACGTGTAAAGAAGTGGCGGTCTACGACTGTCGTGTAGTGGAGCAGAAAGAAAAACACGACCATGTGAGATAGACATGTGGCATAATATATATATATATATATATATATATATATATATATATATATATATATTCGTGTCCAAAGATGTGTTCATATTACATTCTATGCAGTTATGTTGACTGTAGAAACTATGCATAAATAAAATTCAAGGTAATAGTTACATGAAACCGATCATCTCATAAGAAAAGATACTAAATGAATAAATAATTAATTAAGATTCTTTTCTTAAAGACATATGCAAATTATTAGTTTTCATTGATCACTCGCATATCTATGACTGAGTATATTAAGACGTTCGTTTTAATAAGTTTTCAATAGTAACAGAAGGTCGTTAACATCAATGTCAGAGCGAGAAAATAAATTAACTTATATATATATATATATATATATATATATATATATATATATATATATATTGCTTTTTCGGGTTACGTAAATACTTTAAATAGAGTCCACCGGTATATATACGTATATATGCCTTTTTCCGATGGGATATGATTTGGGCTTCGAATATTACGCATTTTTTAATATTTTATGAACGTTTACTTGTCCGGTAATGTATCTTCATGGCTTGGCCTTCGGGCCAAGATCACATTGTAGTATCTTTTCTGATGCTACAATTCACCTTGTCTGTCTTCGGTCAGTGAAAGAGAAATCCTTCATGACTGAGACCATTTTATTTGTGTTCCTATCTAGAGTGCCCCTTTCCGGGGAGCTGGTTTTTCTCCACGTCTAAACTGATCTTGTGTCTAACTCCACCTTCCTGGGGGGGGGCAAGTAAAAAGGAACACTCATACAGAGATACAGAAGCGACTCTAGGATGGTGTCTAATAGGTAATTCAAACACACTTAGTTGTAAATTTAAACATTAAGTACATGCATTTCCTTGGAGTTTACGTCTGTCTTATTTTTAATTTATTTCTCCTACAACACAATGATGGGAGTCTCGTTTCTGGATTTTTGACATAAGGATAATCATTTGGATTATCTGGATGATTTCTCAAGGATCACTGATGTAGTGGATAAAGTATTAGCAAATTCAGTTGTAAAGTTACACTATTCTGGAGGTTGAAAATTCAATTCTCAAAGCGGGCGTCACGAAAAAATTAAATTACAAATTTCTGAGGATTTCAATCTAGATGTGGCTGACAGAACGAAACCCTTGTGAATTAAATAAAGGCGTTCGGTTCAAAATTCCATACGGATTCCCGTGTTCGACAGAAAATATTCTGTGTTCAATAGCAGATTCCCGAGATCGACAAGACGCACAGGAAATACGCCGAATATTAGATCGATAAAAAAAACCATTGTGCGAATAACACACAATATGAGCCCTTTCGGTGGGGCATTAGAATACGCCGACTCCCCCCCTGCAGAGGGTAAAAGTCCCTCAATGGGGGTCCTGGATATGACCTTAAACTATATCCAGTGGTGAGGCCCCAGCTTGTGGGCTTTGGGGAGTGTGGAGCCACCCTTTAATTACCAATGCTCCCAGATCCACTCTGACCCGGAGTGGTAGTACCTGTTAGGGTCCCAACTATGGGTTGAATAGAAACCGACGTGAAAACAACAAATATATTCTACTAAAAAAAATTTTTCTTCAAAATCTTAGGATTCGGCATTAAATAATCCGAAAAGGGTTAATATGCCGTAAAACAAAAACAACCAACCAACGTGCAATATGAGAACACTAGTTGGAAGATCTGAAGTTATACAAATGATAGCCTTGTGTCATACATGGTACTAACCTGCATTTTGGTCGTCAAAGAAATGTTGAGGATTTTATTCTCAGAGCAGTCATCACATTGAAATAATGTTCGATCAAACACGATACGGAAGGGGGAAGAGGTCGATTGTGAGACTCGATGGTGGAGGCTGAAGATGACTCTCGTGGATTACAGTGCATGTTTTGAGATCTGGTTTGATCGTAATCCTTTTCACTAAGCTGGTGTACGGTCATGCTCGGAATGGTGTGGTCAACGCGTCAGGCAAATGATGAGGGTTGGGTTGGGTGTTGGAAGGTAAATGATGAATGGGAAATTGAGAGGAAGTTGAATTTAAAGAGATGAAAAGAAAAAGAGAGGGTGTTGAGAAAAAAGAGAAAGATGTGCCATGGAAAAGAACAGATAAAAGATGAAGAAAAGATGAAAGATGAAGAAAAGATGAATAACAGATGAAAAAAAACTGCGAAGAAAACGAACACGAAAAAGACCATTAAGTTAAAGAATGAAATATGATAATAATCGTGATAATCATAATAACAATTAAAAACAATAGTAATAAAGTGATAATAACAAAATAATAATGATGGTACTTATAATAATTTTAAAAAATAAACATAATGACAATAATCAAAATAATCATAATAAAAATAATAATGATAAAGTAATAATAAAATAATAACAACAATGATGATTGTAATAATAATTTTAAAAATAAACATAATAATAATAATAGAAATAAAGTAATAATAATAATAACAGAATAATAACAATGATGATAGCAAAAATAATTTTAAAAATAAACATAACAATAATCATAATAATCATAATAATAATAAGGTCATAATAATAAAATAATTATAATGATAATAATAATAATTTTAAAAATAAACATAATGATAATAATCATAATATCAATTATAAAAATAATAGTAATAAATAATAACAACACAATAATAATAATAATAGTAATAATGATTATAAAAATAAACATTATCATATTATCAATAATAATAATAATAATAATAATAATAATAATGACATAAAATACGATATAATAAAAATTATAATAAAGATATAGACGTTTATACTAGTAGCCAGATAAGACTAAGAATAATGTTAAAAAGAAAACGACGAACAATTATGAACATACAACCAGAGAGAGTTTAATAATAATAATAATAATAATAATAATAATAATAATAATAATAATAATAATAATAATAATAAACTAGCAGGATCTGTGGAAATTCTACATCGGATTCTTTCATTTGTAATAAATTGCTGCTGTTATTGCTATTGTAATAATTGTATCACCCCATTACTAAAATAATAACTTTTATATATTTCCTGGGCTGATTATTTCATTACAAACATTACAATCAATTAATTCAAATTTAATCATTTTCCATAATTCTTGGATATTTTAATAATGTCGACAATCGTTTTTCATCATTTAAACCAACATTACTGCGCCCCCTTACTAAAATAAAACTTCGATGTATTGGCCTGGCTTATTATTTCATTACATACGCACTAATCAGTTAACGAACATTTAATAATTTTCATAATTCTTGGACACGTTACTAATTTCGACAATCAATTTTCATGCTTAAAAAATTACTTCCCTTCCCTTACAAAAATATTAACTTCGATTTATTATTTGAGCTGATGATTTCATTACAAACACACCACGCAATTTACTCACATTTTATAATTTTTCATAATTTCTTAATATGTTACTCATTTCGACAATAATTTTCCATAATTTAACCCAAACAATCGCTCCCATAACTAAAATAATAATATTGATACATTGTTTGGGCTGATTATTTCATTACAAACACTACAATAAATTAACACACATATATCATTTTTCATAATACTTGGACATGGTACTAATTTCGACAATCATTTTTAATGATCTTAACCAAAATTATTGCTCTTCCGTTATTAAAATATTAACTTCAATATATTGTCTGGGCTGATTATTTCGTTAATAGCACACCAATCAAATATCTCACCCTTCATCATGTATAATAGTTCTTGGATATTGTACTAATTTCGACAATTATTTTTAATCATTTTAACCAGCATTATGCCCCCACTTTCTAACATAATAACTTGGCTATATAAACTGTGCTGGTTATTTTATTACAAACGCGCAAATCAATTAACTCGCATTTCATCTTTTTTCATACTTCCTGGATATGTTACTCATTTCGACAATCATTTTTCATAATTTTGACCGACATTATCGCCCCCTCACGTTTCTTAAATAAGAACTTTAATATACTGTTTTGGCTTATTGTGTCATTACTAAATTACCAATCAATTAACTAGCATTTCATCATTATTCATAATTTTTGGATATGTTACTAATTTCGACAATTATTTTTCACAATTTTAACCCACATTATCGCCTCTGTTACTGAAATAATAAATTTGATAGATTGCCTAGACTGATTACTACATTACCAGCACATGAATTAATTATTCTCATAGTATATACGTTCTACCTATCTTATCCAATCCCGGGTGACAACACGTATTCTGCTAGTATATATCTTCAACCTATTTTATTCGATCCCGGGTGACGCTGGGTATTCTGCTACTATATGTTTTCCACCTATCTCATTTAATCCTGGGCGATGTTGTGTATTCTGTTAGTATATATTTGCCTTTATCTCATCCAATCCTAGGACTGACTGACTTCATGCCCGCCACCCCACTGTTAAAAATATACATGAAATAAAGTATTGTTTAAATCATAAAATCTTTCAGTCATTTCCGGGTCTGATATCTTATCCACCACCCCACAGTTAAAAATATACATGAAATAAAACTAAATGGTTGCAGCCATTTCCGGGACTGACTTCATATCCCTCACCTCACAGAAAATAGAGAGATAAAGGACAAGACGAAAAAAGAAAAATGGGAAGAAAAACAACTACATTGAAAATTCATTAGGATGACAAACGACGAAAATAAGGAAAACACATGGACATAGATGCGAAAAGGACAAAGAAGCCAAGTAAGTGAATCCCTAATAACCGCATCACAAGATAACTCAATAAGAACTAAACACATCAAAGCAAAGATGGTCAGAACACAAGAAAACAGCAAATGTAGACTCTGTGGACAAAGAGGTGAAACGATAAACCATACAGTAAGTGGATGCAGCAAACTGGCCGAAAGGAAATACAAGAACAGACACAACCAAGTGGGAAGGGCAGTAAACTGAGAATTATATATATATATATATATATAGCTGAATGTCTGTGTGTGTATGTGTGTGTGGTCACGAAGAGGCTCCTATATGGTTGACTATTTAAAAAAAACTGATTACATATTTTTTTTTTTTTTTTTTTACACAGTGATCACCACTTATCAAGGCCCGGAAGCCACTCAGGGATAAGGGTTATTGTAAGTACATCACGTTAGTGAGGAGATTTTATGAAGTGTTTAATTAGGGGGCGGCTCATTAGGAATTTGTTAACATTAGACTTGAATACATCCAAGTTGTAGTCCGGAGGGAAGCAGGCAGACGGAACAGAGTTCCACAGGCGTGCAGTTCTAAGAAAGAAGCTTTGCTCATGAAATCCGCGTTTTGATTTAGGCACAGATATAGAGTGGGGGAAATTTTTCACAGTGGATTCAGCTAGACGGGTGTTTTTCGTGAAAGATTGGCGAGGGGGGACCAGGGATTGGAGTTCAGACGAGCACCTGCCATGAAAATAACGATAAAACAAGGATAGGCTCGCAACGTCTCTTCTGTGGGAGAGGGGTTGCAGGGTAGAGAAAAGGGCATCCCCCACTAAACCACGAAGTCTATTTTGTACTCTGTCAAGGCATGATAGGCTGTTTTTGGCAGCTCCTGCCCAGATATGGCAACAGTATTCCATCCTTGGCCGTACTTGGCTTTTATATAGATAGAGAATTGCATCAGTAGTGAGATGACTTCTGGAGCGGTAGAAGGATCCCACCATCTTTCCTGCGACCTTGGCAACAGACTTGATGTACGTGTTCCATTTCAGATCAGGAGTAAAGGTCAAACCCAGAAGCTTGTCAAAACACGGGGCCTCACCCAGACGAGAGCCATCCATCACAATTGATGCCAGCTGGGGATCAGAGCGTTGATGATGTAAGGATAGTAGTTTGGTTTTGGATGCATTAAAGGTAACTAGCCACATCTTTCCCCACTGAACCACGCGCTCGAGATTAGAGGAGAGAGAATCCGAGAGAAATTCGTCATTTACAGCCTTTGATGTGTTGCCGTAGATGGTCGTGTCATCAGCATAGATGTCAACGAATGATTTAAGTATGTGTTTAGGGAGGTCATTGATGTAGATCAGGAAGAGAGTTGGGCCCAGGATTGACCCCTGAGGGACTCCAGCATTTATATTGCAGGCCTCCGATTTTTGTCCATCTACCACTACTCTTATGAGCCTATCAGAGAGAAATGATTTAATGATTGAGAAAACATTTCCAGTTATACCGTAGCTGGAAATCTTGTGAAGTAGACCCTTATGCCATACTTTGTCAAAGGCCTTTGATATGTCGAGAGCAATTGCCCTAGAAAGGAAGCCTTTGTCAAGAGATTCACTAATCCTGTGGGATATAACCGTCAGCACATCTGCGGTAGATCTTGCAGAGCGGAAACCATATTGTGTGTCACTAAGAAGGTTATTCCTGCTGAGGTGGTTTACTATTTCTCTATTTAATATTGATTCCAGTAACTTACTCATAACACAGAGAAGACTTATTGGTCTGTATTGAGAGGGAGATGACTTATCACCTGAATTCTTAAATACAGGGCAAACTGAGGAGGTCTTCCAGGGGGTCGGAAAGCACTTCTCCTTAAGGCAGCGCTTAAATAGTTTCGTAAGTATGGGAGCAAGTTCTGGTTGAAGCTTTTTTAACACTATAATTGGGATGCCATCAGGGCCAGTTGCTTTACTGGAATCTAGGTTCTTGATTAGCTTGGCGACCTCATGCACGGATATTTGTATGTTACCTAGCTTGTTCTGTGTTATAGGAGGAAATATGGGGAGTTGATGGCCTTCGTCGCATAGGGCAGAATTAGCTGCAAATTCTTTGCAAATAGTTTGGCCTTGTCTGATGCTGACGAGATAACCTCTGATCCATTGATAATGGTTGGGATAGAACGCACACTTCTGTTCAAGATCCTATTTGTTATTTGCCAAAACTGGTGGGAACCAAGCCGCTGATCAGCTACCTTGGATTTAACAGACTGGGCATATAGCTCTCTTGCATTTTTTATTACTCTTTTACAGTGGTTGCTGGCAGTCCTGAAAGCAGCTTTAGTCTCAGTGCATCTATTACGTTGGTAGTTATGGAAAAAGTGATTTCTGTGCGCGATAGCAGCAGCACATTCTGGGGAGAACCATGGCTGGCTGTTAGGTTTTTGTTGGAATTTTTTAGATGGTATGAATTGGTCTATGCCTATAATGATAGAAGATGAATCCAGGATCAGGAATGGGTATGTTTGATCTTGAAGAAGGGTGGTTCATAAAATTGTGGGGTTTGCGTTCGCGCCTGTCCCCCAAAGTATGGAAATAAAAAATGAAAAAAAAAAAGAAACGTTTACAAGGGTTTTTGATATAGACGTACATAATAATAATTTGATAAGTATGTTTTAACTTAAATAGGGATAATATAATAAAATTGTGGGTTCTGCGTTCGCGCCTGTACTCCATGGAAATTTGGCACAAACTTTAACAAAGACTTTTCATATCTATTTGCGTAAGTATACTTTGATAATTATGTTTCCATTTGAAGAAATATGGTCTAATAAAATTATTGGGTGTTCGTTCGCGCCTGACCTCCATAGAATGAAAATATGTCACAAAGTTTAACAAGGTTTTTTAAAAGGGGTAAGGGTCCACAATAACACCTTAACTTTTATCTTAATTCACGTTAGGTTTTATTTATTTTTTTGAGTTGAATCATATTGTGTCGAATAAATTCACGTTCTTATTAAAATTAAAGTAATAAAAAAGTCGGAACTTTAGAAAATTCTCAACACAAATTTGGCATAACTCTGTTTTTTCCTTCTCCACTTGCACGTGACACTCTTTCGAAAACAGATAAATAATAAAAAAAATAAAAACGTCACTTTTTATCGTATCAAAAGAAGAAAAAATCCTGCTCACGTGATTACGTGTCTTTTTAAAAATATTTACATAACCTTTTTATTTTTATTTATATATCTGTTAAGCTTTTTTGTCAGTGTAATAGAAGGAATTCAGTTGATTACAACCCTATCTGCGTGTTGTTTACATTACAATAGTACAACCCTGAATCAGACGGCGCAATACTACACCGTTCAACACTGGAAAACTGAAACGAAGCTGTTCTGCTTGAAAAGAGCGCCATTTTATTCTTATTCATATTCATATCGATTCTTTGCTTTAAAAAACTAAAGTAATTACATGTTTACTTTTTTAATATCCCATTTTGCTGTTTCGGATTATTTTATTAAAGTAAGTAAAGCTTCATTATTTTTCTAAACTGTTTTTGTTGGTTTGTTTTTCGATATTTCGTTGATATACTTTAGTAAGAGTGTTTAGCCAACAAACGACTACCCGAAAAATTAATATACAATAAATAAATGTTACCATAGTCAATAAAATTCAATTCATGTTGTTTTTTGTTTTGAAATAGTTTTTAATGCTCTTTACTTGAAATAATTTCAGCAAACCGAAATTAAAACAGAATTTGAGGCGATAACTACTTAAATTGATTTTTATATAAACTACACATGCCATAATCGAATATTCGTTAAAGAAAAACTAACAGAAAACATTAAAATATTCCTTACGTTGATGAACTCTCTTAAATTGTAAACACATAATGCTCAAGTTCCCCTCCTTCAAATTGAAAACGGAGCTCTCCATTTCAAAGTCGCTGCCATTTTGATTTTTTTTAAACCGGTTCGTGAATTAAAAAAAAAATTACAAACTACTTAAAAATACAAACCAATGAAATTTTCTACCATAAAAGTAACTTTTATTGAATATGGTAACATTTATTTCTTGTATATATATATATATATATATATATATATATATATATATATATATATATATATATATAACATTTTCTCTTTGTAAGTAAACATCATTTTGTTAGTCCCTCTTGGCTACGAATGTAAACAAAGTTGATATAAAAATATATTTTCGCAAAAATTATCTTTACTTTCATCATATTTTTCTCAGGGTAAAATTTTTGAATACCAAAACTTATCTCTTTACAACCCCTTCCTTTTCATAACCTATCATACTTTCATTAATCACAGACCATTTTCTGTAGGATGTTTTTGAACGCAGTCAACGACGGGTACTTCTGCTAGTATATATATATATATACGATCTCTGCATGGATTAAAATATATGTAAACGTATTTTACGATCGCAGAAGGACGGGTGCCTTCCCCCGCTAGTTGCTAGTTAAGCATAAACACCCCTATATATGTATATATATATATATATATATATATATATATATATATATATATATATATATGTGTGTGTGTGTGTGTGTGTGTGTGTGTGCGTGTGTGTGTGTGTGTGCTAGCAGTTCCGCCCGGCTTTGCTCGGGCCCTATGTATTGTTCACAAAGTTATGTGAATATGTATACATTAAAACGTGTGAATATGTAAAGTAATAGCTTTCTTTATAATAGTCTTCATTAACTACCATAGAGAACAGACATATAAACATTTTCACTTTTATACATGGATAGATAGATAGACAGATAGATAGATTTGATGCAATATATATTGATGATTTAAAAGTATTAAAAAAAGTCCGATAGCCATTAGTCGCGTGCTCTCGTGTAATGAATGAATGCGTGAATGTAGGATTAACATGAAATTCTTAATGATAAACTAAAATGACCGAAAAATGGGCTGAAATGACTTAAATAAATAAAAAGTAAATGACTTAGAATGGCTTTAATGAACTTAAGGATGAATTGAATGACTTTAAGAATGACTTGAATGCTTAAAAAATAACTAAAATTCTTCAAAAACACCTTGAATGACCTGGAGAATGACTTGAATGGCTTTGAGACTGACTGGTTGTAAAGTAGGTGATTATTTTACATTAAGTTAATACAGAACAGTGATCCCCCACTTTATATCACAAAGTTACAAACATAAGTACAGCATGTAGTAAGAACAGCTACTACACTTTGATCTTGACAAAAAGGCCAGGAAAAGGGCATTTATTTGTCCCCCCAACGAGCGAATAAGGCACAAGGCCGATTTTTAAGGTGAGGAGTGAAGTTGAAATGCACACCAGGTCCCCGGGGAGTAGGGGAGCTTGATAGTCACACTTGGTATAAAGGGTTGCCTCTACATTGACCAAGGTCTTAAATGTTGGTTGCCCCCACATAATGTCTTTGCTTGAACAGATACTACACTTATATCTTGGCCAAAAAGCCAAGAAAATGGTATGTATTTGCTCTCCCACAGAACAAATAAGGCACAGAGCCGATTGTGCATGTGAGGAGCCAAGGGGAAATGGAGTAGGAGAGCTGGAAAGTGACAATTGCTATGAAGGGTTGCCCCTACATTGACCAAGGTATTATATGTGGGGTTGGTATTTATTTGCGCCCCCACCGTGCAAATTAGGCACAAGGCCGATTTTTAATGTGAGGAGTGAAGGGGAAATGGGTACCAACATCCCCGGGGAGTAGGGGAGCTGGATAGTGACAATTTGTATGAAGGGTTGCCCCTTCATTGACCAAAGTCTTATATGTGGGGTTGCCTGGTGTGCATTTCAACTTCACTCCTCACCTTAAAAATCGGCCTTGTGCCTTATTCGCTCGTTGGGGGGACAAATAAATGCCCTTTTCCTGGCCTTTTTGTCAAGATCAAAGTGTAGTAGCTGTTCTTACTACATGCTGTACTTATGTTTGTAACTTTGTGATATTAAGTGGGGGATCACTGTTCTGTATTAACTTAATGTAAAATAATCACCTACATATGGTATTTGCTTGCAGTATCTACCGGAACAGGTACTACACTGATGTTGGCCAAAAGGCAAAAAAAAGGGTATTTATTTCCTCCCGCACCGACAAAATGAGGTACAAGGCCGATTTTTAATGTGAGGAGTGAAGGGGAAATGGGAACACCCACCCGGGGAGTAGGGTAGCTGGATAGTGACAACTGGTATGAAGGGCTGACCCTACATTGACAAAGGTCTTATATGTAGGTTGCCCCAACATATGGTCTTTGCTTGTAGTATCTGCCGGAACTGATACTACACTTAGATGTTGGCCAAAAGGCCAAGAAAACGGTATATTTGCTCTCCCACCATGCAAATTAGGCACACGGTCGATTCTTAATGTGAGGAGTGAAGGGGAAATGTGGACCAACTCCCCGGGGAGTATGGGAGCTGGATAGTGACAATTGGTATGAAGGATTGTCCCCTACATTGACCAAAGTCTTATATGTGGGGTTGCCCCCACATATTGTCTTTGCTTGCAGTGTCTGCCGGAACAGATGGTATTTATTTGCTCCCCCACCGAGCAAATTAGGCACAAGGCCACTTTTTAATGTGAGGAGTGAAGGGAGGGGGAAGGGAAAAAGGGGACCAGCTCCCGAGAGGTGGGAAATGGGAGCTGGTTAAAGGTCAGGCATGTGGGGTTGCCCCCACATCTGGTCTTTGCTAGTCATAGCTAGTCATAGCTTGCAGTATCTGTCGGAACAGATACTACACTTTGATCTTGGCCAAAGAGCCAATAAAACGGTATTTATTTGCTCCTCCACCGAGCAATTTAGGCACGAGGCCGAATTTTAATGTGAGGAATGAAGGGAAAATTGGTACCAACCTCCCCGGGGAGCAGGGGAGCTGGATAATGACAATTGGTATGAAGGGTTGTCCCTACATTGACCAAGGTCTTATATGTGGGGTTACCCTCACATCTGGTCTTTATCTGGTGTATCTGCCAGAACAGATGGTATTTATTTGCTCCCCCACTGAGCAAATAAGGCACAAGGCCGATTTTTAATGTGAGGAGTGAAGGGGAAATGGGGACCAACTCCCCGGGGAGTAGGGGAGCTGGATAGTGACAATTGGTATGAAGGGTTGCCCCTACATTGACCAAGGTCTTATATGTGGAGTTGCCCCCACATATGGTCTTTGCTTGCAGTATCTGCCAGAACAGATGGTATTTATTTGCTCCCCCACTGAGCAAATTAGGCACAAGGCCGTTTTTAATGTGAGGTAAAAACCAGCTCCCCTAAAAGTAGGCAAAAAGGGGGCACTCTGGTTACCAAAAATAATAATTGTCCCAGTATAGAGGGTTTCCCCTCCATTGACTGGTACAAATTATCTTAAGTGCAGTATCTGCCAGAACAGATACTACACTTTGATCTTGGCCAAAAGGCCAAGAAAAGGGTATTTATTTGCTCCCCAACCGAGCAAATTAGGCACAAGGTCGATTTTTAATGTGAGGAATGAAATGAAAATCGGGGACCAGCTCCCCGGGGTGTAGAGGAGCTGGAAAGTGACAATTGGTATGAAGGTTTCCCCTACATTGACCAAGGTCTTATATGGGGGATTACCCTCACATATGGTATTTGCTTGCAGTATCTGCCGGAACAGATACTACATTTTTATCTTTGCCAAAAGGCCAAGAAAAGGGTATTTATTTGCTCCCCCACCGAGCAAATTAGGCAGAAGGCCGATTTTTAATGTGAGGAGTGAAGTAGAAATAGGAGACCAGCTCTCAGGGGAGTAGGGGAGCTGGATAATGACAATGGGTATGAAGGGTTTCCCCTACCAAGGTCTTATATGGTGGGTGGCCCGCACATATGATCTTTGCTAGCAGTATCTGCCGGAACAGATAGCACAGTTGCCTCTACATTGACCAAAGTCTTATATGTGGGCTCTCCCTACATAAGGCCTTTGCTTGCAGTATCTACCGGAACAGATACTATACATTAATCTTTGCCAAAAGGCCAAGAAAATCGGTATTCATTTGCTCCCCCACCGAGCAAATAAGGCACAACGCCGATTTTTAATGTGAGGAGGGAAGGGAAAACGGGGACCAACTTCCCGGGGAGTAGGGGAGCTGGATAATGACAATTGGTATGAAGGGTTTCCCCTACATTTATTAAGGCCTTATATGTGGGGTCGCTCCCACATATGTTCTTAGCTTGCAGTATCTGCCAGAACAAATACTACGCTTTGATATTGGGCAAAAGGCTAAGAAAAGCTTAGAAAACTAAGATCAGCATCTATTAGCAATAGACTTTTGATCTTCACCAAAAAGGCCAAGCACAAAATGTTACAGACAGCCCGACTGACGGAGTGACTTATATAGTCGCTTGCACGCGACTTAAAAACTCATGCGCCACCACCGAGAATCGAAACCAAGACGTTCAGTTCACGATTTATTTTGCCTCTGCCGTCAATGACTGTGCTGTGAAAACATATTTATTGCAAGGCTAAAAATTAAAACATGAACCATTAGCTACTACGTTATGCATTTGTAATGCCGGCGTTCGACCTTCACCTAGCAAATTTCATTTTTTTTTAATTTTCACACTTTTGCACCGATTTTCTCAGGGCTAAAGCCCAAATATAAAGCTTTGCATGGATTGAAATACCTTATACATGAAGTCTCATGTCTGTAAACCAAAAACTCTAGGAGGAGTTTGCTAGGCAAAATTTCTTAAACAAAAAATATATACGTATGAATAAATATATATGGAAACAATTTTGTGTTTACTATAAACTTTTTAAGCGAATATTATGCAAGTATAAATCATGTAGAATATATGCATTAATATAATTACACATAGTAGTTAACTAAAGATGATCAACCCATAAGAAAACATGAGAAACTAAAAGGGAATTAATTAAAATTAATGTTTAAAAGAATATGTAAATTAGCTAGATTTTTTGCAGATGTTTGTAATCCCACGCCCCATACATAACAAAATTGTACTTTCTTTTTAAATAATTAGAGAAAAGTATTTTAGTATGAATATCAATACACACACTTGAAAAACGAATTTATATGAGAATATATACACACACACACACATATATATATATATGTATATATATATATATATATATATGTGTGTGTGTATGTGTGTGTGTGGCATTACAGCTGACCCGAAATGCTATAACCTGTCAGTAATTCATAATACCCAAGGCATATAATATTTATACCTGACTTTAAAAGCATATCATTTCATAGTAATAGTTAAAAAGGCGATGAATGGTGAGGACGCTGAACGGTGTTTTAGTTAAAGTCGAGCGAGTTCATAGCGTCTGTCTTGGCCATCTGAAGGCAACAGACCAAAAACAGATTATCCATTTGGCCCAAAAGCATGTTCAATCCGCCTACACACTCCAACCTCGCCGCAACTGATTCGATTTCCCGAACGCCAGCATCGATTTGAAATCAGCATGACACAAGGAGAAAAGAAAGCCGCACGTCTTCTATACGAGCCTCCACCCGCTTCCAACCCAAGCGAACCTCTCATAAGCTTGATCCCTTCTTTGGAGCAAAGATTGTCCGACATTGAGTGACATTCGGTCGCAGAGCCCATCGTCGACATATTTAGATCGATGTTCGACCCATCCTCGCCTTTTCCTTTTGGTGGCTAGTCACGGAAAACGAAATTCCATGTTTAGCGGTCGCATCCCGCAGCACATGCAGTCCTCTTAGCCGACCTGGCTTCGTCGACGGCTTTGAATTAGGTAGACGAAGACACGCAACGGACTTAGCCTCTCAACAACCTATCATATCACTATCCCACAACATCACATAATCACACTACCCTTCCAACAGACGCATATACACACACATTATCTCTTCTATCTCGCTTTCTCCATTTATCTCAATCCCCCTCCGTCTTGCACACTGCTACTTTATCTCTATTTTCAATTTGAGAACGTACATGCGTTTCTATCTTTGTATTAGATCTATCTATCTAGTTAAACTATCTATTTATCGCATCTTGTATATAATGTGTATACATCGCTTTATATATATATATATATATATATATATATATATGTGTGTGTGTGTGTGTGTGTGTGTGTGTGTCTGTCTGTCTGTGCGTGTGTATTTTTAGCAAGGGACCATCACTTATCTTAGCAACGATCAATTGAAGATAGCCGTTAATGGGTGCAAGGTACGCGGTGAAACAACACCCCGATGATCAGTAATAGCAGAATTTTGGAGGAGTTTGTTATTTACATTAACGACTTTACAAGAATTTGTTTACGTTTGACTTGAAACCTGCCATGTTATATTTATTCATTTGCGGACTGTTATCCTCATTTTCATTGTTGGTATTTCACCACGTTTCGACCACATACTCCTCTGGTCTTCTTCAGGTGGGTAACCGGGAACGGATAGTGATGCTGCGTCTCTTAACTGTACCCTCAGTAATTAAGGCCAGAGGTCGAAACGTGGTGAAACAAGAACAAATATGAAGGTGACGTTAACAGTCCGCAAATAAACAAATAAAGATACAAATTACTAATCTCCAAAGGATTCCAGTAAAAAAAACTAATATATACTACCCTGTCATACGAGAAGTAGTCACGCATTATTGTGTTCTACAGGGTAAGTTCTAGGGAGGGGGATTGACTTTCCGTTTGAAATGTTATCGTAAACACTCTCCAACCCGACATTGTATACAGAGACAGTCGAAAAGGAACAATAAGAAAAGATATTTGACTCATTTTTTTACAGTTGAAATAAAAGGCATTTATTAACGGTACTTTCCAAACAACACATTGCTTTAAAAGCCTCTGAGTTCGCCATGTAGTTGACAAAACTTTGCTTTGTGGAAGACGTGCTTTAAAAGTCTCTCAGACCATCACGTGGTCGCACGTCCATCTCATGCGGACACAGCTTGCTGGTATTCTTACTACATTGTGTCTTTTTTCCTTTCTGTTTTTTTTTCTTTCTCTTCTTTTATTCCGCGATGACGTCCTGCCGTGAACCGGCGTGGTTTTTTTTTACATACGTGTTATGCGGCTTCTGCCGCTAACAAGTTCTCTCTGATTCTCTCTCCTCTGATCTTAATCACGTTGTAAAACGGGGAAAGGAGTGGCTGGTTACTTTTAATGCATCTAAAACCAAGCTTCTATCTTTACATCATCAACGTTCTGATTCCAATCTGGCATCAATTAAAATGAATGGCTCTCGTCTTGGGGAGGCCTCAAGTTTTGACAGGCTTCTGGGCTTGACCTTTACTCCTGATCTTAAATGGAATACGTACATCAAATCTGTTGCCAAGGCCGCTGGAAAAATGGTCGGATCCTTCTATCGATCCAGTAGATATCTCACTGCTGATGCAATTCTCTATTTATACAAGAGCCAGATACGTCCAAGGATGGAATACTGTTGCCACATATGAGCAGGAGCTGCTAGAAAAGACTTGCCCTGCCTTGATAGGGTTCAAAATACACTTCGTGGCCTGGTGGGAGATGTCATCTTCTCTTCGCTGCAACCTCTATCTCACAGAAGAGATGTTGCGAGTTTGTCTCTGCTTTATCGTTATTTTCATGGAAAGTGTTCGACTGAGCTTCAATCTATGGTCCCCCCCTCGCCAAACTTTCACAAGAAACACTAGACTAGCTGAAAACACTATCAATAATTTTCCCGACTCTTTATCTGTGCCTAAACCTAAACATAGATTCCAGGATCAAAGCTTCTTTCTTAGAACTGCACGCCTGTGGAATTGTCTTCCGTTTTCCTGCTTTCCAGTTGTCTATAATATGATTGTCTTCAAGTCCAACGTGAACAAGTTTGTGATGAGCCGTTCCAGTTAAGTTAACAAATTTACCGAACTTCCATTACTATCGATTACTATATTGTCCTTTTGACTACTCTACACTCTTTAACCCTTATCCTCGGCCTTGATAAGTGGTGACGCCTATGTAAAAAAAAAAAAAAAAAAAAACCTCCTGTCAGCGACTTTGTTCCATGTTTTGTTTTAGGTGCGGATAAACAGTAAAGGAAATTTTTGACAGCGGTTTTAGCTAAACAGTGTTTATTTTAAATGTTATTCCGAATGGAGATCAAAGATTGAAGCTCAGTCGAGTAAGTGTCATAAAAATAACGATAGAACAGAGCTAAATTCAGAATCACCGTTGTGAGAATCTAGCAAAAAGAAAACCTGGACTGGATTCTTGGCAGCATTCGAACATTCTCCGCTCTAACACGTTCAGTCCGGTTGTCCAGAACTCTCCTCGACTCAACTTGCCCACGCCCTCTTCACTGCCGGACTTATATTGTCTCATTCATGCAAATTAAGACGCGATCGAACCTGATGATTTGTCGCATTTTCGTGTCCCGTCGGTCGGGGTTCAAGTTCGCACATGCCACCCTTAGCAGTTCGCCTCCATGACTGCAGTTACACCAACATTTTCCCTACATTCCCCCCTGATCTCATAATCACGAACTGGGTAGAGAATTAGTATTCGTCTTTGTCGGATACTCTTTAGCAAAAGTGGGGCTACACAGCTAGACACAGCTAGCCCTCCATATTCGTCTAGACGTAGTAAGGAGGATAAAATAACGTCACCCACTTGATTTCGAAGCCGGTTTCCCGCTTTGTCAATGAATGAGCCTCTCTATAAACGTAGCAACAGTAATCCATCTTAGAAAGTATTTGACTTTTATACAGATAAATGGTTGTGTAAAGAGGGAAATAAGAAACGTAAAAGTTATCTTGAGAAAGTATTCAAATAAATACGAAGCACTGATGTATATTGAACCGATTTTTCATTTCCCATTGCGCTGGATTATTATTTGCACGAACAAACATCAGACATGTACTTTATTTTATTATGAAGATAGATTTAATAAAATCATATAAAACATTAATGTAGTATTCCGGGTAATTTATACATGGGACAAAAAAAAAAAAAAAAAAACTCCAGAACCTGGTTCAAAGAAGCAAGAAACGTATGACTAAGCCAAACGCATTATATAAAAAAAGAAAGTAACAACGGCAAAAAAGAAATTTTGGAGGAGTTTATTATTTACAAGAATGACTTTACAAAATTTGTTCACATGTAATTCTTGCATATTTGAATAGAATGTGTTTATATGTAAGTCTTGAATATTGTGTAGATGCTGAAATAAACAACTGCGTGGTAAAATACCAGGTTGGGAAACAGGCGCAGTCTATCATTCTCTCGATGGTAGAGGGGCCTCTCTTAAGCCGGGGTAGACAACCCATATAGTGATATCCACGACGATGCATCAAGTATTCAGCTACGGACTAGATTTGAATTACCCTACAAACTCTTGGAGTGAGTTCAATCTCGGCTGCGGTCGCATGTTACATTTACGAACTAAAAAAAAAAAACAGTAATTTGTTCGTTCCAAGACGAAAACCTCCTATTTTTTAAGTAAAAATGTTTAAGAGCTACATAGACTGGAGTAGTATCATTAAAATGAGCGAACTTTTCTGCTCGAGAATTTATTTTTCTGCACAAACACAACCATACACAATACACTTTCGCAAGCGATGAACGATGGTTGCGCATGGGAGTTTGAGGCGCGGTGTTTAATACGGGGATTGTACCAAACTAAATCTATATTATTTCTTAGTCAAAAAATTGAAGAGCTACGAAGACGAGAATGTTATCATTTAAACGAGCATAAGAATGTATTTTTCTACCTGGTCACCTCTCTCTCTCTCTCTCTCTCTTTCTCTTTCTCTCTCTCTATTTCTCTTTCTTTCTCTATCTGTCTCTCTCTCTCTGTGTATATATATATATATATATATATATATATATATATATAACTACTTCATTTACTTACATAAATTTAATATACGGAAGTATAGATTTATGCGTGAACTTTAAGTATTTACTTCAAAAGTGCTCAATACGTAGGTAGAGCTAGTTAGTAATTTATAAAATATATATGGCGATTAAGCTACACTGAATATTCTGCGTTTCATCCACTGTAGGATTCGTCAGGGTATTGCGCGAATTCTCTGGTTGCTTCTTGTTTTTATATATGTTGAGGATTTCTAGTAAGCCAAGGCTGATAGGAAGGGGCGCGGTGGATACTAGAAAGCTGATTGGCTAACTAGAAATCCTAAACATATATAAAAACAAGAAGCAACCACAGAACTCGCGCATAAGCTTGACGAATCCTACAGTGGATGAAACGCAGAATATTCAGTGTAGCTTAATCGCCATATATATTTTATAAATTACTTACGTACTATATATATATATATATATATATATATATATATATATATATATATATAGTGAATAAATGACAAAGAACATATTCCAAAATTCATGCTGCAGACCATCTTATAATGAATTCCTTTAAGTCAGTTGACATTTACAATTCTTGGGAGTATCTGCTTCTGACGAAGCTTCTTCCTTAAATCTGCATATCCGTTAAACTGACTTCTATTCACATGCTTTCAAGCTGACTACACTATAGTCTTCTTCAAATCATATCTGAACAAGTTATTTATGAGCCGTTCCCTTAAGTAATCCAATCGACCAAATTTCCACTATTAACGATTACTACAATATTGCCCCATTGACTACCGTATATTTACAAAGCCTTGTTCTCGAGTGGTCTCCAGGCCTTGATACGTGGTTACTCCTTTTGTAAAAAAAATGACTGACTAGCAAAATAATTTTATATGAGCAAGTTGGGATTTACTTTTTAATAGTTTTAAAGGTTTAAAAAACAATATATATATATATATATATATATATATATATATATATATATATATATATATATATATATATATATATATATATATATATATATATATATATATATATATATATATATATATATATATATATATATATATATATATATATATATATATATATATATATATATATATATATATATATATATATATATATATATATATATATATATATATATACCGATTCCTTAGTCAGGGGGTAGAACTGCCGACTGTCATCACGACGGTTCTAGGTTCGATCCTCGGCTTGGGAGAGGTGTTAGTCTAGCGGCACTGATGAGTTGTGAAACAACGAAACAGGTCTGTATGTCGATGACTAAAATATATTTTATATATATATATATATATATATATATATATAACTACTTCAATTAACCACATGATACGAAGATATACTTTTATGCATAAATTTTTCAGTATGTATTTAAAAAATACTCAATATATAGGTAGAGCTAGGTAGTAATCTATAAAAATATATATAGTAATTTCGCTACACAGAATATTCCGCGTTTCATTCTCGTGAGAATTCGTCAAGTAGTCTGATGAATTCTCACGAGGATGAAACGCAGAATATTGTGTGGCTTAATTGCCATATATATTTTCATAACTTATATATCTATCTATCTATCTATATATATATATATATATATATATATATATATATATATATATATATATATTAGAAAGAGAGAGAGAGGGGAGAGAGCGATAAAGGAGGAGCAAGCGAAAATCTGCCTGTAAGAGATACATAAATAAACTGATCGAATTATTGCAAAATTATAAGCTTCCCATAATTGTTTCTGACTCTGGCCTGACATAACATTGAACGATTCTGCGGCTGAATGGTCGCGTGCATTTGTCCCTATTACCGGATTGTGTTTAGCGAATGATCGTTTGCATTCAATCCGAAGTAAAATTGCTGAACCAAAATAAGTAAAACCAATCCGTTCAACACACATATATTTCTTTTCCTTCCGTAATCGATTCCATTACATATAGATATCATTATCTGTACTACTCGCGCTATTTTTAAATCTATGTTCACTGATTTTTGGGCTGTTTACTCCAAACAAGTTATAGTGCCACTCGGAGATAAGGGATTTGAAGTTGGGGTCATTTCTAAATGGGACTATGAAAGGAGATAAGAGGAATGCCTGTGCACATCATATTTAAATTATGCCTGTTAGTACAATAACGAATGTTGGCAACCTTCACATGCCCTTCATATAAGTACCCAATGTCTTTTTTAGGAATAATTTTTACTATAGAAATATATGAGGGAAATCTATGCCAAAAATTGAAGCTTTGGAATCATACGATATGATGATGAGTGTTCATTAGGTGCTAATTCTTGTACCTATATTATTTCTTGTCTATCTTAATATGTGACAATAGATCTGATATAATTTTAGATGTAGATTAGACAAAAACAAATCTCAGTGAGCATTGCAGAAAACATTTGAAAAGTAAAAACAAATTCTCCGGTAATCCTTGAATTTTAAAATGAGACATTTTCCCGCCATTTTTTATAAGATTATATTAACGAAATCACCAAGCGCACATTTCTGACGCCATTTTCTTCCGTGCAACGTCCGATGTTAAATCCATGTAGGATATTGGATTAAGTATAGATACCATCCTCACGTGTATCGGCTATTCTGGTCCGACCACTAATGTCTTTAGTGCATGGAATCGAGTTTATAATAAGTAGAATATGCAAATCCAGATAAAGATTCAAGAAACGAAAGAGAAGATAACGCGATGTCAACCATGACAGTATCGAACTGCTCTAGTGGGGGAAAATGCAATGCTTTCTGTAAGACAGACGCTGGTCACCGTACTGTCGAATCCTAGTTTTTCTTTTCAAACAGAAACATGAATAAATTGGTATAAATATCGTATATAATATTCCGTAAAGGCAAATTACCACCTTCTACCTCTTATTTAAATATGACATCGCCCAATCTCTGCATATGTAATTTTAAAAGTTGTTGGTCCCCCGACAAAAGGAGGTTGGACCTATAAATGTCACCTTGTTCGGTCGGCCGTCTTCTGTCCGTACTCTTTTAAATAACTACGTCTTGGAAGTTTTTGAAATTTTGCATAAACATTAAACATGATATGAGTAAAAATGTAACAGAACTTATTTTCCGAGAAAACTTCTGTTGTTGGCCTAAGGTTGCCTTTCGGGTTAAAATGATTAAAATTGAAACTTTTGTGTTTATTAAAAACAAAAATGATGCCTTGGATTTTTATAAAACTTTCTGAAAAGTTGTAACTAACTGATTTCTATATAATTTTGTTTGTCTATACTTCGTGATAACTTTTGGGTGTGCGTCGGCAGCTTTTTGGGTCTAATAAAAACACTTCATTTTTGAGACTATTTTACTATATTTGTCAAACATTTCTGTGTATGTTTATTTAGCAATTTTGCAGGGTGCTGACCTCAAATTAAAATATGTTAAGGTATTGGGGACTTTTGGGGCTAAATGAGGGGGTTTCTTTTTTTTTGCATGATACAGAACTCAAATTTACATGTGTTAATGCCTAAAAATGCACGGTTTGTTCATTTTCAGCGAGATTTGACGTCCTCTGGGCTTAATGGGAGTGGGGGGGGCGGAAAATGCTGAACTTAGTCATTTTTAATGCCTCGTTCACTGTGCACTCACGGGGGGCCATATATACTTCACTTTTTAAAAAAAATTCATATGAGTTAACAAACAGAAAACTCTAGTGTTAAACATAAAACTCGAACTAAATACTTAATTTCTCTTCGGACTAAAATCAAAGTGTAATATCTGTTCACTTCAAATATGGTCAAGTAAAGGGGTCGGTCCCAAAGTAAAGCTCCTGTTTTTTTTTAATTTAAAAAGGTTAAAGTTACGATGACGAGAGTGGTACACTTAAAACGATATACCTCTTCTGCTCCAGAATTTGTTTTTTTCTACATAGTCCCCACGATTGTCAATGCACTTTTGCCAGGAATTCAATGATACATCACTGCTTCTGACGCACGTCCATGACAGAGGTTGATTTCTTAATGTCTCCCGCCGCCAATATTTGCAACTGAAAGATGAAACTTAAGATCATGAATGCTGCATAAGTTCAGTCATCATAACAATGCAATGCTTAGATTGATGGAGTGACGGATGGAGTACCTTTTAGGGGAGTTCGATAAAGTAGATTTGAGAGAAAAAGTGGACCCGTTGGAAGATCTGGAGGTCAGAGAATCAGGAACTAATTCGGTGAATTGAGAGTGGCAGGGTGCGGTGATAAGCATGATATTAATGCTGAATGAGATAAGGTGTGGCAGTGGCGTGGTGCGTAAGAGGACAAATGAGGTTGAAATACAGTGATAAGCACCTGAAGGCTGTTTGCGCTGATGACAAAGGTAACTCCGGTCTAAACCCACCTGCAGCCCAGATGAGTCTACTTGAAGAAAACGCAGTTCCTGACGAACAACCAGGGCAACTCCAGAGAACGAATTGCGGATGCATTGAGAGCGACTGATTGTTTCTTTTTTCTTTTCTCTTCTTTTCTGCTTTATTGGGATTCTCGCTGGGCCCTGACCCATGAACTACTAAGGAAAGATCCTGATCGTGATGACCAAGGTGAGAGGAAATAGACTAGTTCAATAAAAAGCGGGTACTACTTGCACAGAATAGGCTCAGTAGACTACAAACTCATATAACAGTTTATCATTTTGATTGAAAAAAAAACACTGAGTAACTTTTTTTTTAATTTGATCGGAAGATTCTTGAAATTAATAATTGTAACTTGTTGAAAAATAAAAACAATCTTTGACTTTTATAACGTTTGTGAATACTTCTGTGAAAAAAAAGAGAATATTGCGTGACTTTTCTAATTCCAGGTGAAAAAATGTGTAACCTTATAACGGGTGATTGAAAAAACCCGGTGTCTTTTAATTTGTGAGAAAATTCTGAGTAACTTTTATAACTGTGTTATAATTACCTTGTATTGAAAAAAAAGGAGTGACTCTCATGATTTTTAATGAAAAATTGTATAATTGTGGTGAAAAGAAAGAGAAAGGAGATGTATGACTTCACAATAGTAATTAGACTTTGCCAATTTTGGATTTTCTTGAAATTTGGACATTTTTTAAAACTTTTTGAATTTTTGACTTTATTGAATTAAGTTTTTGACTTTTAAATTCCAAAAAGGGAATGGCTCGCGTAACGAGCTGGTGTGGAGGACCCTCATCTGTGGGTGCTTGTTTTGAACTCGAGTTCGGAGTATATACATGCTTCTCTTTTCTAACAGGTGCGCCAACAATGGAAGGGAGAAACAGCGGATGAAACCAGCTGGTATTGATTGCAACGAGAGGGTGAGGGTCAGAGACGGTATGGACGGATGACTTAGACTCATTCGTTTGCACAGAAACCAATGAGCCAATGTGGGGGGGGGGGGAAATGTGGCGTGAGCACCGCCGGGAGCGGCAAGGCTCTCCATTGGGGGAGTAAGTCTCCCGAAACACTGAAGAATTTCGGGCAAGGATGCTTGTATTAATAGTTAAGCATTATTGCGTGCCCGGGCAGCGGCGGCCGACCTTGCTGAAAAGAAGAGTTAAGGTATGAATTCTATTATTTTTGTGAAACCGACATTTATTGTTTGGTGGGAAAGTGACAATTTGATGTCTTTTTGAGAACATAACGAATATAATTTCGTTTCTGAGGCCAGACGAGGGGGTCACAGGGTTAACCTCCCTGATCGTGGGAACCGAAACTGCGAGCGTTCACAGAATCACAAGCACACACGCAAAGAATCGGGAAATCCCCTGCGGTGACGTAACCAGTGGCGATTGGTCTAGGCGGCAACCCTACCTAACCTATCACCTCACTATATAAGCGAACATCCGGGCAAAAATCAATCAGTGTAAGTTGAGTTTTGAGCGAATCTGATTCTAATCGAAGAGTCGTCGCCACATCCTTTTCTATGCGTCCATTGCTACCGTCAAAACTGACATAATTAAATCTAATTGGGACATAGTAGTGTTTATTGTAGATGAACCATTGACCAATTGTACATAAGTGCACATCATATTTTGTATAATGTAACTGGAATTAACCAAATAGAATAGATAAATCTGAGTCTGCCTTCTTTTCCGGGCATAAAAATCTATTCCATTCTAGCATGTCACGGCATATAAATCCGAAGGAGAAATGAACACTGACCAACCCGATCCACGAGATCCTGCTGCGCCGAGGGAACTTACGGAGAATTTCCTATAAAGGACGATAACGGCGCGTATATGATAAGGGTTCCCTATTAAGGGATCGCTGAGGGTTCACCTCTGGTTGCCGGTGACCTGGAGAGGTCACATTTGTTGACCTCTGACTAGGACACTTCACACAATTACTTCTTTTTTATCTATCCGGCAAAAAATGAAAACATACAAGACATTAATTTGGAGCGTCCCTCGTAATGTCGTAGATTTAGCGTTCGCACCCAATATTCATAAAATAAAATATTTGCGGCATTCCATTGATGCGCACCTCCCAACGACTACTTGGCAAGTCTGGCATAAGTCTCAATCCGCGAGAAAACACTAGCTCCCTTTTGGGGGAGCTTCTTCATTGTGCCACATTAGAATGGTACGTATACTAAAACGTTATTAATTTTGAATTCCCCTCCTCTTACACGAATCACATTGCTTTGAATATGTGTGCGTTCGATTAGAGCGCCAAAAGCAAATATACACATCTCGAGCGTGATTGCATCAGTGAGGTCAGCTATGAAAATAAGGAGTGATACCGTCTCCAAGATCCCCATGTAAGTAAATTTATAAATAAGAAATTTTTTAAATTAATAAGTAAATTTATAAATAATTTTAAAAATATATAAGTCATTTAAAACAAATAACAAGAACTAAGAATCAGAATTTAAAGAGAAACAATAAAACCCAGCCAGATGTTCTGAGTTTCTATCAGTACCTGGCGAAACAATAAAAGTTTCGCCATAGAAAAGACGACATTATTCCATTTCTCTTTGATAAAAACCGGTTTTCTTTTCTTTTTTTTTTGCATCTGATCTAATAGTTCGCCAGTTGTATGAAAATTACAATTGCAATAGGAGCCTTCTTTCATGTACGAAAATGACACAGTTTTCATTGATTGAGATCGGGGATGCGCCGCTATACAACTCATGCTCTCTACCGATCCAAGTTATTATACCAGAACCATTGCTAGCACCCTCAAAATGTAAATCCGTACGGTTCAATGCTTGAGAGCACAACTTGAAGCTTCTGATAAGCCACGGTTATGATCCTTGCGACATTTCAAGTGAGAGTCGTATCATGCCCCCTTACATATTCGAAATCGGATTGAAAGTCAACACCAAAGTGTATCTGGATGGACAGAAGAGTGTGCTGATCCCCTGGTGCGATAAAGTGTCCGCTGGCAGACTCTGTGTTGCAGTAGGACTCAGCGGCGGCCAACATGTCAAAAGAGACGCAGGCTCAGAAAGAGGGCTACGACTTTTACCCTTGTCTAACTGCTCCTCCCTTCTGGTCTTTCTTCCTGAACCCGCTGAACTACTTCGTTTAGTCGAGAACATAACTAATATAACTTCTTACAACACCAAAAACCAGCGTAATTGTCGCCATCCGCCGAGTATTCGCCGAGCTCCTGGCGGAGCTTGTTGAAAAGGCATGCTTCCAAATTCGGGCCCGTATCGAGGTGGTTAATGAAATTGAAAACGACTACATTGAATAAACGTCAGCTTTATTACATAATAAAGTTTCCTGAACTGATTTTTTACAATAAAAGTTTTAAAATAAATTTGCACTGTGTTTTCTTTAATGCGACAAATTTATCGTTCCGGCCAGTATATATTAATATAAATTCAAAATAACCGCCCACTAACTGGATGCGTTTTTTTTTCTATTGTTTGTTTGCATAATAGTGGAAATGAAATATAATACACCCAACTAAACTCGAACCCGGAGCAGCGCGCAAAGATACAAGGCAGTGAAAAATACTGCTAAATATAATGGGGCCCCATTAAAGGGTTTCGATAATTATTCTATTTGCTTAAGATATGTGGGAACTATTTGTGTCTATGATCGAGAAAATAAAAGGGCCTAAAAGATTAAGTAAACCAATGGTCTGTCTAATGTGCAGATGGCACAGGGGGATCATGGAGACAGAAAAGTTAGAGAAGGAGGGGTAAAGGCGTTTCTGTTGGACAAAAACGTGCGGGTATATAGTGAGGGTTGAGGCAAAAACGACAGTCGTGGCCCAAAAATCTGGGGTAATTTTTTCCGACACATGCTCACTGTGAGCCTTCCACCGTCGTTAGAGTCTTTTTACGCCATTTATGTCAGTAAAAGAAATATCAACAACGTGATAGACGAACGTGACTGTTTCTGATGTCGCTCTCTCTTTCTCGCTGAATCACTCGCTCTGACATTCTCTTTCTCTCTCTTTCTTTGTCTCTCAATTTGACTTCTGTGTTGCTCTTCTGAATATTGCCATTTTCTCTCTCTCTCTCTCTCTCTCTCTCTCTCTCTCTCTCTCTCTCTTTCTCCATATCTATCACTATCTGCTTCTCGATCCGTTTCTCTGAAAACCTATTTTGCTTTCTATCTCTATCATTTGATATCTGTATACATATGCATAATATATATATAACGCTCCCCATGTGGGGGTACCAAATTGGTTAAAAGGGAAAATTATTCCCAACTTGCATTTAGGTAAAAATGCACTTTCGTAAATAATTGAATTCATTCAAAACATATCGCTAAAACCAAAACAAAAACAACATCTAAGTAAATCGCGATATATCCAGTCAGTCGGCGAGATGGTCCAGGGGTAAGGGTTTAGGCTCATTACCGTTGGGTACCGATTTCGAATCTCGCTAGATACAGCCACTCTGATGAGTCGTAGACGACGATGCACGTGTCAGTGGATAATTACATTTTAAAAATAATATATATATATATATACCGCTCCCCATGTGGGGGTACCAAATTGGTTAAAAGGGAAAATTATTCTCAACTCGCATTTAGGTAAAAATGCACTTTCGTAAATAATTGAATTCATTCAAAACATATCGCTAAAACCAAAACAAAAACAACATCTCTCTCTCTCTCTCTCTCTATATATATATATATATATATATATATATATATATATATACACACTGCTGATCAAAAATGTAAGACCACTTAAAAGTTGTTTTTTTTAAGTTGCTTTTTTTTAAGATAGATTTTAAACTCTTCCGACTTAGGGTTACCAATACTACAATCGAAAAGATTATGGAAACAAAAAGCTACATTCCAAAGATTTAATTTTTAAAATTTACATTTTTATTAAATTAGGCTTTTTACACATGATCAAAATTATAAGACCAGAGACAAAAAAATCTATTAAATTATACAAAAAGTGTATGAAAACATTCAACAATCAAACTTAATAAATGAGTTCTTCCTCCACTGCTTTTGATGACTTCAAAAATTCTTTGGGCATGCTAGAAATAAGCGTTTCCATTAAGGTGCGGGGGATCTTGTTCCAGTTTCTGAAGATGGCTTTTTTTTTTTTTGTAAAATATGGTTTCTCTCTTGTTATCCATCTTCAAACATTTTCACTTGGGTTCAAGTCCGGTGAGCATGCAGGATGTCCCAATAGATGGACTCAATTTTTTTGTAGAAAGGTCAATGGTCTGTCTTGCAGTGTGAATTGCAGCATTATCCTGTTGGAATAATCATCCATCCCCACACAAACTATGACCCTTCATCATCAATGATGCTTTTTGTAGCATGCTAACATAATCAGCTGCTGTCTGACGACCCTGCACCACCTGGAGCTCCATCGGCCCTCTGAAAGAAAAGGCACTCCATACCATTATGGATCATTCACCAATATGACCTTTGGAAAACATTTCAAGGGGTACGTTTTTGTCATGCCAATATCGCCGGAATACATCAACGTTGCTTTACTTCGGTTATCTGACGAGAACCAGTGTATCAACGTGATTATGCCGCATGTATATATATATATATATATATATATGTGTGTGTGTGTGTGTGTGTGTGTGTGTGTGTGTGTCTGTGTCTGTGTCTGTGTCTGTGTGAGTGCGTGTGCGTGTGCGTGTGCGTGTGCGTGTGTTTGTTTGATGCTATGTTTATGATTTTAATAATGCAAGTTTTATACTGATATTAATTATACCAACGAGAATCTTAACATATTTTTAACTTTACTTTTTCGATGAAAAGAAAATTTGTGATAACGACCAAAGAGGCTAAGAATATTTTCTAACACTATTTCATTTTTGGCACTTGTGGACTATTGCCACCGTACTGAAATAATAACGTTATATTTTGAAATCCACTCTTTACATGGGGGGGGGGCGTGATATCTATTCTGTGTTTCGACCTAACAATTTGATGAAAATAAAGATATCATGAAACTTGAATTTCACTTGGAAAAAAAATCTATTAAAAAATAGCGCGATGGCGAAAGTGCACAAGTAACTTATTTTTAAATGAAGAGCAAAACACAACTCGAAAAAAATAACATTAAACTTAAAACGAATTTAATGTCACTCTTTTAATGCTTCGGTGCTTCCAGGGTCGCATTTCTCTAGTGGAACTTTTGATTTCAAGCGAATGGATTCATTGAAAGGTGGATCTTTGAAAATTCTTTATGCAAACAGGAAGATTTCATTGCATTTACTTTAAATTTACCCCCAAAGCACCATGGCATATTTCCCACGAATTCGGTATATTCGTTTGAAGTAGCTGAGTGTTCTTGGCTACGGTATTTGAATAACCATCTAGTAATCGCCTTACGGAATGAGTGTTTGTAGTCGAAGCTGCTATATTCTTAAGCAGGAGGTTTTTGACGTACGGCTGGACGTTCTTACCAGGCTGCTTTACAAGTCGGTGTTTATGGTTTAACCAGCAAATCATATTCTTGTGGGAAGGTTCTTGTTCGACAAACCAACATGTTGTAATGTCCATTTGCAAATCAGACACAGAATAGAAACGAACTTTTTTTGTTGTTTTGTACAATGATTTCCTCATTCTATCACGTAATCGTGTTCTCGCGAGTGATTTTGCACGTCATCCACAGCTCTGCATGATCTTGAACGTTCTTTACGTTTCTAACGTAATCGTCATCTTTTTTCCATTTTTATAGTATTTTTTGTTTATACTGGTGACGTCATATCGTATATGCAAGTGACCAAGCCGGCTGTGCGATGTGGCGTCACATCATTTACATACGCGCGTCCGCTTTATGTTACACTTAGATATATTCATATTTATTACAACACAATACCACTGAGACGTAAAGGACTACTGCGAATCAGAGGCTTCCTAATTAGAGACATTTGCATCCATATGCTTACGCATATTACATTTAAATTCAGGGACAATCGAAGAAAAACGATAGCGCTGAAAGAATACTGAAGGCAAGCTGCTCGAAGAAAGGAGCTATTTGAATACTTATTTACAATTCATCCTCTCTGGACAGAGTTAGATATCGGGGTCGATTTTTAACGTGGAGAAAAAGAACAATAAAATTTATCTCAGTCGTGAAGGGTTTCTCCTCCACTGACAGAGAACTAGACATTGCACTACAGCATCTGAAGAACAGATGTTACACCTTGATCTTGGCCCGCTTCCAGCATTTGACACTCTCTGTATTAAATCGGCGTAATATTGCAATTTGTATGGTTTGTAGATAATGATCATGTTGAGGAGAAGCCAGTGAAGCCACCTCCTCTGAGAATATGACGTTCAGAACAAGCCCAGGAGTGCATCATTCCGGCGATTCCCTGCTATAATTGTGTGAATAAATACTTATTGCCTTCCCATTTTGCCCATAAATGCGATGTATTAGCTGTCTTATTAGATGCTGACCTTCGGCCTGTAGTACAATGGTGATAGACCCTGGTGGTCACATTTAATATTACCAAAAACAAATCTACTGTCTTTAACATTAATAACAAACAATCGAACAAAAGATAAATGATGTTACCAATTCTACTGCAAAAGAAGAAACTTACCTGTAAAGGCCTAAAAGAGTCATGTCTGGCTTCATTAGCAAGGAGCTGAACCATAAGGGTATCGCAAACCGCGAGAGATACAGTTGAAATTAAACATTTATTCTTATTAAAAAGCTTTTAACGTTAGTCAGAGTGATCTAATCATTATCACCCGTATATGTAATGGTGTCTCTGATGCCTGATTAACAGCAGCAGCGATATGCAAATGCCCAAGCTGGCTGTGCGATTCGACGTCACAGCAGAGGCAAAAAAGATGATCTTTCAGAGAAGCACGTATTTGAGACTTGCTCGAGACGAAGATTCGAGACGTGTTCGAGACACGAGTGTTCTGATTAGTGAAAGTCGGGACTTTTTAGAGGTGTTTGGGTGGCGTAAGAGCAGCGATGGAAAGTTACACGCGGCCGGAAAAGGAGAAATCAACTGTTTAAATATTTAGAGAAAAAAAAATGATGCACAACGTTACACGTGCATTCTTTCTACACCTGCACTGGTGCACCAAACAGGAAGTTATTAGATAATGCAGAAAAAAATAATTTTTAAGCTAATAGATCCCACAATGTCTGTCGAGATTTAGCCACTGTCGCATCACTACTGTGTTTGAATTTATAAGTTTATATTTATTATGTTTCCTAATATCCGGTTAGATCAGGTTTTATAATTTAGATGGCAGGATAGTTTTCTACGTCTTACAACTTCCGTGCTGGAAATTAGAAGGAGTTTTTGTTTTTTTATGATAATATTTTTAGGAGATTATCGTACAAGGATGCTTTTGTTTTTTGTTTTTTTGTTTTTTTTTGCAACAGAGTTTTCCTTTTCTTGATATAATACCTTCGCCACAGTCGAGATACTCCATGTACATTCTGTATGATACCCTCCTAAATATCAGAAGAGGGTACACAGGTGCTACACGTTTCATCAAGGAGTACGTGGAACTATGCACCGGAAGGGTTGCCCGACTACTTCTTAATATTTAAATCTCGACAGACCAGTTTTATTCTTCGGGTAATGTGCTTTTGGGAATTCTCTTCAACTTCCTGTTTTGTATGCGGACTAACACGTAATGTGAACAAATATCTTGTTCCATGACATCCATATTGTTTTACGTTCAAATCCGGCCGCTATCTCAGTTGTCATTTACTTTTCACGTGCAATATACCTTATATGAGGCGAATAAAGCTTTAAAATTTTCCGATTCACATAAAGGTGTAAAATTGTGGGTTTATACTTTACCCAATAGTAGTGATAGTAAAACTAGATCCCGTAATATTTCCACGGTGTATTCAACATGGATCTATATTTTTTTTTATTTAGAAATAATAAATATCCGCCGATGTAAACTTAGGAAACGTCGTAATTTTTGCTTTTGTTATTTTGTTATTATATTCGATGGGCAGTATTTCTGACAAAGGAAGAAAAAATGTTGTTTTCTGGTGGAGAATCAATCCATCTAATACTTATCGTTAGTTTTTTTTTTAACTTGAAGTAGACTTTTTTAGCACCTGGAATAAATCGCTTCTTATCTTGTAAAATGTATCTCATCACTTGACTTGGGGAAAAAGTGACAAGGGGGAAAGGTTTTACCTTGAAATATTATTTTTAGCGTTTTACATCAGGTAGCTTCATATTTTGTCTTGCGAGATTTTCAGAAAACGGAAACAATCTAGATAAAAAAACAACATTAATTTTTCTTGCGTAAAATGAATTGTCCTCATCAGTTAAATACTTTAAATAACAAAAAAAGAAAAAAAATCCGACGTAGTTTTTACAACACTATATTTTATTCTTCTTCTTTGCGTAAAAAGAATTGTAATTTCAATGCTTTATAAAACCAATAAAACTGACAAAAATAAACTTATCAAACAAGGAATAGGAATTACATCCAAAAGTTTGTTAAAAGTGAGTTTGATTGCGCAAACCAGCCTGTATTTCTTGTGCTAACCAGTCTCTATACACCAGTTGCGTTAGATAACCGAAATTTAGGCAGATTAAGCATCGCCAGCAGCAGATGTGTAACCATTTGGGAACACTGGGCGTTTTTAGGTGAATCATTAGAATAGATAGCAACCTTCTGTCCAATAAGACAATGACACTCTGCATCGAGTCTTGTGCACTGCAGCATCCGCTGTGGTTGAACAGTTAGAAGCTGGGATTGGCTTCCCAGATGCAGGCATGGGAGGGTGATGAAGAGATCTAGGTTTGCCCAGCTACAAGGCATTGCAGAGAAAACCCCACGGAAAGGCAAGCCAGTGCAGCTGTGGGAGATGGCAGAAAGGTTTTGCAGTGTTTCACCATCCATCTTTCGGGACTCCAAATCGTATTATTTATGTCGAGGATCCTTACACTTCCGGTTTCTCCTGCATACCGCATGGCCTCCATGTGTCTCGACCCTGTTCTTCTGATGGGTCAAGCTGTACTGTTTTAATCTACAGGACTTTGATTTGGAAACGATTCATTATAAAACAGACTGATTAGTTTAACAACGTCAGATTCATTACGGATCAACAGAAAAAGGATAATTTGATTTTGTAATGATTTACATAATTTACTAGACAGCACTACTGTCTAAAGAAGAGGGATGATGCCTCCTTCACTACGCTAGTCTGTAGGATGCACTTGGGCATGGTCGACAACCACTTAGTCCCCCGGTCAGTGTAACGTGCGGTCATACAAAGCAGGCGATAGATGTAATACGGAAGAAAATAGAAACAATACTCTCCATATTGTAAAAAAACGGACTCACACACATATATATAAAGATAAAAAAAGAAAGGTTAAAAAAAACGAAATCATTGTTTTACGCAGTAAGTTCTCTTATTCTAATTTTCTCTTATTTCTGTACTCTCTCTCTAGTGTTAATTAAGCCTTTAGTGCTTGCCATAAGGACATTTTTTGGCAGTCGAATTGGTGAACATATAAACTGTATTTTCTCTTGTAAATTGAACATATAAACTGTATTTTCTCTTGTAAATTGAACATATAAACTTTTTCTCAATAATTGAACTTTGCAGCTTTGCTGCCTTCTTTCCCCAACCCTTATGCTTTCTTTTTCCCTCAATAAAATGTCAATATTTTTTTTATTCTTAAAAGTATTTCCTTGTCTTTATTTTTCATATCCTGATTTTTCTAGGCTTATTAACATGAACCACGTGGGATAACCTTCACGGGACTCAGTGAATAAATTTCCCGCAAAAGTAAAGGACTTATAAAAAGTGGAAAGGAAAAGGACAAGGTATCCTAGTAAAAAATGTAATTAATTTATAACTTAAAATATTGCAGCATTAAATTTGTTTTTCTTAATTCAATTCATAACATTATATAATCAATTCTTCATGCTGCAATGGTTTAAGTTCTTTTACAAGAATATCTTGTTCTTTCTTTTCCTGTTTTAATAACTAGTCCTTTAATTTTCCATGTTTAAGCTTTACCATATAATTTTTCATGCTCGCAGTTTTCTATTGTAATATATATATATTGTAATATATATATTGTAATATATATATATATATATATATATATATATATATATATATATATATATATTGTAATATATATATATATATATATATATACAGCACACACAGACACAGACACAGACACACACACACACATATATATATATATACATATATATATATATATGTAGTCATCCACATTCAGTACTTTTCCGCTGTTTTACAGCTCATCAGTACGGCTTATATATATATATATATATATATATATATATATACATATATATATATGTATATATATATGTATATATATAGTAGAAATGGTAATTGATTAAAACTGAAGAAAGTGCTCAATACGTTTGTAGAGCAAATATGCGTTTTATTTTTATTACCGTCTTTCTGTTAAGTTACATTATTGTTTCAGCTACCCGGCCGTTTTTTTTTCGCCGTCTGTAGCTTCCTTAGACATTTACAAAAATGTTTGTTTCTATGGGATAACAACAAACATTTCTGTAAAAGTCTGAGGAAGCTACAGACGGCCAAAAAACGGCCGGGTAGCTGCACAATAATGTAACTTAACAGAAAGATACGGTAATAAAAAATAAACGTATATATATATATATATATATATATATATATATATATATATATATATATATACATATATATATATATATATATATATTTAACTACATACATATACGCATACAATATGTAAGCAGGAATCCAGATAATCTAAAAAATACAAATTTTCAAAATTCTGACACAAATTGTTTTTACTTTCTGTAGAACAATTCTCAGTCAAGTGTTTTTTTTTTAATTAATGTAACTGATTCCATTATTTTAATTGAACCGTTTTAGTCAATGAACTATGAAATTTGATTTAGCAGTAATTTATTTTAAAATGAATAAATTACGAATTTTATTACCCAAGGTTCAATGAGAAAAACCATAAATTACTATCCTTGCTAATCGGACGGTCTTAAAGTTTTTAATATATGTGAAAGGTGATAATGTATATATAGACCAGAAATACTTGAGTCCATTAGAATGACCACACTATATCTTAATTTAAACTAATCATATCGAATTCCATAGTCTGAGAAGATATTCATTTGGCAAATCAAACATCACCCGCACTTTCGACACTGTCTTGTATATGACCTTATCAAGTGAGTCGGGAGTTGATTAATGGGGGAAGAGTTGTCTACTTAGGTTACAAAGCGAGCGACGGAAAGTCGAACGGCTGAAACATGAACACCGCATCGAGATTAAAACACGACAAATAAAAGCAGTATACAAAGTAAAGAAAAACAAACAAACATAGATTTGTTTGTTTGTTTTGATAGTCTAGCCTGTGCACTCAGGACCCTCTCTCTCCGTATTTAAGGGAATGGGCGAACGGAACGACGATAGATTTGATTATTTAAAAAATATAAATAAATAAATGAAACACAATTATATTAAGCGGTTAACTCCATTATGACTACCAAATTTTATATACTACTTCTGTAAGA
>NC_136521.1:37464894-37564894 GCF_053919585.1 Euprymna scolopes
ACGAAGTTATTCTTCGTGTAAGAACGGGAGAATGTGGTCTTTGAAGGCTTAAAAAAAAAAGAAAAAAGTAGCCGATGACGATGATGATGATAACGTGACGACGACGATGATGATGATAATGCTGTATGGAAAACATTAAAAACTGTACACATTAAAAAGAAGTTTTAACACAACAAAAGAAAGATGTCGAATTGAATTCGTAGAAGAAAAAAGGCAAGAAGGGGATGAGGTAAAAGTAAATAATAAGAAGAATGGACAGAAATGAGACAGAAAAAAAAGAAGATAGAGCCGAGAAAAGAAAGGAAAGGTTGGAGACGAAGAAAGTAAAGACCGAGGAGAGAGGGGGAAATGAAAGAGTTAAAGAATAGCAAGGAATATGAGGAGAAAAGAGTAAAAGAAAGGAAGAAAAGGAAAATAGATAGAAAAGTGAAGACAAAGAAAGAAAATACGGAAATAAAAAATAATATGAAATGGAAAATAAAGAGGAAGAAGAGTATTTAACGATTAAATAAATACGACTACTACTACTACTACTACTACTACTACTACTACTACTTCTACTACTGCTGCTACTACTACTAGTAGTAGTACTATTACTGATTCTACTACTATTATTACCACTACTAATACGACTTCTACTACTACTACTACTACTGCTTCTATACTATTATTACCACTACTAATACGACTTCTACTACTACTACTACTGCTTCTAATACTACTACTACTACTGTTGCATCTACTACTATTACTACTACTACTACTGCTACTACTACTACTACTAATAATAATAATAACAGCTTAGCACAGGGTGAATATCATAGAGAAGGAGATACGGAACAAATATACAGAGCTAACCAGAAATCACATATGGATGATAAAGAAAATCAAAATAATAACTGGATTAGTAGGAGCACTAGGACCGATTTCGGAAATTTTGCAAAAAAGAATGGGAGCAATTAGAATCATAAGAATGGCTGCAAAGACACCACAGATAACGATAATAAAAACGGCTGAAATATTAAGGAAACCCCAATAATTACACATGATCCACATGCACGGGCCAGACAAACTGCTGCAGAGGCAAAACATGAAGAAGATTACTTAGAATCACGTACATTGAAACTGCATATCTACAAATTCTCTATTCTCTCGCCCATCCCCTCCATTTGCCTTATCACTGCCCCCCCCCCCACAAAAGAGTGAGACCAAATAGTCGAGAAGGATCAAGGAGGATGGAAAGACCGAGGAAAGAGCTCTGATCAGACTTCCGCTGGGCAAGTGTGAAAGGAACTGGGAGCTTGGGGAGGCTTATTGCCACTCAAATTCCAGTGGAGACCAATGGGCGCTGCCAGCAAGAAATTAATGGTATGCAGCTGTTGCGAAAATGCAAACTAATTTGCAAAGCGTTTGAAAAGAGGTGGCGAGCACTGGAAATCTTGATGATGCACCGAGTGAGTAACTCCTAGTGAGTAAGAAGAAGAAGAAGAAGAAGAAGAAGAAGAAGAAGAAGAAGAAGAAGAAGAAGAAGAAGAAGAAGAAAAAAGAAGAGAAAGAAAAACACGGAGAAAACAAGAAAAAGAAGAACAAGGATAAGAAGTTTTTTTTTTCATTTAGCTCGAATGGATTAAAGAATCTGCAAATTGCATTGTCATAATTACTGAATGCATTCATGACCTGAAAGTTGCGTCTCTCGGTTGACTGTCTTGACTTTGTGAGTACCCTGTCATTTATGAAGTCAGCAACAGAGGTGCAAACAATACTGAAAACAAGCAAAGGAGACAAGAGATGAATTTAAGAATCAGGAAAAAATATAAAAAGCGGAGATAAGAAGAAGAAGAAGAAAAAGAAAAAGAAAAAGAAGAAGAAAATGAAAGCCCATAAAAATAGTAGAAAACAATAGTAAGTAAAGGATAAACTCGTTTCATTCAAGTAATCATTTAGAATTCGCTCATCATCGAATTGACAATCTATCGATATAGTTAGAGTTATACTTGAATAAATTTAAACCTTGGTAAGTTTTGGCACATTTATAATCAAAACATAAAAAAAGTAGACAAGGACAACAAAACTGAAAAAGACGCATGAGAAGTAAAACAATATTATAATTATGAAGCAGATGAAATAGTGGATGAAATACAAGAGGAAGAAAAAGGCATATCAGAAGAATTAGAAGGAGAAAAGAAGCGGAGAAAGAATAATAAAAAGGAGCGGGATAAGAAGAAAAACAAGAAGCGGGATAAGACTAGAAAAAAGAAAAAACAGAACAGGGAGAAAAAAAGAAGTAGAGGAAGAAAACAATAAGAAGACCAAGAAGAAAGAAAACGAAAATATTATCTAAAGATGAAACAGAAAAAGATGAAAAAGATGAAGAGGAAATGATGAAGAACGTGTAGAAAAAGAAAAAAGATCTTAGAGCCAGATGTAATAAAAATAGATGGAGAAGAGATCGTAGAGAAAGATGAAGAATTAAAAAATGACCGGAAAAAGATGTAGACGAAAAAAGATGGAGAAGAGGTCGTAGAGAAAGATGAAGAATTAAGAATCAATGGGAAAAGATGCAGAAGAAAAAAAGCTAGAGAAGGATCATAGGGAAAGATGAAGAAATAAACGACGATGGGAAAAGGTGGAGAAGAAAACAGATGGAGAATAGAAAGATGAAGAATTAAAAGACGATGGGTAAAAATGTAGAAAAAAATGGAGAAGAGGTCGTAGAGAAAGATGGAGAAGTAAAAGACGATGGGAAAAGATGTAGAAAAAAAGATGGAGAAGATACCGTAGAGAAAGATGGAGATGTAAAAGACGATGTGAAAAGATGTAGAAGACAAAAGATGTAGAAAAAAGCGGAGAGAAAAATGAAAAACAATAGAAAAAGAAGAAAAGTTAGGAGAAAAAAAGTAGAAGAAAACGAACTAGAAAAAGAAAAAGAAGAAAATAACAGCAAAAACAAATAACTAGAGCAAAGGATGAGCATAAAATATGAAGTTGAAGAAAACTATGAAGAAGCAGATAAAAAGGATAAGATGAAGAAGAGCTAAAGATGGAGAACTAGAAAAAGAAAAAAGAGAAACATGAAGAACAAGAACAAAAATTAGGAAAGACGAAATAAAAGAAGGCAGAAAAAAAAAGCGAGGCAAAATTAACTATAAAAAAATTCAGGGAAGAACAAGAAAAAATGGTACACCCGAAGAACAACAAGAACAACGGCATGAAAAAGGACGCCCCCACCCCCAGAAAAAATGAGAGAAATAGAAAACCAAGAAGAATAAGATGCAGATAGAGCAACTAAAGAAAGATGAGTTACAGAATAAGTTAGTTCAAACCATCCGCAACACTAAAAAAATGGCCTTTATCAAAAAGGGGCACTCATAAAAAGAGGCACTAATCAAAAGGGGCCTTTATCAAAAAGGGGTACTAATCAAATAGGGACACTATTCAAAAAGCGGCAGTAATCAAAAAGGGATACTAATAAAAACTGGGGGCCAAACAAATAGGTCACTAATCAAAAAAAGGACATTAAACATAAAAGGGCACTAATCAAAAAGGTGAACTAATCAAAAAGGGGGCTTATTTAGAAAGGGGCAATATTCAAAAAGAAGCAATAATCATAAAGGGGTTCTAATCTAAAAGGGGCAATAATCAAAAGGCGAACTAATCACAAATACTCTAAGCAAAAAGGGAGACTAATCAACAAATGAACAATAAGCGAGCAATAATAAAAAAGAAGCAATAATAAAAAAGGAGCAATAATCAAAAAGTGTCCCTTATCAAAAAGGGGCAGCAATCAAAAAGGGGCAATAATCAAAAAGAAGCAATAATCAAAAAGTGTCCCTAATCAAAAAGGGGCAGTAATCAAAAAGGGGAAATAATCAAAAAGAAGCAATAATCAAAAAGGGGCAGTAATCAAAAAGGGGCAGTAATCAAAAAGGGGCAATAATCAAAAAGAAGCAATAATCAAAAGGGGCAATAATCAAAAAGAAGCACTAATCAAAAAGGGACAATATTCAAAAAGTAGCAATAATCAAAAAGGGGAAATAACCAAAAAGGGGAAATAATCAAAAAGGGGCAATAATTCCAAAGAAGCAATAATCAAAAAAGGCAATAATAAAAAAGGCAATAAACAAAAAGGGACAATGATCAAAAAGGGGCAATAATCAAAAAGAAGCAATAATCAAAAAAGGCAATAATCAAAAAAGGCAATAATCAAAAAGAAGCAATAATCAAAAAAGGCTATAATCTAAAAAGGCAATAATCAAAAAGGGGCAATAATCAAAAAGAAGCAATAATCAAAAAAGGCAATACTCTAAAAAGGCAATAATCAAAAAGAAGCAATAATCAAAAAGTGGCAATAATCAAAAAGAAGCAATAATAAAAAGGGGTAATAATCAAAAAGGGGCAATCATCAAAAAGGGGCAATAATCAAAAAGGGGCAATAATAAAAAAGGAGCAATAATAAAAAAGAAGCAATAATCAAAAAGAAGCAATAATCAAAAAGAAGCAATAATCAAAAGGCAATAATAAAAAAGGAGCAATAATAAAAAAGGGGCAATAATCAAAAGGCAATAATCAAAAAGAAGCTATAATCAAAAAGTGGCAATAATAAAAAAGGGGCAATAATAAAAAAAGGAAATAATAAAAAAGGCAATAATCAAAAAGGGGCAATAATCAAAAAGGGACAATAATCAAAAAAGGAGCAATAATAAAAAAGAAGCAATAATCAAAAAGAAGCAATAATCAAAAGGCAACAATAAAAAAGAAGCAATAATCAAAAAGAAGCAATAATAAAAAAGAAGCAATAATCAAAAAGAAGCAATAATCAAAAGGCAATAATAAAAAAGGAGCAATAATAAAAAAGGGGCAATAATCAAAAGGCAATAATCAAAAGGCAATAATCAAAAAGAAGCTATAATCAAAAAGTGGCAATAATAAAAAAGGGGCAATAATAAAAAAAGGAAATAATAAAAAAGGCAATAATCAAAAAGGGGCAATAATCAAAAAGGGACAATAATCAAAAAAGGAGCAATAATAAAAAAGAAGCAATAATCAAAAAGAAGCAATAATCAAAAGGCAACAATAAAAAAGAAGCAATAATCAAAAAGAAGCAATAATAAAAAAGAAGCAATAATCAAAAAGAAGCAATAATCAAAAGGCAATAATAAAAAAGGAGCAATAATAAAAAAGGGGCAATAATCAAAAGGCAATAATCAAAAGGCAATAATCAAAAAGAAGCTATAATCAAAAAGTGGCAATAATAAAAAAGGGGCAATAATAAAAAAAGGAAATAATAAAAAAGGCAATAATCAAAAAGGGGCAATAATCAAAAAGGGACAATAATCAAAAAAGGAGCAATAATAAAAAAGAAGCAATAATCAAAAAGAAGCAATAATCAAAAGGCAACAATAAAAAAGAAGCAATAATCAAAAAGAAGCAATAATCAAAAAGAAGCAATAATCAAAAGGCAATAATAAAAAAGGAGCAATAATAAAAAAGGGGCAATAATAAAAAAAGGAAATAATCAAAAAAGGCAATAATAAAAAAGGAGCAATAATAAAAAGAAGCAATAATAAAAAAGAAGCAACAATAAAAAGAAGCAATAATCAAAAAGAAGCAATAATCAAAAAGAAGCAATAATCAAAAAGAAGCAATAATCAAAAGGCAATAATAAAAAAGAGCAATAATCAAAAAAGGCAATGATAAAAAAGGAGCAATAATCAAAAAGGTGCAATCATCAAAAAGGGGCAATCATCAGAAAGGGGCAATCATCAGAAAGGGACAATAATCAAAAAGTGGCAATAATCAACAAGGGACAATGGTTTAGAAGGTGCAATCATCAAAAAGAAGCAAATATTGAAAAGATGCAATAATCAAAAAGGGGCAATAATCGGAAAGAAGCAATGAGCAAAAAGGGGCAATAATCAAAAAGATGCAATAATCAAAAAGAAGCAATAATCAAAAAAGGTAATACTCTAAAAAGGCAATATTCAAAAAGAAGCAATAATAAAAAAGGGGTAACAATTAAAAAGGGGCAGCCATCAAAATGGGACAATAATAAAAAAGAAACAATAATCAAAAAGGGGCTATAATAAAAAAGAAGCAATAATCAAAATGGATAATAATTAAAAGGAATAAATAATCAAAAAGGGGCAATCATCAAAATGGGACAATAATCAAAAAGAAGAAATAATCAAAAAGAAGCAATAATCATAATGGGACGATAATAAAAAAAGAAGCAATAATCCAAAAAGGCAATAATCAAAAAGGGACAATAATCAAAAATAACCAATAATCAAAGAGAAGCAATAATCATAATGGGACGATAATAAAAAAAGAAGCAATAATCAGAAAAGGCAATAATCAAAAAGAAGCAATAATCAGAAAAGACAATAATCAAAAAGAAGCTATAATCAAAAAGAGGCAATAATCAAACAGGGGCAATGATCAAAAAAGGCAATAATCAAAAAAGGCAATAATCAAAAAGGGGCGATAATCAAAAAGAGACAATAATCAAAAAGGGGCAATAATCAAGAAGAAGCAATAATCAAAAAAGGCAATAATAAAAAAGAAGCAATAATCAAAAAGAAGCAATATCCAAAAGGCAATAATCAAAAAGGGGCAATAATCAAAAAGGAGCAATAATCGAAACAGGCAATGATCCAAAAGGAGCAATAATCAAAAAGGAGCAATAATCAAAACGAGGCAATCATCAAAAAGGAGCAATCATCAGAAAGGGGCAATCATCAGAAAGGGACAATAATCAAAAAGTGGCAATAATCAAAAAGGGGCATTCATAAAAAAAGCACTAATAAAAAAAACACTAATCAAATGAACTCGCAACAAATTCCGATCGTTTAATGGAAAGAAAAAAAAAGGAAAACAAGTTCCGATAAAAGCAAGAAAAAAGTAAATAAACAAAAATAAAGCGGAAAAAGATAAGACTTGGAGGAAATTGACGGCGAAAAGATCAACAAGAATATCAACTCAAGAAACGGATTTACAACAAACAAATCCACATTAAAAATAAAAGAAACCCATCAAAAACAAACAAGAAAGCGTATTCATCAGATACGTCTATTTCATTTACGCGATTAACGATGACAATACAATTTACATATTGAAGACTGACCGTTTCAGAGATGTGTTATACGAAGTTATCATGACAGTGAGACACCTGCAAAAAGTTGTACTTGGATCTTGCGTCTGACAGAGCGACAAAATTTCTATGTAAAACCTTTGGATGACAGACCAAAGAAAATTATATTTGAAATGGCAGAAAGAAGAAAATAATATGATATTTCAAGTTTGCACGTAAGAGAGCAAAGATATTCCTTCTATTCTTACCAAGGGCTTAATGTATCTACCGCACTCAGGGACTGTTGTCCACAGTCGCAGTGGAAATTAAAATGTGATCCCAAATCTCGGGATCACAAATGTAACATCGTCTAGTTTCCGACCCCTTAAATATATCCTGTAGTCACAGTTAAAATTTGGATAGTGTAAGTATATATCAGTATTTGGCAGCGTGACATTGTGCATATGTGTGCGTTTATCTAGTACTTTTAAATATGCGTGCAGATGTGCGCCAGTTAATGAAGTCTCGATACGTAAATCACTGAGTCTTTTTCTATGCATATTGCTTTCTTCCTCCTTGGCGAAAATGGGGAAGAAGAGCGTGCGTTCTGGTATCTTTCAGGCGTGGTTGGTGAAATCTAGAGAAAACTAATATTCTTGAACAAGCCTTATGTAACCTAGTCGTTACATATCAACACCCAGGACCCACATGTTGTATACACAGATAGTCGGAAGGAAACAAAGACGATGAAAGTATCCGAATCAGTGTGTTTTTTTTTCAATTAAACCAATATACATTTATTTACAGGTACTTCCACAATATCGCGTTTCTCCTGTTCCAAATCTTCTTATACACCAATGTGTTTAACGAGATTCTGTCGTGTCTAACACCTGCTACTCGGTCATGTTCCGGTCATGTTAAGGACACGTATTTCGCTATCGCTCACGGTTCACATGTGTAACACGTCTATCTTTGCACTCTCAAGTTTTTAATATGTCTCAAATCCTCTACGTCTCGAATACGGTTCGAATACCTTGCTATGAGAACAAGCCCCCTTTTAATCTCTGCTGTGTCATCGTTCACCCAGCTTGGTCATTTGCATATGACTGCCGTGGCTAACGTAGCATCAGTGGCTCGAATACACGTATAGAACTATCTAAGTTGCTACTGGCTTATTATTTTCACATGTACGTGTTACTTTCTAGAACTTTATAAGATTTCCATTGATCGTGAATTCGTTAAGGTTATACCTTAATGATTTAAAATGTTCTAGATTTAAGATTGAAATTAATGGCTTTTGTTTTGGGGAGGCCTCATGTTTTGACAAGCTTCTGGGCTGGACCTTTACTCCTGATCTTAAATGGAACACAAACATTAAATCTGTTGCCAAGGCCGCTGGAAAAAATAGTGGGATCCTTCTATCGATCCAGTAGATATCTCACTGCTGATGCAATTCTCTATCTATATACGAGCCAGGTACGTCCAAGGATGAATTACTGTTTTCACATCTGGGCGGGAGCTGTTAGGAAGGACTTATCCTGCCTTAATAGAATTCAAAATAGACTTCGTAGCCTCGTAAGGGATGTGCTTTTCTCTTCCATTCAACCTATTTCTCACAGAAGAGCTGTTGCGAGTTTGTCTCTGGTTATCGTTATTTTCATGGTAAGTCCTCCACTGAGCTCCAATCTATGGTTCCCCCCTCGCTAAATTTCAGCAGAAACACCCGTCTAGCAGAAAAGACTATCAACAATTTCTCCCACTCTTTATCTGTGCCTTAACCTAAACATAGATTCCATGAACAAAGCTTTTTTTTAGAAGTGCACGCCTATGAATCGTCTTCCGTTTTCCTGCTTTCCAGCTGACTACACTATGGTTGTCTTCAAGTCTAGCGTAAACAAGTTTTTGACGAACCGTTCCATATAAGTTAACAAATTGACTGAATTTCCATTACTAACAATTACTATATTGTCCAATTTCTACTGTATATTCTTTAACCCTTATCCTCGAGAGGCCTCTTGGCCTTCATAAGTGGTGATGCCCATGTAAAAATAAAAGAATAACGAAGAGATCGTATCGAAAGACAACCGAAGAAAGAAAGGGGGTAAGCAATTAGAAACATTTGCGTTTCCGTATTCGTTCGAATCGCATCTCGGTGACTAATCTACCATAGTGCGACAGATTAATGAACACACTTTATTAAATAGACGTACCAGGCGGAGCATTTTTACAGAAATGATTTGGCATAGCTGTGACTATAGCAATGACATTGCTTATTTTCCAGTCTGAAGTGTGACCGAACGAGCGAGCGATGGAGTAAAACCTATCGTGGAGGTGAGGTGCGACGGTGAGGACGTCTCTAAACGGATTGAACGATGGATCGCCAAATACGGGACAAGTCAAAATAAACAAACGTAAACAAAACCGAATCTTGATCGGGACGCCGTTGTAAGCAAACACCGGACGGGTTTAGATTAGATTTGGGGGCCTGTACCGGGATTTGAGACCTTCGTCGCGCGCCGAACAGAAAGCTGAGACTAAAAGTGGAGATGAAAGCCTCGTGCTTGCGATTTTCCTTGGAGATACCAATTCTCGATTTTCCACGCAGGGTTTTGAATACAAGCGGACAGATGTAGCCCCGGCCGTACCCCGTTTCATCTCAAATAAACATCTATTTAGAGAGATAATCTCACTTACAGTGGCGCTAAGTTCACAACTAAAACGCTTGTTCCTTTCTAGGAAGAGTTTAAAATCTTATATCCGCCTCTAAAACAACGCACGTTGCCAACGGAACGCACCGTCAAATTTGAAGCCAGATTTATAGGGGGATCTGAAGTGGGGAGTTGTGTAGCAAGAGTTTTCTTCAATTACATTTAAATGTCTACACAGTAACAGAAACAGCATAAGCGGAAAGGAAAGAAGCTATTAAAGGTGAAAGACTTCTGGCATCTGTAGGATTCTACAGTGAAGGGGTGCAAGTTTGCTGATTGTAGGGTGGACTACGGTGATCTACCTCGAGGTCTAAAAGCGAAGCAAGTTCGTCGAAGCACATTTTATTGATGTACTTTATAAAATAAACACAGATACGCAACATTGGGACGATGGGACGGGGCTTGGACTTTGAAGACAGACATATTGGATTAGAAAATCCTTCTGAGCCCGGACTAAAAGAGGGAGAGGTTGGTTAACTATCTTAGATATTGGACTTGATGTGAATTCTAAGTGATGTTGTAATGAAAGGATTTTTTTTTAGCCCGGTAGAGAAAGCTCAGCTTCTTTGCAGTAAACTTTCCAGGATATTTGATGTATTTGTTCTAAATGAGTCTCTTTTTTTTTTTTTTTTTTGCGTAAAAAGTAATCGTTTCTAAGATGTAATCCATTCTTTTATAAATATAGCAGGGACTATAAACAGTACCGGGTAACATTTAATAGGCTTTTTTGACAAGGTAGTTTTGAAGTTTGTCAAATCAGAATATGGTTCACTCAGCATCTCCCGCCCAGATATGGCAATAGTACTCCATTTTACTAAGTGTCTGACTCTTATACAGGTGGAGAGTTGCAATCTCATTATTACAGGCATCATTTTATACAGCGTCGCTGATTTTAGAGTTGCGATCAAGTTGAAAAATACACTGTTGAGGTTTTTGTTGCATTAACTGAATTGGAAAATGTTCACGTAGTTGATAGGAAGTCATGGTAAATGATTGTCTTTATTATGAATATTCGTGGGTTTTGGATCTATTCTTACATAATATATATATATATATATATATATATAGAGAGAGAGAGAGAGAGGGGGGGAGAGAGAGTAGAAAGACGCACTGATTGATATAATAATCAAGTGATTGATTTTGCGCTACGAAAGAGATACTGTTAAGAATTGTATACGTCAACGGAATTAAAGGAATAAATTATAAGATGGTCAACACCACGAAATTTGGAATGTAACTATTTGTCATTTGTTCTCTATATTGCTCTATAATTACATTGAGCTTCTTAAGTTAGGATTGATGTATATTATAAGAAAATATATTTCTGCAAATATATATATATATGCATATATGTATACATACACATACATACACACATATATATGTGTGTGCGTGTGTGTGCGTGTGTGTGTGTGTGTGTGTGTGTGTGTGTGTGTGTGTGTGTGTGTGACGGCGTAATGAAAACATATTATAATGCATTTACAGCTTCTTTTCAAATTCTCGGATTTTAATCATCATTTCAAAACCCTCTTTATTTCCTTTTGACGGATTGATTGTTGCTATTTCCTCTGATAAGTTAAGAACATAATAGATTTATTGATTGATATAATAATTAAGTTATTGATTTTGCCATATGAAACAGATACTGTCAAAAATCGTAAATGTCAACTGAATTAAAGGAATAAATTATAAGATGGTCAACATCATAAAACTTGAAATATTGTCTTATGTTATTTACTCACTATATTGCTCTGTAATTACATTGAGCTACTTAAATAAGGGTTTGTATATATTATAAGAAAACACTATTCCACAGAAATATATATATATATATATATATTTGTGTTGGTATATATATATATATATATATATATATATATATATATATTTGTGTTGGTATATATATATATATATATATATATATATATATATATATTTATATATATATATGTATATATATATGTCTGTGTGTCTGTGTGTGTGAAATATATTTATCCCTCTCCTTTTCTCCGTCTGTCTCTGTCTGTCTCTTTCTCTTTCTCTCTCTCTCTATCTCTCTCTCTCTCTCTCTCTCTCTCTCTATATATATATATATATATATATATATATATATATATATATTGTGATCCACATACAGTACTCTTTTGCTATTTCACAGCTCATCAGTGCGGCTAGACAGGCAACTGCCTCAAGCTAGGATCGAAACCCGATAGCCCCAAATGAAAGTCAAGGCTTTTTCCCATTGCGCCATACGTCTGCTGCTGTGCGGGTAATGAATTAACGATGTTTTGATATCGTCCAAATGAGTATGCAAGAATACACACACATATATATATATATATATATAAATTCTTGCATGCTATATATTTTAGTTAGAGACGGAGAGAAAAGGAGGGAGAGAGAGAGGGAGAGAAAGAGAGGGAGAGAGGGAGAGAGAGAGATGAATATATTTCCCAAACTTTTTAGTGAAATGGACATCTTTGGCGCCGACGAAATTTGACTCGCTATCAACAATCCGTCAACTTTGAAATAGTATATTATTTTGTTACTATTTTGCTTTTGGAGACGGCGATAGAATATATATGTCTTAGGCTATCAAATATACTAATTTAAAAGTAAGTTGTTACACGATAAAAAAAACAACAACAACAAAACCGAATACAACATAATTCTCACAATAGTTCAAGTGTTATTTATTCATTTGTAATTCTACATCGAAAGAATCGTCAAAACCTTAACAGAGAATTTTATTGGTACGGACATGACGTTCGGTGAGGAAAGGGTATAGAAGCCCCCCCCCCCAACTTTCGCACGAGATGGTCAAGAAATTCAATAGGCTTACAATGGGGACGGCCGTTTAAAAGTGGAGGCGAGCATACATCATTTTGTTTTGGGGGTTTTGTATTTCGTGAATTGGAATTAGTCTTGGGACGATAAGGATGTAAAACGGCCCGAGAAGAGGAATTAATACTAATAGGAAGTGAAGAGGAACCGGTACAGAAGAGGTACATACATATATAAGTTCTTTTTTTTATACAGGAACCACCACTTATGAAGGCCCAAAAGCCACTCGAGGATAAACGTGAATGGATATACAATTAGTCAATGTACCTATTTACTATGCCTCTCCGCGGGACAGAGTTAGACACCAGGGTCGTTTTTTAACGTGGAGAAAAGGTACAAAAATAAAAATTGTCTCAGTCGTGAAGGATTTCTCCTCCACCGAAAGAGAACAAGAAATAGAAGTGCAGCATCTGAAGAACAGATACTACACTTTGTGGATTTATTTGCTTCCCCACTGAGCAAATTAGGCACAAGGCCGTTTTTTAATGTGGAGAGAGAGAGGGAGAGGGAGGGAAAGGGGGATCCAGCTCCCGAGAGGTGGGAAATGGGAGCTGGATAGTAACTGTGGTCTGTAGGGTGATCCCTACATTGACCAAGTTCAGATATGTGGGGTTACCCCCACATATGGTCTTTGCTAGTCATAGCTAGTCTTTGCTTGGAGCATCTGTCGGAACAGATGGTATTTATTTGCTCCCCCACCGAGCAAATTAGGCAAAAGGCCAATTTTTAATGTGAGGAGTGAAGGGAGGGGGAAGGGAAAAAGGGGACCAGCTCCCGAGAGGTGGGAAATGGGAGCTGGTTAAAGGTCAGGTATGTGGGGTTGCCCCCACATCTGGTCTTTGCTAGTCATAGCTTGCAGTATCTGTCGGAACAGATGGTATTTATTTGCTCCCCCACCGAGCAAATTAGGCACAAGGCCAATTTTTAATGTGAGGAGTGAAGGGAGGGGGAAGGGAAAAAGGGGACCAGCTCCCGAGAGGTGGGAAATGGGAGCTGGTTAATGGTCAGGCATGTGAGGTTGCCCCCACATCTGGTCTTTGCTAGTCATAGCTAGTCATAGCTTGCAGTATCTGCCGGAACAGATACCACACTTTGATCTTGTCCCGAAGGCCAGGAAAAGGCATTGATAATCAATCTAGTAACAATGTAGCAATGTAGCGTAGTAAACATAAGTAATAGAAATTTTGTGAATTGGATTACTTAGGGGGACGGTTCATCAAGAACTTGTTTACGTTGGACTTGAAGACAATCAGATTGTAGTCAGCTGGAAAGCAAGCAAACGGAAGAGAGCCCCCCCAGTCGTGCAGCTCTAAGAAAGAAGCTTTGTTCATGGAATCTACATTGCGGTTTAGGCACAGATAAAGAGTGTGGGAAAAGCTCTTACGGGATTATAATATTTCCATTCCAGATGATATATTTTCAAATAAGTTTTTTTTATAATACTTTTACTTTATATATGATTTTAAAGAACGTATTTCGTCCGATCATATCCTTTAAAGTACAATCGTTTTAAAATAACTGTCCTCTTTTTAGAACATGTGCAAAAGAAAAAGCAAATTCGCACAATTATTTTTTTTTTATTTCGATGCAAAGCTAGGCAGAGAGGCTGCTGAAACCGCTTGCGATATAAACGAAACGGTTGGCCCAAAAAACACTACTGAGCGCACAGCACAATGGTAGTTTAAGATTTTTCGTGGCAGCTACGGGAGTCTTGAAGATTATGAGTGTACTGGTCGGCCATCGAAAGTTTACCACGATCAATCAAGAACCTTAGTCAAAGCCAGTCCAAGCACGACTGTTCGAGAACTTGCTTCTGAATTAGACGTAACGTATACGACGATTTCCAACCACTTGAGAGAGATTGGAGAAAAATAACAACAAAGGGTGCCTCACAAATTGAACGACACCAAAAGAAACGTTGTTATTAAGTGTCATCTTCCATTCTTTTACGCGACAAGAACGACCCGATTCTCGACCGGGTTGTGATTTGCGATAAAAAGTTGTTTCTTTACGACAACGGCGACGGTCAGATAAGTAAGACATCGACGAAGCTCCGCGACACCTTCCGAAGCCAGAGTTGCATCATAAGAAGGTGATGCTGACTGTTTGATGGTTTGCGACATCCATCACTCATCCATTACAGATTTTGAAATGCAGGGGAAATAATTACGGCGGAAAAGTATTGTAAACAAATGGATGAAATGCTACCAAATGATAGTCACGACCAACCAATAAACGTACAATTTGGTTGCAGATATTACACAATTCAAAGCGTTCGAACAACGGAAATCGTGAAGGTTGCATTGGCGCTAATTGACTGCCTCTTGATTCGTATTTCCCAAGACTATGCCCATCCTTAAATATTCTTAAAGGGGTTTGATAATTTTAATTAAATAATAATATGTCAAGTGAGGGAGTTCCATATAGAAACATTGATTTAATTTGAATAAAGTAAAATGCGCATCAAGTGCGCTTGAAAGCCAAGTCACAACGTAGTATTTGTTTTATTTCCCTAATATTATGTTGTAAATTGGCTTTCAAGCGCAGTTGATGCGAATTTACTTTTTTCAAATTAAATCACCCTTTCTGTCTGGAACTAACACCCTTGACGTTATTCTCGCGTTGCCTATGCGCCGTTCCAACATTCTAAAACACAACCACTGATAATACAACGCGCGGCTCTTTACAAACAGAATTTTCTTTCTCGAACTATACAACACGGCAGGGAAGAAGAAAAGAAAGAAAAAGAAAACGACATACTGAGGATGGAGTTTGGTTCCGAAATATATTTATGTTATAAATTTCAAACAAGTAGAATATTTGTTTTATTTTCCTAATATTACGTTGTAATTTGGCTTTCAAGCGCATTTGTATTTTACTTTATTCAAATAATACATTTTTTTATATATACAGACATTAATGTTTCATGCTGTTGCAATCATAAATGTGGAAGGTGACAATTCTTTCCGGGCGGAAGATTTGAACTACCTTTAATTCTATTTACAAAGCCTTTAACTCCGGGCTACCAAACAATTGCCACATTAATAACGTAGCTGTATATGTTCTTATACGCGGCATAATACTGTTGACACACTGATTCTCATCAGATCTCAAAATTAAGCACAACTGAGCCTTGCTAGTACCAGGTGGGTGACCATTTGGGAACTGCAGGTGCTTTATGTGCTCCCCGCTTATCTCTAGATTGTTTGCAGTCGTCCTGAACCGGCACTTGTATTTAACAACGTCGATTTAAGAGAGGTGTCGTTGTAGATTGCGCTATATTTTTCACAAAAATTACACGCGCAAGAACCCTTATACTGAGTTTCCATAGTCTGTAAACACTGAAAGAAAACTATCATATATATATATATATATATATATATATATATATATATATATATATATATATATATATAACTGTACGGAAGGTAGGAAAAACAATGGTACCGTTGGTTTTAAGCCTAAAATAAGGGGGACCAGTTAATGGTAAATAATGTTAGGCTCTCGTCAGCCATATTGTTTTCTGTTTATCTTCTTAAGTAAAACAAATAGAAAAAATACGGCTGGCGAGAGCTTAAAATTATTTACCATTAACTAGTCCTCTATTATATAAGGCTTGAAACCGAGTGTACCGATGTTTTTCTGACCTTCTGTACAGTTTTAAATAAATAAATATTAAGCTCTAATACTGAATATTTTCCTTTGTAATCGAGCCCTTTGATGGAATTCTTATCCCCAAAACAATAAACAAATATATATATATATATATATATATATATATATATATATATATATATATATATATATATATATATATATAGTTATCATGGAGTCTTCCATCGATTTCGATGCACAAGGTTCCAACACAACAAAGTTGTTTGGAAATTCACATAGATGATTTGATTATAGTGGTGAAGGCTTTGTGTAGAACTATTCACACTTTTTGGTATTGCTGCTAACCCCGGACGGGACAGATAGCTGTCACAGGACAGAGTATACATTAGACAGCAGTTTTTACATCAGAGTTTCATCCTCCTAGACTGGGGGCGCATCTCTCCCAGTGAATTAATGCGCCTCCAGATACCAACCTAAAAATTTCTACGACTCGGCGCGGTACATAACCTTCCCAAATGGTAACTCATCTTGTACTGGCCAGGCTCAACGTTGCCTAACTTCGGTGATCTGATGAGACAAGTGCTCCAATATATATAAAAGTGAAAGTGTGGCCGTATATATATATATGTATATATATATATATATATATATATATATATATATATATAAGTGAAAGTATTGCCGTATATATATATATATATATATATATATATATATATATATATATTTATAAAGTGAAAGTGTCTGTGTGTGTACATTTCCCCACGCAATAACAATTTGATATACAGGGTACTGAGATTTGGGAAAATATATGTGATCGGTTTTCGGCCAGAAATTTGGCTGTTAAGGGTCAAAGTTCAACGATTTGTCATTTGAGAACTCTACAAAACTCCTCAGATTATTTTAGGTCTAAATACTTGAAATTTTAGATAAAGATTCCTTGCACATGGGGCTTTCTTAATAAGTTGATTTGGGCCCAAAACAATAAAAGTTAAGGGGTCATAACAGGGGTCAAATTTAAAAAAAAATTGACCTCTTTTTTTTTTTGCTCAGCATACACCTCCAAACACCTGGGTAACGCCGGGCACCTTGCTAGTATATATATATATATATATATATATATATATATATATATATATATATATATATATATATGCGTGTGTTAATGAACTGTGTATGCAAGTTTGTACAGTGTTTATTTACTATAACTTCTAAAATTATGGATATCGTCAGAGTATAGAATCAAGATTTCTAAGAACTAACTTACTTTCTCTCTCTCTCTCACTCTCTCTCTCTCTAAATACACAAACACACACACACACACACACACACACACACACACACATATATATATATATATATATATATATATATATATATATATAAATTACAATAAGTTTACCAAGGTAATCAAAATAGTAAACTTAAAATGTATTATAAATATTAAAGAGTTAATATTTACAAGTAATCTCAACCAGAAGTAAAAGCTCAATAAAACCGAAAAGGAAATAGAGCTTATAATATGAACAAATGATTAATAAAACATGTTAAAAGACACCTTGAAAAAGATATATATATATATATGAAATAAAAATTACAATTAAATTTACTAAAATGATCCAAGATGGTAAAACTAAAGTATATTATAAATATCAAAGAATTAATATTTTTAAAGTAATCTCAACCTGAGGTAAAAGCTCGATAAAACCAAATAGGAGATAGAGCTTTTTCTTCACCACATTCCCTTTGATCCACTTTTTGTTATCAAGTAAGATCTTTGACTTACTTGCTGTTTCATCAAATACAAAATCCGATCCCGCATTTTGCTAATTCCTACCCTCTGATGAGAAGGAAAGTATTTCTTCGAAACTCCGCAGATTAAGAACTATCCACTTACCAAGTGTTTCCTTTTCAGATTAAATATGTTTTAACTCTTTTTCAAAGTGTTTTTAACATGTTTTATTAACTGCTTGCTCTTATATATATATATATATATATATATATATATATATATATATGTATATATATATATATATATATATTTATATCAAATGGGTTAAGAAATTCCAACGAAAGAAAGATGTATATTTAAATAAGGGAGTAGTCACCAACAATGTGTATTTTTTAACATTATTTTATTATTCCATGTCTTAGTTTTTCATTGAGAATTAGTTTGGATCATTGTAATAATGTTTTTAAGTCCTTGAACAACGTCGATTTATATATATTTATATATATAAAGCTGAATGTCTGCGTGTGTGCGTGCGTGTGTGTGTCTCGTCACGAATAGGCTCCTATATGGTTGACTATTTAAAAAAAAAAACTGATTGCATATAATGATAGAAGATGTATCGAGACACAGGAATGGGTATGTTTGATCTGGCAGAACGGTGGTTCCTTAAAATTTTGGGGTCTGCGTTCACGCCTGGTCAACAAAGTATGGAAATAAAAAATTATAACATAAAAAGAAAACGTTTACAAGTGTTTTTGATACAGATATATATAAAAATACTTTGATAAGTATGTTTTAACTTAAATAGGGATGGTATAATAAAATTGTGGGGTCTGCGTTCGCGCCTGGCCTCCAATAATGGAAATAAGCACAAACTTTAATAAAGACTTTTCATATCTATCTGCGTAAGTATACTTTGATAATTATGTTTCAGTTTGAAGAAATATGGTATAATAAAATTATGGGGTGTTCGTTCGCACCTGACCTCCACAGAATGGAAATATGTCACAAAGTTTAACAACGTTTTTTTAATATAGATCCACAGAATATTGTGATAAGTGTTTCAGTGTGAACAGGTATGGTATAATGAATTATGGGGTTTATTTATTTTATTTTTATTTTCATCATATTTTGCTTTGGTTTTGATACACCCAAATTAAACCAAAATTTACAACCCGCTTTTTTTACATAACCTATCATACTTTCATAAATCAGAGTCCATTTCCTGTAGGATGTTTCTGAACCCAGCCAACAACCGGTACTTTTGCTAGTATATATATATATATATATATATATATATATATATATATATATATATATATATATATGGGAAAGATTGGTAGTTTGAAGCATTTCTATTTAATAAATATAAGAAGGCTATAGTAATGCAGGGAACCGGATGTTGAAGTTGAAGTGATGTGAATTTTAAGCAAAATTAGACAACAAGACCTGCCCCCTATGTTTCTCTTAAATCATCGTATATCTCTTTATTTTCCCAAACAATCGTAAATGCACTTTAGTAAATATGAAATGCTGAGGATGATGGAAGTCTTCCAAAATTCCATGTCCAACACCCTAACAGATAGTGGTATATATATATATATATATATATAGTCATCTGCAAATAGCTTTTTTGTCATTTATGACACATCCTTGTGGCGAGATGTGTCAAGCGTACTACTGTCCAAATTCAAGACCCCAGCGCCAGATCATATCAAAAAGTACCTTATTTACTGTGTCAGCAAGCTCGGCATTGACAGGATAAAAATTATAGCTTATATATATTCCTTTAAATGTTTTAACCATGTTATTAGTTATCTAAGAAAAGAGACAATGTTACATTAAAGTTTTTTTTGCTAGAACTGCTTGACTGCAAAACACAATACCACAGAGTCCGCTTTCTAGCTGACTACAACATCTGTTCCACCATCTCCATCATTATCAGTCATAATGATGTCTCATCAGCCATATGCCACGCATAAATATTTATCCCCAAGTGGCCTTGTTGCCTTGATAAGTGGCGACACTTTCTTAACTATAGTCAGACTGAAGGAAGCTACAATATGTTCTTGTCCTGTTCTCTTTGATCAATCTGATCTGTTCTAGAACTCGCGGCAGTTATTCCTCAGAATCTTGTTTTCGTGTACCTACAATACCATCTAGCAGTCAAACTTTAGAAAACGTGCGTTGGGCAGACAGACAAACTCAAATTAACATAACGAAAACAACTATTACGTTGAAAACGCTTTATTAATTAGGTAAAAAAAATCTGAAACAAAAACAAAACAAATAGTTAAAAGGAGAAAACATAATTAAACAAAAGGAAATAATACATGTAAAAAATTATGTTTTGGACAGGCTTCCAAATTAACAGATTCTGGGATATCTTATCTTTTTCAATCAACTGTTAGGTGAAAGTCCGTAACAGTTAGAAAAGTGTCTTTTCTCCATTAAATTGTAAGGTGAAAGTCTGGAGCGGCTAAAAAATGTCCTTTCTTTTTTTATTATTATTAAATCGTAGGCGAAAGTATGGAGTGGTTAGAAAATGTATTTTCTTTTTTTTAATTAAATCGTTAGGTGAAAGTATGGAGTGGTTAGAAAATGTTTTTTTTCTTTTTCTATTAAATCGTTAGGTGAAAGTATGGAGCGGTTATGTCCCTTTTTTACAAAGGTTGTTATTCTAGTGCGGCGCATAAACTACCCAAGCGCCCATGAAATAAAAAAAATAATAGAAGTCTGAGAAAAGATACAAGTTCTGTGCGGGCGACGAAGGAAAGAATAAAATTAGAATTTCTACAAATTAAATATAGAAGTCACACACTAGATTAAATACACAGAAATCTTTCTAGATTTAAGCACTTCTTTCTTTATTTTTGTTCTAATTCAGGGTACCTATTCTAGGGGAGCTGAATTTTCTTCCATATAAAGAAACGAACTCGCGTGAAAAAAATCAAGTTAAATAAAGATACCATTCGATTTCAGGCTAAGAAAGAGGAAGAAACAAATAATAAAATAAATGATTGAATAATAGAAAATCTTCAAAATAAAAGAAATGGAAGAAATAGTGTTTTCTTTTTTAAATTAGTAAAAAGAATGAGGCGAAAATAGAAAAAAATATCACAATCTTTTAGAATGTTAACTCCGAGGCAAGCCAACCTCCAGGTTGATTTGCATTAAACATTATTGAGTGAAGCATCCCAGCAGGAAAATAAAGATTTTAATTTCCGATTTGAGTTACACCAGATCGAAAGTAATTAAATTTACTTATTCAATTACGATCAGCGTGACTGTTGGTTCTCATCTCTATCTATACGGACGTTTATCTGGAGACATACCTGCCTGTTTACCTCTCGATATTTAAGTGTATATTCATTCACAGTTATCTTCTTATTTTCTAGGGATTTTATCATTGCCACCCAAAATCAAGACCATTCCTTCTATGATCCGGTCCTTGTTGTTTATGGGTTCTTCATTTTTAAATTAAATACACTTGCCTGATAATGCAGTAACATATATATTACCAAGAGAATCACCACTTATCAAGGACCAGTGGTCACTCGAGGTTAAAGAGTGGTGAAAAGGACAATATAATAGCAATCGTTAGAAGTGTAAATTCGATAAATTGGATTACTTAAGGGGAATGGCTCATCACCAACTTGTTTACATTGGACTTGAAGACGGCCATATTTTAATCAGCTGGAAAGCAGGTAAACAGAAGAGAGTTCCACAGGTGTGCAGTTCTAAAGAAATAATCTTTGTTCGAGGAATCTACGTTTAGGTTTAGGCACAGATAAAGAGTGGGGAGAATATTGAAAGGGTTTCCAGCAAAGCGAGTGTTTGGCGAGGTGGACCATAGATTAGAGCTCAGACAAGCACTTGCCATATTAGTAACGATAAAACAAAGACAGTCTCGCAATGCCTCTTCTGTGAAAAAGAGGTTGCAGGGATAAGAAAAGGGAATTCCCGACTAGGCTACGAAGTCTATTATGAACTTTATCAAGGAAGGATAAACTCTTCCTAGCAGCTCCTGCCCGAATGTGACAGCAATACTCCATAGTCTGACGTACCTGGCTCCTTTATAGATAAAGAATTACATCAGTAGGTAGATATCTACTGGATCGATAGAAGGATCCCATCATATTTCCAGCGACCTTGGCAACGGATTTGATGTACGTATTCCATTTTAGATCAGGAGTAAAGGTCAAACCCAGAAGCTTGTCAAACCATGGAGCCTCCTCAAGACGAGAGCTATTCATTTCAATTGATGCCAGATGGAGATCAGAAAGTTGATGATGCAAAGATATTAGCTCGGTTTTAGATGCATTAAAAGTAACGAGCCACTTTTCCCCCAATATACCACATGCTCAAGATCAGAGGAGAAAGAATCAGAGAGATATGCTGCCATAGATGGTAGTGTCATCTGCATAAATGCCTCCGAAAAAATTAAGGATGTGATTAAATAGATCCTTAATATAGATCAGGAAGAGAGTTGGACTCACGAGGGACTCCAGCATTAACACTATGAGGTTATGATTTCTGCCAATCAACCACTACTCTTATGAACCAATCAGAGAGAAATGCTTTAGTAATTGAAAGGAGATTTCCATCTATACCATAGCTGGGAATCTTGTGAAATAGACCTTTATGCTATACCCAATCAAATGTTTTTGATATATCAAGAGAAATATGCATAAATATATATATATATATATATATATTTATATAAATATATATATATATATATATTATATTAATTAATTATTATAGTAAAGAAATAATTATGACAGCCCTTTTAAGAAATTCATTTCTTATCGTTAAGCACTTTCAGTTGAATTAAAGTCGGTCAGTTTAGCTCTTATGCATAGACCATCGTATAACGATTAGATCACTCTCTGACTGACGTAATGAACAGATGTATCTTTTAATTTTTCGCCTTTTGAAATCAGGAACTATGGTTAAAATACTCATTTAGATGTTTGCTATAGCTTTTTACCTAAGGTAACATTAAAAGAAAACGTTTATGCCAATAATCCTCATAATCTAGACCAACTAAAAGAGAACATTAACAACCCTATCTGGGGTATCGCCAGAGAAGGTCTCCATGCAGTATCTGCAAACATTGTTAAATGTGCCCAGAAATGCATAGATGTCAACGGGGAGCACTCTCGGTATCGTTTATAGCACTACAAGTAATGCACGTTCCTCCTCTTCATTTTATGGGCTACTTTTTAGTGACCCTGTCGGTGGGGCATTAGAATACGCCGACTGCCCCCCTGCAGAGGGTAAAAGTCCCTCAATGTGGTCCTGGATATGACCTTAAACTATATCCAGTGGTGAGGCCCCAGCTTGTGGGCTTTGGGGAGTGTGGAGCCACCCTTTAATTACCATTGCTCCCAGGTCCACTCTGACACGGAGTGGTAGTACTGTTATATAAGGGGTTTCATTGAGAGAGTCTTATTATAAGTGATGCTGTTGAAGAAGGAGAAGAGTGATGTTGTTGTAAGAGAGAGTCTTATTACAGTGTTTGTCGTTGAGAGAGTTTTTTTACATATGATGTTGTAAGATTCAGAGAGAGAGAGAGATGTTGTTGTAAGAGACTTAGAGAGATTGTTCATGTTATGAGAGATTGTTCATATATTAAATGTTCATTTCTTAGGTTAATAGATGTGTTGCTATGTGAAGCTCTTTGAATGATGAGCTAGTGTTCACTGTTCAGACATTGTGTAGACATAAGATGTCGAGACGTGTATGTAAAGACAGTTTATAACACAGATATATAATACAATTTTCACTTTACCTTTTTGTAAGAATCATAAGACAAGACGAGCTTTATCACAAAACACATGATGAATTTATTTCTTCACGACCGGCCGTGGTTTCCATCATCAAGAATTCAAGGCTTCACATTTTAGTTTCAAAGTGACGTCTCGCTTCCTAGACGTACGAATTCCAAACTCCAGACCCTCTCTGAGTTTCTCCTGACTGTCTCACCGACTGTCTTCTTTTACTCTAAAGTTTTTTCTCTATAACTAGAACTTTCTATTTTCCGTGACGTCATACACATGTTAAAACATGTGCCTTCTTTCACGTGTTCTGGACATGCGTGTCCAAAACTTTTCCTTTTTCTACAAAAGGAATTTTAACCTATACTCAGTAACTTATTTTCCCAATATGTTAAAAATATTATCTTATAAGCTGCATTCTTTCAATTTAAAATTTGACAGTTCACATTCTTTTCTTGAAATATTTTGACAGTTCACATTCTTTTCTTGAAATATTTTGACAGTTCACATTCTTTTCTTGAAATATTTTATCTCTATTCTAAACAATCGTTTGTTTTACATTTTTAAATTCTCACACGTAATCTATTTCTAAACCTAAATTACGAGGTTCGAATTTCGTCTATTGCTATTTCATTTTCATTTTAACTAATCTCTCTATTTTTATACTTATATGAAAAGGGGACAGCCCTTTATACTTATATGAAAAGGGGACAGCCCTTATTACCTGTTAGGGTCCAAAGTATGGATTACATAGAAACCGACGTGAAAACAACAAATATACTCTATTAAAAAAAAAATTCTTCAAAATCTTTGGATTCGGCATTAAATAACCCGAAAAGGGTTGATATGCCGTAAAACAAAAACAACGAATCAACCAAAGAACACATTCGTTTTATTTTGTATTTGACGAGTTGCCCCCATTCTCTTATTTCAAAACATTTGTTTGTTCTCCTTTCTTGTTCTCCTAAACCGTACTCGGGAATTTCGAGGTTGAATGAGTTTACTTTGACCAAATTAGTTTCGGGGCGGTTAAGGTTCTGGTGTTCGGGTCAGGGTGATGCCGTTTATTAGGCCGGTTAAATCGACGTTGGAATCTCAGAGCCGTTGGAATAGAAGCACCAATCTGACCAAGGAAAGAATAACAGACTCTTCCGCCTTCGGTTATCGTTGTTGTTTTTGTTTTTATTTCTGTTGCGAATTTACTAAGCTTTCTCTAATAAGAATGGTCACTTTTTTTTAGAGAAGGCCGTGCTAACAAGACATGTGCCGCCCCATCGTTGTCTGCTTGGCAACCCACTCTGTTCGTCAGGAGCAAGGGCGGATATGGGGGTCGTAAAGTAGGAAGAGATCTTTTCTTGCACGTTTTTTTTTTATATTATTTTCTTATAATTTATCCTTTTTGGTTACCGGGATATTTACTTTGGTATCCATTGAGGTTCTCAATTCTCAATGAGACCTGATGAAGAAATGATGGAAGAACAGAGAGACGGAAAGAGGGACAAACTGCGGAAGTTCACAACCAAACGCCAACCAAATATAAGTATATATATATATATACATTTAAATTATGTGTATATATAAATTAATGAAAGAATATAGAATCTACAGTAAGCTGTTGAAAAAAAATGTGTGTGTGCGCGTGTAGACAATCCACACAAGCAACTTGTCCTGTCACCCCGTCTAGTACCTAGAAACATAATAAATTGGTAAAATCCCTTGAGTGGCGTATTGAGAAACTAAAGCTGTGTACGCATTATAAATGTTTCTTTTCTGTGTGTTATGTTATACATTAGTACATTAGAGGTCATTTCGAGTTAAAAGTTTATTTACTGCACCCATCTGAACTAGAGAAAATCACGATTTAAATGTGTATGTATCGTTTAAATAACTAACGATGAATATCTAATATGGCCGACCCGACGGGTCATCAAAAAGTCAGATTGGGCGTACCAGAAAACGAAAGGAGACCAAATTAACAAATGGCCTTCTTTTTTTTTTTTTTTTTTTTTTTTTTGACCGTTTTTTTTTGGGAGGAGAGGAGGTTTTTTTTGCCGGAGATTATAGTTATAGATAATTATTAACAACAAAATTGGTGCAAGTCCAGATTAGCCATTGTAGCGATAAACAAAAAATGAGTAACTTGAATAAAAAAAAATAAAAATAATAAAAAAACAACATTTGAAAACAAATTAATGAATCATAATTATTTTCCATGTTGTTGTTGTTGTTGTTGTTGCTGCTGCTGTTGCTGCTGCTGCTGCTGCTGTTGCATTTATTCTACATAAGTAGAAAATAAAATTGGTTTAAATTGTTTCTTTTAGAATTTCCGAATTGTCAATTTGGTCTCATTTCGTTAGTCTCATTTCGGTTTCCGGTACGCTCGATCTGACGTTTTGATCACCCGTCTAGTCGGCCATATAAGATATTCATCGTTAGTTATTTACACGATACATACACATTTAAATCATGATTTTCTCTAGTTCAAATGGGTGCAGTAAATACACTTTTAACTCGAAACAACCCCTAATGTACTAATGTGTAACGTAAGACACAGAAAAGAAACATTTATAATGCGTACACAGCTTTAGTTTCTCATATAACCGCAATACGCTCTAAAGGGATTTTACCAATAAATTTATGATTCCAAACTTTTGCTGAGAAGTTTCCACTAATCTTATCGTCTACATTTGTTTATCAATCTCCAGATGTATATGTACATACGTCTATAAATGTGTGTGTGTGCGTATTCTGTGTGTGTACGCGTACGTGTAGAAGCATATGTGGGGCATTGCATGTGTATATGCATGTATGTTTACATATGCGAGTGTGTTCGTTGGTGCGTGGATGTCCAGTTCAATGTTTTATGAAAGACTTGGTTTTGAATGGAGGCCACACAAATTGCTGATCATAGGTCATATTCATATAGTTCTTAACCTTATTGGCTATATAAGTGCCCCTCCTGCTGCTAACCCTACTCGGCCTACACTCATGTTTCCATAATTCACACCGAAGAAGACCGAAGGATCGGTCGAAAATATGTGCTCTTGAAAGAAACATTTTCGTTTTTAGTTTTTCAAAAGACTTTTTGTATTCGTACATGTCAACAGATAGGACATGAATACAGAAAAGATTTAAACGTTTATATATTTTTCGTATTGATATTTTAGCCATACTCACATACATACACACACATATGTGTACAGTGCTTAAAATATAATTATCCACTGACACGTGTTCGTAGTTACGACTCATCAGAGTTACTGAATCTAGCGAGACATATATATGCACGTGAGATTAAAAAAAAAACAACAACTTTTAATCTACATGTTCAATAAGTTTTTGTCATATTGTCTCAACTGATTAAGCTCAATGAAAAGTAATTTACACGTTAAGAGCATGTATATCGTTAGCAAACATTCACAGGAAAAGAGTTTATCATAAGGAATTCTTAATCTTCAAAGGATATAAAATAAAAAGAATTTAGGTTATACATTATGGAATATCTTGGCACCCTGTCTGAAAAAAAGTCCTTATTCGAATTCAGCTGTTTAACTTAATAACTTTGAAAAATGTCCATACGTATTGAAGAGTGTATATCAGGATTTGTTGACATATTGAAAACGGTCCTGGATATGACCTTATATCCGATGGTGAGGCACCAGCTCGCGGGCTTTGGGGAGTGTGGAGCTACCCTTTAATTGCCATTGCTCCCAGGACCACTCTGACCCGGAGTGGTTGTACCTGTTAGGGTCCCACTATGGGTTAAATAGAAACCGACCTATATATATATATATATATATATATATATATATATATATATATATATATATATATAGGGTATAGGGGGCTCTGGGTAGAGGTAATACCTTTGAATCTCTGCCTGCTGCACCCAATAGAGTGGACAGAGATCACTGGGCCTCACCCATCTCCTAAATCTCTCACTTGCTAGCTCCAAGAGCTATACCCTAGGTACTGGTCTCAGCAGGCCTGCCAAACCTTGTGAGGGGACGGTGTTAGTACAGCATCGCTAAGCAATGTGTCCACTAGACTGAACTAACCGTTGGAGTCAAGGACAAAGAAATAGCTTGTATGGTACCCAGCTGCACAGAAAGCTTACCAGGGTGGATCAGGCCCGTTAGTGTGTGCTCACAACTGATCTAGGAGATGGAATGGGCATTTAAAACAAATCAAAGTGCCGGTTGTTCAGTGAAAAATTTTCACTCATTTAAGCCTAAGATTTGTGCTTTCTTTTCTTTTATTTTTTTTCAACTAATAATCAATTAATAAAACCCTTTGGCGATGATGGGATTGTGACGGGAACAGGTGAAGGATGTCACTGGTAGTTCCTAGCATGAACATTGCACATAGGTGGTGGAAGGTAGATGGCCGTTTTTCACAACACCCGCAAGTAATTGTGTGACTCTGGTGTTGGTTTTGCCATCAGGACTGATATTGCCAAAAAATCTTGAGTCCCTGCCCGTTGGTATAAATGACAGACTTATGTCCTTGCGCATTGCAGTAGGAAAGGACAAATATGCCACATTTTTGAGTTGCTATGCACCTACACTTAATTCATCTGATGAGCTAAAATAAAGGTTTTACTCCTCTTTACGCGAACAAATCAACAAGGTCTGTATACAGGATAAGCTGTTTGTCTTGGGTGACTTCAATGCTCGTGTGGGTAGTGATACACAATTTTGGAGAAATGTCATTGGTTCACATGGAATTGGTAAAGTCAACTCAAATCGTGTTCTCTTATTGTCTCTTTTCAGTGAATTGGATCTTTTGCTCACTAATACAGTATTTCAGCTGCCTAATTGCAAGAAAGCCCGTTGGAAACATCCCCGGTCTAATCATTATCATCTCATTGATTATGTCATTGTACGTCGTTCTGATAAACAAGATATAAATTTACACGTTCTTACAGCATCGGGGAATGTTGGTCAGACCATAAATTGATCTGCTCCACAGTCAGGAGGAAAACCAAGCGCCCTGTTCGAAACCAACGTAATTCTTCCATCAAGAGAATTGATGTAGGCAAGCTGAAAGTTAAGGAGATAATGCACTCATTTCAAAAGGTTACTGATGAAAAGCTGTCTTCCGTTTTATGTGGGAATGATATTGAGGCATCTTGGAGAGAGTTTAAAACTGCAATGTATGATTCTGATAAAGAGTCATTAGGATATGTTCGAAAGAAAAAACAAGACTGGTTTGATGAAAATGATCCAACTATCGTCCCACTGCTCAATAACATGCATCAAATCCATCAAGTATGGATTACTGACAAAAATTCTTCAGTGAAACACAAGGCTTTCAGAATGGCCAAAAGGTTGGCACAATCTCGGCTCGGGAAAATGAAACAAAACTGGTGGGAGCAGAAAGCTGACGCCTTACAAGATGCGGAGGATAGGTGTGATTTTGAATTATTCTACCAAAACCTCAAGGGAGTGTTTGGTCCCATTTTAAGGGGGCGCATCTCCAATATTTTCGTCGGATGGCATTCTTCCCACTGATAGGAAAGAAATTACTAAGCGCTGGGCTGAACACTTTTCAAATGTTTTAAACAGAATCGACAGTTGATCAAGGAGTGATTGATGATGTTCCTCAGAGGCCAACCATCGAGGCGCTTGCTGATACTCCATCCATGTCTGTTGCCAAGGTCGCTGGAAAGATGGTGAGATCTTTCTATCGCTCCACAAGATATCTCACTACTGATGCAATTCTCTATCTATATAAAAGCCAAGTATGTCCAAGGATGGAATACTGCTGCCATATCTGGGCAGGAGCCGCTAAAAACAGCCTATCCTGCCTTGACAGAGTACAAAATAGACTTTGTGGCTTAATGGGGGATGCCCTTTTCTCTACCCTGCAACCTCTTTCCCATAGAAGAGACGTTGCGAGCCTATCCTAGTTTTATCGTTATTTCCATGGCAGGTGCTCGTTTGAACTCCAATCTCTGGTCCCCCCTCGCCAATCTTTCACGAAAAACACCCGTCTAGCTGAATCCACTGTGAAAAATTTCCCCCACTCTATATCTGTGCCTAAATCAAAACGTGGATTCCATGAACAAAGCTTCTTTCTTAGAACCACACGCCTGTGGAACTCTGTTCCGTCTGCCTGCTTCCCACCTGACTACAACTTGGATGTCTTCAAGGCCTACGTTTACAAATTCCTAATGAACCGCCCCCTTAAGTAAACACTTCATCAAATCTCCACACTAACGTACTGTACTTGCAATAACCCTTATCCCTGAGTGGCTTCCGGGCATTGATAAGTGGTGACCACCTTGTAAAAAAAAAGATTGAATGGGCTGTAAAGCAACTTTCAAATTGTAAGGCTCCAGGTGATGACGGCATACCTGCAGAAGTATACAAACGTGGAAGTCAACTATTAATCAGGAAACTAAGTGTCCTGTTTTCATGAATATGGGAATTTGGTACCGTGCTACAACAGTTCAAAGACGCGTCAATTATTCACCTGTTTAAGCACTAAGGAAATAAGTGTGAGTGTGATAACCATAGAGGAATTTCCTTTTTGTCTGTTGCTGGTAAGATTCTAGCTCGTGTAATCCTAAACAGACTCAATGGTTCAATCTGTAAAACTGTGCTCCCAGAAAGCCAGTGTGATTTTAGGGCAGGAAGAGGTACTGTGGACATGATCTTCAGCCTTCGGCAACTACAGGAGAAAGCGAGAGAGCAGAATAAGGACTTGTTTGTAACATTCGCTGACATCACAAAGGCATTTGATACTGTCTGTAGGGATGCCATGTGGACTATTTTGAGGAGGTTTGGTATTCCGGACAAGATGTTGAATGTGATTGTCTCCTTTCACTGGGGAATGGTGGCGACAGTACGATCTGGCTGTGAACAAAGTGAACCATTTGAAGTGTCAAATGGAACTAAGCAAGGATGTGTCCTTGCTCCGATCCTATTTGCTCTTTTCTTTTAGGTGATGCTTGAGACAGCTTTCAGGAACACCTCAGGAGACATAGGTGTTGAGAATCGATCAACTGGAGGATTATTTAACCAGCAACGGTTCAAGGCCAAAACCAAGACTTCTCTGCAGACTGTTCTTGACCTCCTTTATGCTGATGACTGTGCTCTTGTCACCCATAGTCTTGATGATATGCAGAACATCCTCAATAGCTTTTCTGGTGCATGTAAGCTTTTGGTCTTCCAATTAGCATAAAAAGACTGAACTTATCACCAGCCAAACCCAAACGCTACGTCCCCTTCACAGCCAGTGGTATATGTTGATGGTGAAGCTTTGAAAACAGTATCTTCTTTTACATACCTCGGATCTGTTGTGTCTGATGATGCTAAATTTGAAAAAAGACATCCAATGTAGAATTAATAAACTAGTGGGGCATTTGGTAGGTTGCGACACAGACTCTGGAACAGCCACGACGTGTCTCTAAAAGTAAAGGTGGCAGTCTACAAATCTGTTATTCTGCCTACTCTTCTGTATGGTGCCGAAACATGGACCTTGTACCGCAAGCATATAAATCAGCTTGACTCCTTCCATATGAGATGCCTGCGTTTTATTTGCAATGTTGGATGGCAGCATCGTGTTCTGAATAGTGAATTACTGGAGAGATGTGAAATCACTGGAATTGAATCATTTTTGATCGGGATACAAATGCAGTGGTCGGGTCATCTTGTAAGAATGGATGACTCAAGAGTTCCTAAGCAACATTTTTTATGGGCAACTGACAAATTCCTGCGGTCCAATAGGGCGCCTTCTGCTTCGTTACAAAGATAAAATAAAAGACAACCTGAAACGTTGTGGAATTTCTCTGAGTTCCTTGGAGACTGTGTTAACGAGCATCTCTCCCCCCTCTCTGGCTTTCTTACTCTTTCTATTTTCTCTCTCTCTGTCTCTATAAGAGAATAGAGAGAGAGAGAGAGGGAGAGAGAGAGGTGAGTAAACGTGGAGGTAGACACGTTTACCAGAACCAAAGGTCAGCTGACCAAATTACGTATGTGTGACGTGGTTGGCTAGATCTGGGAGATTTGATTTGAGCTTTGAAGAAGACAGACGTTTTCCGTGGTCTCCCCCCTCTTAACTGGGGAGGGGGGAGACGAACGCTGACGTGTGTGAAGAAGAACCACACAAGCAGATTTCACTTTACACCTGCTGCAGGACCTCTGGGGAAAGTGAAATAAAAAACTATAAAACACATTCATCATCTTGGAGTGATAAATCTTCGTCAAACAGGTATCAAGTCTCCCTCCAGGATGAGAAATTTCCAGATGATCCGTTTTGCAGAAGCAGAGGTAGGTTCAGAAATTACATGTCACACACATGATTCCCTTTATGATAATCAAACACACAACCATTTATATTAGAGACAATCACACGGAATCTTTGATGTTATATAGTGTATACACACAAACGTAAAAAGTGCCCCTAAATGAAGAACTCTATATAACATATTCAAATGTAACGAAAGCTCAATTTGGTACCCCTCAAGGATAACATCGATGATAACGATATGTAACACATATTCGTTTTGGTGCTCGTGACTAAGTCGCATCACCGATGCGATAATCGAACCTGTGTTTAAGAAAATACAACGTGGAAGCATGGAGATTTAGTGTCAAGAAAAAAGAAATAGACTAAAAAAAAAGAAAAAAAAAGGACAAGAAAAAACAATAAAATGTATGGAAAAAAAGAAAAAGAAAGAACAGTAAAAAAAAAATAGAAATCAACACACACACAACGTAGGGTCCATTAAAACACTAGGCGAATTAGAAAAATAATTAAGAAAAAAAAAAAAGAAAAAAAAGAAAAGCAATACACACGTACAACCTTTTCACGAAGAAAGAAAAGGAAGACATACAGACACACAGATGTAAAACTTTATATATAGAAAATAGTTAAAAAAAATGTTTATCGTATTGGGAATTAGCTCGTTATGAACGAAGAAAAATATCACTTAATGTCAAAATTAGAAGGGAAAACGAAAAATGACCTTATTTTGTAAATTTTTAACAACAACCAGTGAGAAAACCAAAAAGAAACGAGCCTTTACCACAAAGATAAACATGTCAATCAAAAATATGTGTTATGAATATTTTGTGTCATTTTTAAATTGTGAACTAAATGTAACTTTTAATGAAAAACAATATGTACTTTTGATGAAAAACAATGGATAGGTTCTGAAATGTGATTTTTTCCCCTTTTTTTCACTAATTGAACGATTTTATTTCTTAGGAATTTTTTTTTTTTCTTACATGGACAATTTTAGTTCCATCGAGTTGTCTGAGACTTTATAAGTGAGTCGTTTTATTTTATTTTAGAAACGACTGTATTTAGGTATTTTTTTGTAAACGACTGTGATTTTTCTTTAATTTTGAATTCTGTGGAATGGTAAAAGATGATGCACTATGCAGCCGACCTACTTGCTGACGTGGACAAAATTTTGTTGTTTGGATTTTTATTTTTGCTAAGATGGGACTTTGTGATTGCTTATAGGATATTTTTGTATTTTTTAATTTATTATTTTTATGTAATTGATGTGTTGTCAAACGGTATTGGCAGAATTTTCTTGTTCTTTGACATGTATTTTTTTTCGCAGAATGGTGAGGTGAAATCTTTGCTTGTGGGGTCTATTGAAAGAATGATTAATAAAAGAAAGAACGTGCTGTTAATTAATAATCATAATAGTAATAATAAAATTGGGAGAAAGAGAAAGAAATAAGATTTAAACAGTGTAATAAATGATTTAAAAAAAAGTTTCGGAAGAGTCAAAGGTTCAGTCGGTATTAATTTCAATTTTCGAAAAGTAGAATAAATGTTCTAATCGACATGAGTGACGTTTTGACCACATAAGTAAGGTAAAAAAAGGATAAATATAGGGTTAAATAAACTATATGAAGAAATGAAAGAAAAAAGTGTGGCGTGAATGGAATTTAAATTCTGTGGCAAGCATGTTAGAATTTTGGAGAGGTGTTGAATTACATGGGTAGTTATTTATTTCATTATTCTCGGGAAATGATTCGAATTTTATTTTTTTTATCGTGATTTCTGTTGATTTCGAGTAGAAACAACATGGAGCAAGTTTGAGTACTTCATGTGTGGAAATCCGATGTTTTCCGTGAAGCTATGTGTCTTCAAGGCATATTGCGCTTACCGACTTTGGAAAAAAAAAAGTTTTTTCTGACATAGCAGTAAACGGAATGTATTCTGTCCAGCGTGAGCGGATCTAGTTGTAATCAACTTCAGAGAGCAAATGAAATGCCCTCTGACATGGCGTAAGGGGCAGAGGGGGTGCAATGGCTTACGTGGCCATTATGTTACGAATCGCTCAAGAGAAGATGAATGAAATATGTATGCAAGTTCTTAGGAAAATAGAAGGCTACCCACCATATGGAATGTTAAGAGGTTTTTTTGTTTCCCACAAAATACTAGTAATAAGAGTAGGCTTATGATGAATAGGATAAGGCTTGGGATGGAAAAATTTTTTAAAGTGTAAAAAAAACAAAAAAAACATGCTGGGTGAATTTAATTGGTATTATTAAATTAAATTATTTTGGAATAGATTTGGTTGGTTTAGTTATATTTTAGGGACGTTTAGCGCGTAGTTGCATTTTTTTCATGAGAATTACAAGGCGATTAGGCTGTAGAAAGCAGTTTTTTCTGTTGTTTTATTTTTTTTATAAGCCACGGTATTGTCACAAATTAGAAAATTTGGCAGGGGAAATACTATTTTAGAGTAATGAGTACCCTGTTAAAACAATACTAGTGGTTCCAGTGAGTTGGAAGATGCCACGTAGGCCCAAGCAACGGCAATAAGTCTTGTCCAACAAAAGTCTGGCGTGCGAGGTCGCGATAATTCCTCAGGGTACGGAGTGACTGAACAGTCGGTACCAAGCCTAATCACGGGGAGATAGAAGAAAGGGAAAGATGCAGATTACGTAAGGGACAAGATAGAGCCTTATTATTTTTTTATTTTTTTAGAGGAATGTGTGAGGGATGTGTGAGGGTTGGAATCTTCGGACTTGCTGGGAATGCGGAAAAATCACAAAGGGAAAGCTACTTAGTTAGAAATCGATGGCGCATTAGTTAGGGAGTGATGATTCCGTATCTTGTCGGGTTCCAGGAACTCAAACAGGCTCCGAGTGAATCAGTGTGAAGGCGTATCTTGGCTTAGACCAACCAAGGGAGTTAGTAGAAGAGCTTTGTGAAGTCCCGAAGTAGTAGATAGAATAGAACAAAGCTCCAGTAATAGGACCACTCAGAGAAAGACGTCAGGGCATTACAGTAAAGGAAAAAAACTGGGACTTAGGCCTATGCTGAAAGTCGAGAACGCGAGTGGGATGGTTGGGTCGGTAGAGCATCAGACTTTTAATCTGAGGGTCTGGGGTTCGAGTCCCCATGCGATAAAGCTACCACCAACATGGAGCATCCGACGTTCTGGTCGTAATTGCTATATGCTGGCCCCATTTCGAAAAAGTGATCGAAAATGGAGTCTCCATTTGTTTGGCCAAGTGGTCCAAATAAAGAGCAGAGTCAGTGGAAAATATCCAACAATGCGACCGCCTAGACAAGATGTATATCTGCAAAGCTGTATCTTTGTCTAACTTGGAAGCAAGTTAATGTCGAGGAGAGACTTTCGAGAAGCAGCAGAAGGGTTGATAGTGTGGTAGAAGAGTACTGGTGCCGTATCCTTCTTGGAAAAGGGGTGAGTCCGGAAAGTGAAAAAATAAAGATGTACTTCGGACATAATTATTTTTTTTAGTTAGTTAGTTATTAAAAATGTATGGCTTGCCATACATTTTGATAAAAAAGGGGTGGAGGAATGTTAACGAGCATCTCTCCCCCCTCTCTGGCTTTCTTACTCTTTCTATTTTCTCTCTCTGTGTCTCTATAAGAGAATAGAGAGAGAGAGAGAGGGAGAGAGAGAGAGAGAGGTGAGTAAACGTGGAGGTAGACACGTTTACCAGAACCAAAGGTCAGCTGACCAAATTACGTATGTGTGACGTGGTTGGCTAGATCTGGGAGATTTGATTTGAGCTTTGAAGAAGACAGACGTTTTCCGTGGTCTCCCCCCTCTTAACTGGGGAGGGGGGAGACGAACGCTGACGTGTGTGAAGAAGAACCACACAAGCAGATTTCACTTTACACCTGCTGCAGGACCTCTGGGGAAAGTGAAATAAAAAACTATAAAACACATTCATCGTCTTGGAGTGATAAATCTTCGTCAAACAGGTATCAAGTCTCCCTCCAGGATGAGAAATTTCCAGATGATCCATTTTGCAGAAGCAGAGGTAGGTTCAGAAATTACATGTCACACACATGATTCCCTTTATGATAATCAAACACACAACCATTTATATTAGAGACAATCACACGGAATCTTTGATGTTATATAGTGTATACACACAAACGTAAAAAGTGCCCCTAAATGAAGAACTCTATATAACATATTCAAATGTAACGAAAGCTCAATTTGGTACCCCTCAAGGATAACATCGATGATAACGATATGTAACAACTGCAGCAGGGGATCGCAGAGAATGGAGGAAGATGTGTTTCCTGGGGACCAAAGAATTTGAACATAACCGCCTTTGTCATAGGTTTGAAGGCAAACCACAAGAAAAAATCCACCTAACAATGAATATGTATGCCATTGTGGTTTCAGAGCACGCAGCAACGCAGGGTTATCTGTTCACTTGAGAAGGCATTTTTGACCGACAAGCATATGAAAGTTCACCATCTGCGGAGGAGTGTGTCGGACGTCTACAGGATTGCAATTATGCAATTATGCATGTAGTATCACAGAGCTTAGGAGCTGCTGAAGATTGCATACTAAACCCTCATTCATCGTCTTCGATGAGAGAATCTATCATATATATATATATATATATATATATATATATATATATATATATATATGTATATATATATATATATTTGTTCTTCAAAACCACTGAATTCGGCATTAAATAACCCAAAAAAGGGTTGATATGCCGTAAAACAAAAAAACAACCACCAATCAACTAACCATATTCAAACCGTATCTCATCGTGAATGTGTGCCGAGTTACATATATAACGTCCAGTAAAGGACTAGCTGTCAAAACTGGAAAAGAAAAGGACAAGATATTCTAGGAAAAAATATAATAAATTTATAACTTAAAATATTGACGTATTAAGAATTAAAAAAAAAATCAACTTATAATATTATGCAATCAATAGGTAATGCTAAAATATTTTAAGTTATAAATGTTTTATATTTTTTTACTTTAATACCTTGTCTTTTACTTTTACATGTTTAAGCTTAACCATATTACTTTTCATGCTCGAACTTTTCTATTGTAATATATATATATATATATATATATATATATATATATATATATATATATATACATATACATATATATATACATATATATACATATATATATATTCATATATATATATACATATATATATATAGATAAAGAGAGAGAGAGAGAGAGAGACAGAGAGAGAGAGAGAGAACCTATAGATAAGACACTGATTACGAGATTTTCCGCTTACAGAACGTGATTTAATTTTTTTTTTTCTTTTTTGTCCCTGCGTACAAAAATTTGCTAAGATACGAAAAATCTATCTTGGAATATCTTTTTTTGAAATGCAGTTTTTATTTGATTTAATTTGTTTTAGTAATTTTCTGAAAATTCTTGTGTTCATCTTTATCTGAATAAACGTTTATTCTGGGGAATTGAATATCATTTTTCTACCTATTTCCCTATAAAGTAAACTTATTTTAACAATTGAAAACTTTAATTGCTCATTACAATATTTTTTTTTCTCCAAATTTGATGAATATAGATTAAAGAAAGATAATTGTTTTAATTTTCATTGTACATTTACTGATAATTTTGCAGTTGGTGGAGGAGTTTCTAGTTATTTATTTATTTATTTTTTTAGAAATCACCAATTATCTGTAAAAAAAAATAATCCATGGGGAAAGAAGTGTCTGCTTACTTTGAATGCATCTAAAACCAAGCTTCTATCTTAATATCATCAACGCCCAATTTGACATCAATTGAAATAAATGGCTCTCGTATCGGGGAGTCTCCATGTTTTGACAATCTTCTGCAATGGAACACGTTTTCTCCTAATCTGCAATGGAACACGTTTATCAAATCCATCGACAAGGTCGCTGGAAAAAATGATGGGATCCTGCTAGCGATCCAGTAGATATCTCTTGTTGATGCAATTATCTACCTATATAATAGCCAGGTTCGTCCAAGGCTGGAATATTGTTACCACATCTGGGCGGGTGCTGCTAGAAAGACTTATCCTGCTTTAGCAGAGTTAAAAATAGACACCGTAGCCTCGTAGGGGATGCCCTCTTCTATTCCCTGCAACTCTTTCTCACATAAGAGACGTTACGAGCCTCTGTTTGCGTTATCGTTATTTTCATGACAAGTGCTTGTCTGAGCGCCAATCTATCGTCTCCCCCCCCCCTCGGCAAACTTTCACGAGAAACTCTAACTGAAAACACTATCAATAATTTCCCACACTCTTTATCTGTGCCATAACCTAAATTAGATTGCATGAACAAAGCTTCTTTCTTAGAACTGCAGACATGTGGTACGATCTTCCGTTTGCTTCCTTTCCAACTGATTACAATATGGCCATCTTCAAGTTCAATGCAAACAAGTTCTTGATTTGTTGTTCTCCTTAAGTAATCTGATTTGCCAAATTTACACTACTAACGATTACTATGATATTGTGCCATCGATTACTGATCAGTCTAACCCTTATCCTCGAATAGTCGCTGGGCCTTGATAAGTAGTGACACTCATGTAGAATTTTTTCTTCCGCGCACCTGCGTGCCATTAGATTTGATAGTGATCATTAGAACAAAAGATGCACGCGTGTATAATGTTTATACATCCGCGCAGGTAAACCGTATGTTACACGGGGGTCGAACATACGCCGCCGAAACTTCAATCTACGCTGCTATCTTGCATACAGCAATTATCTTCCAGTATCCGTATAATGAGTCGTCTTAACTAATGATGGGACGATTCTAGTATTTTCCTGATTCCGATACGATTACTGATTCCGCACAGATTCCCAATTCCGATACAATTACCGATTCCAGCTCTTTATAAACCTCTTAATATTTAACTATTAAGTTACTATTTTTTCCCGATTATTGAAAAAAGAGGTGTGTAAATGTGCAAATACTTTCTTAAACGTAAAAAAAAAATATACACCTGTTGAGGATGATCTATCGATTTCTGTGTTACGACTAGTTTTTAAATCAATAAATATGTGCTATTTTTTCATTATTACCACTAACCAAAGATTTTGCTTTAAACAAAATCAAATCAAAAAAAGACAATTAAAATACACGTTTTTAGCATCGGAAAATAGGCACGATTTTTTGTTTCCGATTCCGATACCGATTCCAATACCCTCAAAAGTTCCGATTTTCCAATTTCCAATTTCGATTCCGATTAATCGTTCCAACACTAGTCTTAACGAATGCGTGTTCATGTTAACATATTTAGTTTAGTTTTGAATACCTTTTTTTTTCTAATTATGAGGACAGTTTTTATATCCCCACTTCTATCTTTAAGGGTGTCCATTCTTAATTCTATCCTCTCACTCCCTTAGTTCCCCCCTTCGTCTTCCTTAAACCTCTCATTCTCAGTCAGTCTTCGTATCTGTAAGATAGCAATCTCTACCAGCGATTTGGCTGCCGGTTCCTGTCGAAAGCCCAATTATACCGTCATTATTCTTTTCTCTTTTGCACGATAAGTAACGCTCTACTCCCCTTCTTTCTCTCTTCCCCCCTCCCTCTCTCTTTCTCTCTCTCTGTTTTATTCCCCCTCTCTATCCACCCCTCTTCTACTTCTAGACCAAACCTCATTTTTAAGGTAGCTCTTAAAAGAGAAACTGACAAGCCCGTTCCGTCTTCGCGTGCACAGTGGGATAGCCAGCGTGATACGAGAAATAGATAACGTCAAGCGCTTATTGCCGGTCTTGTCAACGCTCTCCAAAAAACAGGGATCTTATCATATTCGGAACATCTGTCTGCTATAATGGGCGATTGGCAACAGCCGCTGCCAGTCCTTGCCAGCGTCTCTGGCAGTGAAAACAAGAACATTTTTTTTTATTTTGTTTGTTTTTGCTGAGGATACGTCCATTCAAACTATGTATTTAACAGTGAAAATGCTATATCACCTGCTAAGCATCTCCATAATGCGTACACACTAGAGATGGGACGATTTCCAATATTTTTCCCGATTCCGATATAATTACCGATTCCGTACTAAATTCCCGATTCAGATACAATTACCGATTCCGATTCTTTATAAATCTCTAAATACTTAACTATGAAAGTGTTTTTTTTTCCTGATTAACGTGAAAAAAAAAACATCTTAAACGTGCTTATATTTTCTCAAACGTAAACACACACACATTTTTTACTGAAAGCTTAAATCAATAAATATTTATTATTTTATTATTACTACAAGCAGCGGAAGATGTTTCTTAAACCAAAATCAGATACAAAAAGATAATTTAAGGAATCGTTTTGGCATCGGAAAATAGGAATTTTTTCCGATTCCGATGCCGATACCCCAAAAATTCCGATTTTTCCGATTTTCGATTGCGATTCCGATTAATCGTCCCAACACTAATACACACATTAAGAAAGACTATCAAAACTGCAAACATTCCTATAATTCAAATTCATTCAACTGCAAAAACCGCCGTGATGTACGATGTGACTTCAGTAGATCTGAAGATATTTTTTTGGGGACAGGCATTTAAAATTTTCATAGACTTTTGAAAATTCAGTATATTGTTGCTACACATCTTATGAGATGACTGGCCAAGTTTTATGATTTAGGTTTAAATGAAGAGTTACATCAGAAATTGGAATACACCCTATTAAATCTTGATTATCACAGCTCGTGAGTTTCCAAAATGCAATCTGAACGCAAATACACTTTAGAGGAAAGATCTGCAATAAAATTATGTTTAAACATTGGAAAAATGACACAGAAATGTCTGGAATGATTCAGACTGCTTTTGACCCATCTAGCATGTATCAAGCATCAGTTTTTGAGTGGCATAAGGGATTCAAGAAAGGCTGGGAGTCTGTAATAGATGATGAGAGGTGTGTGAGGAGAAAAGAAGTAAAAACAGCAGAGTTGATTGACCAAATAAATAATTTAATGGATAAGTGCTATCGTGTGTCTATAAAGTGCACAGTGTGATGTCAGTGTGGCAACTGAAGATGTGGAAGGTTTGTGCGAAGTTTTTCCCCAAAGGTGCTCAGAGAAGATAATTTGACCAAGATGCGCATCCAGACAATTTCTTCCCCTTCATATAGTCCAGGCCTTGGTCCTGTGACTTTTGGTTATTCCGTTAGCTAAAAAAAACAACAACAAAAAAGCAAACTTAAAAGCTGTCGTTATGCTACAATTGAAAGATGAAAGAGGCTTAAACAAAGAATTATTAACACACTCACACAAGAGAACTTCCACATGGTATTTCAAAAGGGTACAACAAGTGCATTGCAGCCGGGGGAGATTACTTTGAAGGTGACTAGAGTTTCATGCGTGTATAATCAATAAAATTGCAGATAAGAAAAACGGCTTTAAAATTATTGAAGCCATCTCGGAGAAAGACGTTAAGAAATACTCTCTGAAGAGCAAACAACCACGTAATTAATATAGGAATTTAAACATGTTATTTAAACTGCAAACACCACCGCGATTCATATCGGCATTTAGAAATTCTATTTAAACTGCAAAAACCTCCGTGATGTATGCAGGCATTAAGAAGTAGTATTTAAACTCTAAACGCCAACCCGATGCATATAGTAACTTAGAAAGGTTATTTAAACCGAAAATACTACCCTGATGCATATTGGCATTACGTAGTGGCGGGATAATTGATCGGAATCGAAATCGGGAATCGGAAATATTTTACGGGTATCAGAATCTGTATCGGAATTGGAAAAATTTCTGCCTATTTTCCGATGCCCAAAACGATTATTTTAATTATTTTTTTTTTTACATAGTGCGTCACCACTTATCAAGGCCGATAGGCCACTCAAGGATAAGAGTTAAAGAGTGTAGAGTAGTCAAAAGGACAATATAGTAATCGATAGTAATGGAAGTTCGGTAAATTTGTTAACTTAGGTGGAACGGCTCATCAAAAACTTGTTCACGTTGGACTGGAAAGCAGGAAAACGGAAGACAATTCCACAGGCGTGCAGTTCTAAGAAAGAAGCTTTGATCATGGAATCTACGTTTAGGTTTAGGTACAGATAAAGAATGGGGAAAATTATTGATAATGTTTTCAGCTAGTCTAGTGTTTCTTGTGAAAGTTTGGCGAGGGGGGCCATAGATTGAAGCTCAGTTGAACACTTTCCATGAAAATAACGATAAAGCAGAGACAAACTCACAACATCTCTTCTGTGAGACAAAGGTTGCAGCGAAGAGAAAAGGACATCTCCCACCAGGCCACGAAGTCTATTTTGAACCCTATCAAGGCAGGACAAGTCTTTTCTAGCAGCTCCTGCCCATATGTGGCAACAGTACTCCATCCTCCAATTATCTTTTAGACTTGATTTTACGTAAAGCAACATCTCCCACCGCTGGTAGTAATAATAAAATAATAAACCCTCATTTATTTTTAAGCAACGAATGAAACTAAAACCGATAGAACGCCTCTCCATGAGAGTATTATTTACGTTTGGAAAAAAATAGCTGAATATTTAATAATTGGAAACGGAAACACATCTATAGTTAAATATTAAGAGATCTATAAAGAAAATCGGAATCGAAACCGGTAATTTTATCGGAATCGAAAATTTAGTACGGAATCAGTAATTGTATCGGAATCAGGAAAATATAATAGATTCCTCCCAAAATTAGTATTCAGAAATGCTAATTATCTCGCCTGATGGCATAGATAAAGTAATGTTTTGCTTTCCAATTTCCTCAAATTAATAATTTATTTGCCTTTTAATTTAATTATTATTTTTCCATACGGGGATTCGAACCGAAATTACTTTGTCCAGATGTCCGATGTACCTCGCCTTATATTTGGTTGCTAAAAAGTTAAATGTTGCAATAAGATTACATCCGTTTCTTTTAATAATATTGCATTTGATCGATTATTTTACTCAATACTGATGTTTAAAACAGTAACCTTTGTTGTAATCAGTTTTTCCCAGTTCTTATTTAGAGTTCAGTCCGCGTGCAGTGAGCGGAAAGTACCTTTGTGTTCACTAAAAGTGGATGTTATTGAACAGGTCATTGGGAAACGATGGCCACTCCAGTAATCTGTATGATGTTTGTCGTCGATAATTGATTTTTATAACCGGGTGATTTTGTGGCAAATCAATATTTCCACAACGGCCATCGAATAATCCTTAGTTTTTTGTGAATGAAAACAAAGCAAAAATGCACCAAACCATTAAACTCGAACACTTTTGGATTCTGTCAAGTAATTCAGTTATTTTTCAACGACCGTTTTTCTCATACTTTTACAATTATATATATATATATATATATATATATATATATATATATATATATATATATATATAATTATTCCGAATAATGAAATACAATAAACCTACTGGTGTACAAATCCAGTGATTATCGGTCTTACAAAATATACAATATGGTACTATTATACAAATGTAATACCTATTATTATTATTATTATTATTATTATTATTATTATTATTATCATTATTATTATTATTATTGTAATTAATATTATCATCATGATTTTCATTAATATTACTATCATCGTTTTTTACATTGATATTATATTATATTATTAAAATAATCATTATCATTATTATTGTTATTATTATTATCATTATTATTATTATCATCATATAATTTTATGTTAATACACCTTGTTGATATATGCACTATTTTCACAGATTTATCGAACTCTAAGATTTCGATTAAATATTATTATCATTAAGTATATACTTTGGATTTCACTTCATGTATTACAATTATAAATTTCATCATTATGTGTTAAGAGCAAGCAAACAGAAGTAGGCCTACTATTTTCCGTTTTCTCTCTTCCTTTTTTCTCCTTTTTTCTTTTTTAACATTACTACACTTTTTCTTTTTTAACATTACTAGGTTTTTCTTTCTTTTTTTTCTTTTCTTTCTTTTTCTTTTCTTTCTTTTCTTTCATTTTCTTTCCCGCCTTTTAACACTTAGTTTTTAACACTTAGTTTGAACTTTGACCTATTATTGAATCGTGTCAAATCCTGTCTAGACATTTCATATACAAGATTAATAAGTTAGACGCTTCCTTTATTTTATTTTCTCTATCTTATTTGTTTCTCCCCCTCTCAAGTTAAATCCTCCTAGCACTTTCTTATTTTTAGAAGATAGAATTTGATTCTAGCGATTTTAATATTATAAATTATAAAATTTTCATTTGTGCTGACTTACAAATATAATCTTGATTACAAAAACTGCATCTGATTTTTAAAGACAATTTTGTTTGGTTTGATAAGCAATTCTTTTAACTAATTATTTTCCTTTGATTTTAATTTTAATTTCATCTTATTTGCCTGTCTACGGACATCTTTTTTGTTTTTTATACCAAATTGATTGAACACTTTTACTATTTTCAAACTGATATATGGGGGAAAAAATTACCGGATTGATATAATGAAAGATTTACCGGAAATCTAATCAAACTATAGAAGAACTGCGGAAATATCTATATATTGGATTGTTATCAGCTTCCTTAGATTTATTTACATACGCGTTGGATCTTTTAATAATTAAATTAAAAAAAATGATAAAAATTAATACAAACGTTCAGAATAGAAATGTACGGATGCACGTCTGGAAAAAAATCTGACACCCCTACCTCCTTTTACTATCATGACTTCATTTTGAAACAGCGTTTCGATTGGCTGAAATTTATACCAAGCACTTCCATTATAGGATTTTGCATACACTTTTGATTTGAAGTTCATTATCTTTCTTTTTTTTTTGCTGCATCAATATCTAATTTCTCTTATTCTATGTAGCTAAAATGATTTGAAAAAAGTTAAAAACATTTAATTTAATTTTCAATCTTTATTATATTTAGAAAATTAGGTTCAAACCTTTTATAATAATTGCTAATATTTTTCCTCTGAGGAGATGTATAAACATCGAAAACACATCAGTTAAGAAAATTTATTTTATTATACTGTATTCGTTGATTTGCATACATAAAAATTTCTATATTTGAAATTTAACTTTTTTAAATAACACATTTACAATTCCTACATTATATATGTATATAATATATATTATATAAAAGAATAATATATATATATAATTTATATATAATATATAACATATTTTATAATATATATAATATACATATAATATATAAAATATAGATATGTATATATTATAATATATGTATATAATATATATATATAAAATATATACATATAATATAAAATATATAATATAATATATATTTATATAATATATAGTATATACAATATACTATATATTATATATATAATGTATATTTTGTATAGGAATAATATATATAATATCTTAATATATATAATATATATAAAATATATAATATATATAAATAAAAATAATATATAAATATGTGTATTCATGTATATAATATATGTATATAATATATGTATATTTAATAGGTATTTATTTAAAATATATACATATAATATATAATATATATACAATATATATACATTTAAAATATATAATATATATATTTCAATATATATTTAAATAATAAATATATATAATATAATATAGATAATATATAATATATATAATATATATAATATATATATATATATATATATATATATATATATATATATTTGTATATAAGACATACATGTGCATAATATCACTCTGACAGACGTTGAAAATATTTAAAATAAATGTTTAAATTTTAACAAGGTTTTTTGCGGTTAACGTCGGCCGAATGGATTACTTTGTTGCCGGGTTCGCATCTATAGACCAGTGTTGATCGTGAGACCATGCACTGAGGATTTTCGAAAGGAAGAAACATAACTATCTGTAGGTATTTAATAATTATTATAGTAAATAATTATATATATATATATACATATATATATATATATATATATGTATATATATATATATATACAAAATGCTATCTACTTTGTTTACCTATTTATACTGGTGTCCGCAGCAATTCTCAAGGCAGAGGCTTAGATGATCCCGAAGTGGAACAACAAACTTGTCGTTCAGAATTCGAATTCTGTTTGTTCCATTGCGTCAATCTTCTTACAGATTTTTTTCAATTCCTGTAATTTACCTGCGGGAAAATGAATTCTGGAAATCAATAGAAATAGGAGGTGAAAAAAAAATACAAAACAAACGTAATCCCTAAAATTTAACCATTCCTCACTGTGGAAGGAGGGAGTGACAACCTGGTCGGCTGGAAATGATCGAGGAGTCGACAACATGTGCTGGTCATTCCTATCTTGGCGTACTTCTGGGCCATTCATGAGTTTTCCAGACTTCGAATGTAATTGCTGAGTCTTTTTGATCTAGGTGTCGTGTATGAAATTTTAGTTTTGCAGTTTAACGAATAGTCGAGGAAAGATATTATCCTGAGCTAAGACCTTCATCATCGTCATCATCATCATCATCATCATCATCATCATCATCATCATCATCATCATCATCAACAGCAAAAAAAAAACAACAAAAACAACAAAAACGAAAACAACAACAAAAACAAAAAACAATAAAAACAACAACGAAAACAAAAAACTAAAACAACAACAACAAAAACAACAACAAAAACAACAACAAAAACAACAAAAACATCAAAAGCAACAACAAAAACAAAACAAAAACAAAAACAACAACAACAAAAATAACAACAACCACAACAAAAACAAAAAACAACAAAAAACAATAACAACAACAACAAAAACAACAAAAACAACAAAAACAACAACAAAAACAAGAAAACAACAACAAAAACAACAGCAACAACGACAAAAACAACAACAACAAAAACAAACACAACTACAACAGCATAAACAACAAAAACAACAACAAAAACAAATCAAGTGAATCCTACGGTACAAATCGGATTTGAATTTGTTAATTTAAGGTTTCCTCTACATTGCATTCTGAATTGTCTGCGTATGTTTTTTGGGCTCGTTTGATTCGTTAGCTTGAAAGTATTTACTAATTCGTTGTTTTATAATTCCTTGTTATACAGCGTCCTATACCAGTAGGTTTTTTAATTTTTTGCTGAATGTTTTCTTCCTACCAATATTCGAGTCATTATAAACACCAAGCTCACTAGAAACATCTTCACTTTGCTGTAAACATCATTTTTTTCTTTAGCTATTACATCACATACCTCCATGCATTGTCTGAAATTACCACCCTTAATATATATATATATATATATATATATATATATATATATATATATATATATATATATATATACATATGTATGTGTGTGTATCAATTAAAACATGGCGTAACAAATGGAAAAATAATTGTAACATCTCTTCCAGTTATTTGATTTTGTAATCATACCCATATTCATTATTATTATTTTTTTTAAGTTGATATGTTCTTTTTCTCATGATAGGTTAAGCGCGGAATAAATTAAAAAATTAACATAATAATTACATGAATGATCCTGCGCTACGAAACAGGTGCTGTCAACTTACTTAAAGAAATGAACGTTAAGACTTTCAACATCTTTAAATGTGGAATATAACTTTTGTCACACACGCACCCACACACACACACACACACACACACACACACACACACACACACATATATATATATATATATATATATATATATATATATACTAGCAAAAGTGCTCGTTGTTGACTGGGTTCAAAAACAGCCTACAGAAAATGGACTCTGATTTATGAAAGTATAAGTTATGAAAAGGAAGGGTTGTAAAGAGATAGTTTCGAAGTTGGGGGTATAAAAACCAAAGCAAAATATGATGAAAACAACAATAAAAGTGATACACTCCATAATTTATTATACCATACCTGTTCACACTGAAACACTTATCACAATATTCTGTGGATCTATGATAAAAAAAACTTGTTAAACTTTGTGACATATTTCCATTCTATCGAGGTCAGGCGCGAACGAACACCCCATAATTTAATTATACCATATTTCTTCAAACTGAAACATAATTATCAAAGTATATTTACGCAGATAGATATGAAAAGTCCTTATTAAAGTTTGTGCCTATTTCCATTCTATGGAGGCCAGGCGCGAACGCGGACCCCACAATTTTATTATACCATCCCTATTTAAGTTACCACATACCTATCAAAGTATTCTTATGTACATCTATGTCAAAAACACTTGTAAACGTTATTTTAATTTTTCATTTCCATACTTTGTGGACCAGGCGCGAATGAAGAAGATATATATATATATATATATATATATATATATATATATATATATATATATATATATATATATATATATATATATGAGAAAGAAAAAAAATAAAACTGCACGTTTAACTTTACAATCAAAATGTTTTGTTCGACTGAATACCCAAAAAAAACAATTTACAAAGTTCTTATTCCGCGGAATTTCACAGAATGCTATTCTTGTTATTCTTCTCATCAAAGGACATAAAGAAAGCAGTTTAAAGTTTACTATTGCGTATATCAGGCAAACACTACATCACTTTAATTTCATATATATATATATATATATATATATATACATATATATATATATATATATATATATATATATATATATATATATAGAGAGAGAGAGAGAGAGAGAGAGATAAGTATCGGTATGATAAATCGAAATCGGCAACTGGAATAAAAACATCGGAACTTTTTGGGGTATCCCACCCGCAAAAATGTGTACCGTTTTTCCGATGTCAAAAAACAATTCTTTTAATTGTATTTTTATATCATTTTGTTTAAAACTATGACCGTTGGTAATAATGTTAAAATAGTAAATATTTATTGATTTTAAACCATCAGTAAATAAAATCGATTGATTATCAACCACAATTTTATTTTTTCCCGTTTGAGGAAATATGTGTATATTAAGCCTTTGTGTTTACGGTAATCAATAAAAAATAACCATTTGATAGTTAAATATTTAGAGATCTATAAAGAATCGAAATCGGTTACGCTAAGGATGATGGCTCATTGAATAGGTTTAATCCCAGATGAAGAAGACTTATGAAAATATATTTTATAAATAACGATTTTTAATGATTTTTACCTATCGAATAGTGCTTTATGCTCTTACAATCATGTATGAAGTGATCAGTAGTTTCAATAAATGGATACATTTTACGTGGACACTTATTTGCTTCAGCAAGTACCTTTGTAATTTGTTCTCTAGCCCACAAACAGGTTGGAGGGGTAAGGTTGGAGGGGTAAGGTTGAAGGGGTAAGGTGTTGATAATTACCGTATGCTAATGAACAAGTTGAGATGGGAAATAACTACCAAACTACAATTACCCTGTCAACCTGGATCCCTTTTTAAGGAGAGAAAAGATCCAGGCAGCCCCCCCCCCACCCTCGTGCCGAATCTCCCTTACTCCATCCCCCTAAAAAAACACAATAACCTTCCCCGCCATAAAAACGAAACAATCCACAGTATAGTCACTTGTCATTGTTATTAACGACTCTTGTCGCCGTGTAAGGGCTAGGACAGTAAGCGTAATTTCAAGAAGGGTCAGGGGTTTGGACTTTATCAGGCGAAGGCTTTCGAGACAGTTTCTCTTATTTCTCTGCTCATTGCGTTGATCAGATCTTATCAGTTTGCTCGGCGAGTGGTCGGCTTTCGTATCCGTCTGTTAAGCTCGTTGTCTGGTTTGCCTAAGTCCGACTGGGGCTAAAATGAGAAAGAAAGCGGCGTAAAAAAAAAACGGGTAGGTGATGGGCTATTACGAAAGCTGTAGAGATATTTTTCGTAAAAGAAAACTGATAATACGCGACCCAAAACAGAGGGATCTCCGAAAATATCTATGCTAATGAGAGCACACTTTAATATGTCCAGGCAGAAACCAGTTCCGTATATCAAACCTAATTTTCGACATTTTAATTTTTTACAATTTAAAGGATTTTAAAATATATTGTGATGTTATAATAGATCTCTTTCTCTCTTTCTCTCTCTCTCTCTCTCTCTCTCTCTCTCTCTCTGTCTCTTGTTCTCGCTATTGTATTTTTAAATGCCTCTTCATTCAAGTAAGAATAAAAAGGGACACTCTGGATTAGGACAAAATAAATATTACCAAAGTCAACAATGTGTTTTGCTATATTCACAAAAACCAGGATATTTACTACTTTTTTTTTTTTTATCTCAATCTTGTTTAATAAGGACTATCCACGTATCTTGTGCTTCCTTTTTAAAATTAAATATGTTTTCAACTCTTTTTCAAGATGTTTTTTAACATGTTTTATTAGTCATTTGTTCATATATATATATATATATATATATATATATATATATATATATATATATATATACATATATATATATGTATATGTGTGTGTGTATTTAAATATATTTCATAAATAGATTTTATTTATATTTGTAGCGTGATTACCTCTGTCAGATTGTCTGATGTAACTGTTTAGCTCAAGTGATGACCTTACCAGGTAACCTAAAATTCCGGGTTACATCGGATCAAAATCCTTTAATGAATACAGAAAAATCGCCAAGTGTTTAAATTTCAATTAAGGACACGAGTCACGTACTAACAATACAAGTAGCCAGAGAAAGGAGGAAAGGAAAACCAATGAATATGAATATATATATATATATATATATATATATATATATATATATATATATATATATATATATATACAGATAGATAGATAGATAGATAGATAGAGAGAGAGAGAGAGGAAAACCAATGAATATATATATATATGTATATATATGTATATATATATATATATATATATACAGATAGATAGAGAGAGAGAGAGAGAGAGAGAGAGAGAGAAAGAGAGAGATAATATACATTTAGTAACTTATGAAACTATATATGGCAATGAAGCTACACAGAATATTCTCGCTTTCATAAGGCTGACTAATTCTCACGAGAATGAACCGCGGAATATACTGTGTAGCTTAATTGCCATATATATTTTCATAACTTACTACATAACTCTACCTATGTATTGAGCACTGTTGAAGTAAATATTAAAAATTTACACATAAAATTATATCATCGTATATTTGTTTATATGATTAAATGAAGTAGTTGTCTGTAAATAAGCGACTTGAGCACTATAAAAGTGGTGAACGAGTGTTTGTTTGAACTAGAAATTTGGCGAGGTTATTTGCGGTACCGCTCCCGTGGGTCGATGGGTAGAACTGCGGACTGTCAATGCGATGGTTCTAGGTTCAATCCTCAGCTTGGGAGAGTTGCTAGTCTAGCGGCACTGATGAGTTGTGATACAACCAAACGGTATTTGGTGTCAATGACTATATATATAATATTACAGTTTTATATTTAAATTTCTTTCAGAAATATATACATTTCAAAACAACAATTTATTTGTTTGAGCAAAGAGTAAAACATTTAAAGTAATTTACTAAATCCGTGGAGTTTCTATATAAGCTCATCTCCTTAGAGGAAAGTCATTAGAAAAATATTAATTCTGTTTTGCTATGATTTCGATAGTTAGCACATGCATAGAAAGCATGTTAAAGGTTAAATCCTTTTAAGTGACATATAAAAAGTAATGGAAAAAAAGTGCCGAAACATAAAAAGGGTATAAAATTTCGATACCCGATTAGAAAGAAAATTGTCAGACTTGAAACTACAAGATTGATCAGTCTGACATGTAATTCACCACGTTATTTGGATATATATATATATATATGGTGCCATATGCACTGAATTCTACAGAAAACCCGCCAGCAAACGCCTCTTCGTACATTTCAAATCTGCGCTACCTCTCAAGGACAAACTAAACTACGCACATGCCGAAATCTCACGCATACAAGACAAATGCACTAACATCTCCGACAAACATACACACACTAACAATTTCCTACAGACCCTCTCACTAAACGGCTACCCTAATACGATCCTATCCTCACTTAAAAAGAAAAAACGCAACACCCGACCCTTCTCTAACAATTGTTTTCTAAAACTACCCTTCCTCAGTGACAAAATCTCATCTTCAATCCGAAAAGCCATCCGCAGCGAGGGGCTCAACATTCAACTCATCCACACTGGATCTACTTTAAGACAACAGCTCAACCGAAAACATCCATCGCATACACCTTCCCCTTGTTCACTCTCTAATTGCCCAATATCACACACAGGTTTATGCTTTAAGAACCACGTTGTTTACGACCTACAATGCGCTAAATGCAGTGCATCTTACATCGGAAGCACTACCAGATTGCTTCATCACCGCATTAAAGAGCACTTAAACACTACTGCTTCGTCGTTCTATAAACATATTCGCACTTGCATTAATTCAGAACCAGATTTTCACATCAACATTCTTGCTTCTTCAAGAAACGTAGGTCAACTTCGTATCCTCGAATCTTTAATTATTTCAAAAAATACTCCCACGCTAAACAATAGACTGGAATTGAGCTCCGCTTTTATAATATAAGTTTAAAACATAAGAAAAACAATAATTAAAAAAAAAAAAAACCTTGCTTGAATAGTCATCTCCCTTGATTCACAAACGCAACAAGTATTTCAAACATCAACTGATTTATTTTAACGTTCTCCTAACGTCATTTTTGTTCTATATTTCGCGGTATCACGTGGCAAACTCGGCGGCTACTTTTCCAATTTTGAACACTCTTCCGCTGTCTTCTCTTGAAAATGGACTAATAAGTCTGAAATATATTGAGATTTATATCACCATTGAATACAACAGGAAAAAAATTACTGTTGTTTAGAGTTACAATTTGTGTGAAAAAGAAAAAACAAACAACAAAAAAAAGAACTTTATTTCTTTTGTTTGCATTTAATTTTACTCTATATAAAAAAAAAATCTCGCATTGTTCTTGGCTTTTAATTTTACCTTATAATTTTCTTCAACAATGCTTCAAGCAAACTACAACCTACTTATATATATATATATATATATATATATATATATATATATATGGGTGTGTGTGTGTGGGTGGGTGTATGTATGTATATGCATATATATATACATGTATGTATATAATATATATATATATATATATTGTCTAAAATATAATTATCCGCTGACACATGTTTCGTCGTCTACGATTCATCAGAGTGGTTGAATCTAGCGAGATTCAAAATCGGGATCCCATCGTTAGAAGCCTAAACCTCTACCCCTTGTCAATCTCGCGAAACTTCTGAATATATTGCGTTTTATTTATTTGTTTTTTTTTTTGTGATACCTTTGAATGAATTCCATTTTTCATACGAAAGTGCGTTTTTACCTAAATGCGAGTTGTAAATAACTTTCTTTTTTGTCAACTTGGTATCACCAAATTGGGAGCGACATATATAGTGTTTAAAATATAATTCTCCGCTGACACATGTTTCGTCGTTTACGAATCATCAGAGTGGCTGAATCTTGCTCGATTCGAAATCGGTTCCCCATTGTTGGATTCCTAAACCCCTGTATGTGTGTGTGAGTGTGTGTGTGTTTGTGTGCGCGTGTGTGTGTGCGTGCGTGCGTGTGTATGTATAAGTTTGTTGTATTTTGTGCTTTCTACACTCGTCAATGTCGAATTACGCTGACACGAAAGCGATCGTAACATTCGAACCTCGTATCCACTTATTAATACGCACTTCATAAATTGACAATTACGTTTTGAAACGCGGTAGAAATTTATTTTTTTTTATACAGGTATTACCACCTATCAAGGCCTGGATGCCACTCGAGGATAAGGATGACTGAATGTACAGTAGTCAGAGCGAAATATATATATATATATATATATATATATATATATATATATATATATAGGAAATTTATTACTGTGAGTCCAGAATGAGTTTACAAATTGTTTCAACTAGAGGAAAATCCTCAAAGAGAGGAAAAATCCAACTAGCATCATCAGAATTCATAGATGAATTCTGATGATGCTAGTTGGATTTTTCCTCTCTTTGAGGATTTTCCTCTAGTTGAAACAATTTGTAAACTCATTCTGGACTCACAGTAATAAATTTCCTATATACTGCTCTGACTACACATTGAGCACTTTAGTCCGGTTTTTTTTTCACCACTGGTAAATAAATATATATATATATATATATATATATATATATATATATATATATATATATATATATATATATATTATCGTTAGAGGTGGAAATTTGGTAAATTGGATTACTTAATAGGACGGTTCATTAAGAATTTGTTTACGTTGGACTTGAAGACAACCAAATTGTAGTCAGATGGAAAACAGGCAAACGGAAGAAAGCTCCACTCTTGAACGCAAACAGAAGTAATGAGGATTGCAGAAGAGTGAAACTTCAACGAGGCTAATTTTGTAATCTTCAATTAGCCTCAATTCAATTAGAAGAAAATAAATAGAAAACCATCTAAAGTTTCTAATCAAATAAATTCAGAAAATGTTTTAGATGTTTCAAATTGCATTTTACGCCGTTGAATTAATTACATGTTTGTGTGAATTCAAATGCATTTAAATGTTACATATATTAAGGATTTAGCAACGAAGCCAACAAACAATTCAGGTAAAATAATCAAATATACAATAAACAAATTTTGCCAAAGCCAATTAAAGTTACTTTTCTACATACTTGGCTCATTGTTTTGTTATGAATTAGTTTTAAATGCTCTTTTTAATCTCAAATATTCGGTTTTACAACCTGTTTCGAAAACAAGATGGCGGTCCACAATCCTATTCATTGGAAATATACCTGCGGCCATATTGTTTTCAAAACCTCCCGTAAAAATGGAGTATTTGAAATTAGAAAATAGCATTAAAACTACTTAAAAACGCAAAACATGAGCCAGGTAAGTACATAAATATACTTTTATTAGCTATGACAACTGTTCTTTGTATATTTGAATTTCTTACCTTTTTTGTTCTTTATTGGCTTCTTTGCTAAATCCGCGATATTTAGATTATTCGGACTATTGTTCTGAGTTTAAGTGTTATTTCCATAAAATGCAATATCATCCTGTTTTAGTTATACGAGTTGTCGGAGACGATGATTTTCCTGTCGAACTCGAGGATTTGCACGAAATGTTGAACGAAACAATCACTTTATTCCACAAAAGTAGAATGCCAAACGTTCTGTCAGCCATAATTCTCAAATATATGTTCCTGCCACCCTCACCGAGGATTGAACCTTCAACCCCCAGGGTCTTTTTCTTCGTATTTAGTTAATGTTTACATATTTTTGCATCATGTTAATCATATTTTTTTTTATTTGTTTTCACAAACAATCAAAAGAACAATAAACAAACGAAATAAAAAAATATCGACTTGCCCGATGACTAAATTAACAAAATGACCACCTCGTCCGTTAACAAAGAAATAAAGTAAAAATAAATAAATAAATAAATAAATAAATAAATAAAATAAAACAAAACAAAATAATAAATAAATTATCGCTGGCCCTGTTTCCACTTCTATACCCAGGCGAGGCTGACCGAGGACAGACACAAGAGCGATCGGGAAGGGAGATAAATTTTATTCCTTTCATCGGAGACCATTTCGAGGCTCGTCGTATGTAACATGATCGCGATAGTATCGCCTTAGTCCATTTAATGCACTAATTTTTTAGTGCTCTGATTTTCTTTCTTTTTCTTCTTTTTTTAAAATAGCTTTAATGTTCTATTCGGACAAAAGAAAACAGATTCTGATGACATATTTAAATGCCAACCTAAATATTAAAAACTATAGAGGCTTCAAAACAAGCTTCGAAATCTAGTACTGAATGAAACGATAAAGAAAACAATACTACAGCTTTATTTAAAAAAAAAATTATTGAACAAAATCAACTTAGGTAACTTGATTATGTAGTAGTGCTGAAATCAATCCAATGTAGCAATCCTTTAGCTTCAATCACCGCCTCGATACGTGTCCGGAACTGGGAGCATGCTTTTTCCACAAGCGCCGGTGAGAGCTCAGCTAATACTCGGCGGATGGCAGCGATCAGGTTAGTTTTAGTGTTGTGGGAAATCATATTGGCGATGTTCGCGATGGATGGTAAACGAAGCAGGTTCAGGTCAGATGAGGAATGGGGTTAGTGATAGAAAGAGTACAAAGTCCTAGCACTCCTTCTGAAGCCAATCCTGGGTCTCTGGACTTGTGGGATGACTTCGAGTCCTGCTGCGGCATTTAGGGTCTGCCAGCGGCCACTTGAGGGATCACAACACTCTTCAGCACATTCAGGTACACTTTCAAGCCGAAAGAACTGCACGCATGTGGAACTCTGTTCCGTCTGCCTGCTTCCCACCTGACTACAATCTGGATGTCTTCAAGTCCAACGTAATTAAATTCCTAATGAACCGCCACCTCAAGTAAACACTTCAATAAATCTCCACACTACTTGCAATAACCCTTATCCCTGAGTACCTTCCGGGCCTTGATAAGTGGTGACCACCGTGTAAAAAAAAAAAAAAAGGCTTCGAACAAGGTGTGAGGTGGCATGATGCGACCCTCACTTGAAACCACACCAAAGACCATAACCGTGGCAGGAAGCTTTGTTTCCATCACCCTAGGCACCTCCCTGTTATCCGGATTTGGATTTTGAGGATGTTGGCAATGACCCTGTTGTTATAACTTTGATCAGTAGAGAGCATAGGTTGTACTGCGGCGCATCACCGATCTCGCCCGTTGAACATTATATCACTTTCAAACATGATAGATGGCTCCAGTGCTCTTGGGATTTGTACACAACTGGGCAACTAGTAGATGGTCTGCAACAACAACAAAAAAATGTAATCGGTCAATTTGCACATCGGTTCATCCCTCGTTGTGTCTCTATCTCTGCTTTATTGTTATTTTGTGACATTTTATCGACTGCGCTTTAATCTATGTACCCCCTATGAAGCATTCCCAACAAACACTCATCTATATATAAGCACTGTCAAAAGTTTTCCCTACTTTTTATCTACGACTAAAACTAAAAAATTCCCTGGCCAATATTTCTTTCTTAGAACTTCTCGCCCGTGGAACCTATGCAGCAGAGTCGCTATCCAACTGACTAATATATGGTTGTTTTCAAGTCTAATGTAAACGCATTTTTATTAAGCTGTCTTCTTAAATAATCACTTCCTTATTTCTTCTACTACCGATCAATACGATATTGCAATTAGCGAGCTCTTCATCCTCGAGTGAATTTAGTAAGCGATAAAACTATTTGAAACAAGGCTGATAGCCATTAGTCGCGTACTCTCCTGTAATGAATGAATGCGTGAATGTATGATTGACATGAAATTCTTAAAGATAAACTAAAATGACCGAAAAATGGGCTGAAATGACTTAAATAAATAAAAAGTAAATGACTTAGAATGGCTTTAATGAACTTAAGGATGAATTGAATGACCTTAACAATGACTTGAATGCTTAAAAATATCTGGGATCCTTAAAAAAACACTTAAATGATCTGGAGAATTACTTGAATGGTTTTGAGATTGACTAGCTGTAAAGTGGGTGATCATTATATATTAAATTAACACAGAAAAGTGACCCCCTACTTTATATCCCAAAGTTACAAACATAAGTACAGCATGTAGTGAGACTAGATACTACACTTTGATCTTGGTCAAAAGGCAAAGAAAAGCTGTATTTATTTGCTCCCCCACCCAGCAAATTAGGCATAGGGCCGATTTTTAATGTGAGGAGTGAAGGGGAAATGGGCACCAACTCCCCGGTGAGTAGGGGAGCTAGATAGTGACAATTGGTATGAAGGGGTTCCCCTACATTGACCAAGGTCTTATATGTGGGGTTGCACCCCACATATTGTCTTTGCTAGCAGTATCTGCCAGAACAGATACTACACTTTGATCTTGGCCAAAAGGTCAAGAAAAGGGTATTTATTTGCTCCCCCATCGAGCAAATAAGGCACAAGGCCGATTTTTAATGTGAGGAGTGAAGGGGAAATGGGGACCAAATCGTCTTGGGTTCGTCGATTTCAGAGTGGCGACCGAGATGTACGTGACAAATTAAGCCCGGGAGTTTTACGGCCGTGACATCAAAAAAGGCGTGCAAAATTGAAAAAAAGTGCATTAATAATGCTGATGATAATGTATAAAAATAAATTCTGCAGTACAAAATGTTGCCCGTTTTAATGGTATCACCTCTGTCTTCGTATCTCTTTCACGTTTTAGTTTTTAAAAATACAGGGCTTTACTTTTAAGACAACCCTCGTAAAATACAGAAATTAATTAACCATACTCCCTTCCTCTCCCCCTCTCTCTCTCTCTCTCTCTCTCTCTCTGCCCCTACTATACCTCTATTTATCTGTCTAGTTCTTATTTTTTTTACCAAGGCGTCTCCACTTATCGAGGCCGTGAGACCACTCGAGGATAAGAGCCAATGAGTGTACAGTAGTCAATGGGAAAATATCGTAGAAATCGTTAATAATGGATATTTGGTAAATTGGATTACTTAAGGGGATGGTTCATCAAGAACTTGTTTATGTTGGAGATGACCATATTGTAGTCAGATGGAAAGCAGGAAAAAGAAACGTTTTCTCGCACTGATTTTTTATTTCATATTAAAAAGAAAGAATTATAAAAATCTGGATTAGCAATGCACTTAGAAGTGTTGCCATAGATTGTTGTGTCGTCTACATAGGTTTTAACGAATGATATAAAATATAATTTGCAATAAGTTATGAAGGTCATATGTATTATTGAGAGACGATAAGGTTATTAATGCTTACAGTATTTTTTTATGTTACAAGGATCTGACAAAATATCACTTTTTAAAAGAAATCTGAGTTTATTCTTAACTGAGAGCAAAGGAAACCTTTATGAGTAACTTTCACCCGTACGTCCTTATTGACATTCGAAGAAATCCACACGTTGTAAAAATAAATCAATACTAAATACCGCTGAGAAAATAGGCTGAAATGCAGAAATAAATTAACCCGGTTTATTCCTATTACGTGTTTCTTCTTCTTCTTCTTCTTCTTCTTCTTCTTCTTCTTCTTCTTCTTATTATTATTATTATTATTATTATTATTATTATTATTATTATTATTATTATTCCTCTTCTTTTGTTTCGTCTTCTTTCCCTATATCTTCTTCTCTTCTTCTTTCTTTTACTTCTTCTTCTTCTTCTTCTTCTTCTTCTTCTTTCTCTTCTCTTCTCTCTATTCCATTCCCGCTAGGTTTCTCTCTCCCCATTTCTTTCTCTCTGTGTCACCGTCTCTCTCTTTCTTTAACTTATCTCCGTTTTCTTTCTTCTTTTTTGTTTTGTTTTTGCTCTTTGCCTCCTTTCAATGATGCGTTATAATACTTTACGCTTCGTAATCAATTTCTGCGTCCTTACCTGGCGCCATGCGGCTGACGGCGGTCATCTTGAATATCCTGTCTAAAGCTTTTCATCTGTTTCCGTCGTCTATTTGTTCTTTCTTTTTATTTTTTTATTTTTATTTTTCACTTTTGTTTGTAATCTTTTGTTTATTAACACTTATTGTTATGTTTTTGAGTTACCCCGCATGCATCCTTATCAACAGAGTTACCCCGCTTTTTACCCTCCAACCTGTGGGCTTACGCATGCTTGAAGAAATCGAGAATGTCTTACGTCAGCAACCAGACACCAAAATGGAACCGCAGTCGGGTCTCTCTGTCGAATTAGCATGGATACAACTCTCTATAATTATCGTTTCTTTCCTTTATTTTTAACGCTTCTTCCACTAACCTCTAAGAAAGCACTAGGCTTTATCTACATATCTTTGGCACAAGATCAAGAATTACGGGCGCTAGATAGAGCTTATTTTTACTAAAGCGATGTATTCTTAAACGTTGCCAATTATTCGATTTCCATAGGGAAGTGATAATTAGTCTTCTATCAGTGCTGTTCATATCGAACCAAGTATAGACTTGCTATGGAATTCTTAGCATAAATTGAACGTTTTGAAAATCGTAATAGTCGAAAAAGTCATTTAACATTTGCAGAAAGATTTTGAAAATGAAGTCACTGGATCCAAGTTTATTCAAAATACAAAATTTGACCAAGAAATTGACGGCTTTGTTCTACAACCTATATTTATTCGAAAAAGTATGAAAAACAAGTATATAACAAATAAATGGTATCAAAGGGAGCATATACAACTCTTCTATCTAGTTGCATAAATTTTTGATGTTTTTATTCCATGTAAAATTTTTATTCAGCTAAGAAAATAAGGGTCCTGGATATGACCTTAAACTATATCCAGTGGTGAGGCCCTAGCTTGCGGGCTTTGGAGAGTGTGGAGCCACGCTTTACTTGCCATTGCTCCCAGGTCCACTCTGACCCAGAGTGGTAGTACCTGTTAGGGTCCCAACTATGGGTTAAATAGAAACCGACTTGAAAACAACAAATATATTCTATTAAAAAAGATTTCTTCCAAATCTTTGGATTCGGCATTAAATAACCTGAAAAGGGTTGATATGCCGTAAAACAAAAACAACCAACAAACCAGAAAATAAGTATTATCGCGGGGTAGACGAGCACAAAAAAATGGCCGCAATAACTCAGTCAATTTTCAGTCTACAGACTCGACATTTTATATACAGGGTATGGAGATTTGAGAAAATCTTTGTAATGTGTCTCCAGCCAGAAATTTGGCTTGTAAGTGGTCAAAGTTTAAGATTTGACATTATAAAACTCTACCAAACTCCTCCGCCAATTTTGAGCATAAACACTTTTAATTTTAGATATAAGTTCCTTGGACATGAATCTAACTTAATAACTTGATTTAAGCTCAAAACAATAAATGTTAAGGGCCATAAAAGAGGTCAAAGTTTAAAAAAAAAATGAGCTCTGCGGTATTTACCAAATTACTCAGACAATTTCTGGTCTAAAAATTTGAAATCATACATAAAGGGTATTCAGAATTAGGGCAAGCTTTTTAATCGGTTTGGGTCGAAAATGTGAGCTACCAATATATAAATGTATGTATGTATGTTTGCATGTCTGCCTAAAACTTTCGACAGAGGGGCGGATTTTCACAAGATCAGTATCGTTTTAATGCGCGACCTTTCAGACGACAAATACCGAAAAATTGGCTAAAACATTATTATCTTCACCTTAAACTGGACACTTTTCTGCAGGGAGGGGTCGCTTTTTTTGCCGATATTTTCGAAAGTCATCTCCTCTTTTCGATTGTCTAGCTTTAATTTAAACTTACGTCGCTTCCGGTGGCGGTTGTAACAGCACAGACGTCAATTTTTTGTCGTTTTTTTCCGCCTCCGCGGTACAGGTTCAAGACTGTCTGCCTACTACTACATTTTTTTTTGCTCAACACACACCTCCAAATAGCAGGGCCACGCCGGGAACCCCTGCTAGTCTATATATCTATAAAAGTGAACGTGTCTGTGTGCCTGTATGTCTGTCTGTATGTGTACATTTTCCTTCGTAATAACTCTGCCAATTTAAAATCTACAGATTCGAAATTTGATATACAGGGTACTGAGATTTGGGAAAATCTATTGTGATCGGTTTTAGGCCAGAAATTTGGCTGTTAAGAGGTCAAAGTTAAACGATTTGACCTTAGAGAACTCTACCAAACTCCTCCGACAATTTTGAGTCTAAACAATTGAAATTTTAGATATAGGTGCCTTGGACATGGATATAACTTAATAATTCAATTTGAGCCCAAAACAATACATTTTAAGGGGTCATGATAGGGGTCAAAATTTAAAAAATTGACCGTTTTATTTATTTATTTATTTATTTATTGCTCAACATACACCTCCAAACACCCGGGCAACGTCGGGCGGCCATGCTAGTATATCTATAAAAGTGTGTGTGCATGTGTGTCCGTCTGTGTACATTCTCTTCACAATTACTCTGTCAATTTTCAGTCGACAGACTTGAAATTTGATATACAGGGTAGTGACATTTGGGAAAATGTTTGTAATAGGTCTTCGGCCAGAAATTTGACTTTTAAGGTCTCAAAGTTTAACGATTTGACCTTTGAGAACTCTACCAAACTTCTCCATCAGTTGTGAGTATAAACAATTTAAATTTTAGATATAGGTTCCTTGGACATGGATCTAACTTAAAAACTTGATTAAAACTCAAAACAATAAATGTTAAGGGGTCATAATAGGGGTCAAAGTATTTTAAAAAATTGACCGATTGTGTCTCTACCAAATTACTCAGACAATTTCTGGTGTAAACATTTGAAATTGTACATAAAGAGTATTCACAGAGAGGGCAAGCTTTTTAATTGGTTTGTGTCGAAAATTTGAGCTACCAATATATAAATGCATGTATGTATGTATGTTTGCATGTCTGCTTAAAACTTTCGATAGAGGCAACAGATTTTTACTAGATCAGTATCCTTTTGAAGTTCGACCTTTCAGATGACACCTACTGGAAAATAGGGTAAAAACATTAATATCTTCACATTCAACTGGGTACTATTCTACAGGGGGTCGATTTTATCGCCGATATTTTTGAAAGTCATCCTGTCCTTTCGATTGTCTAGCCTAAATTAAAACCTACATCCGCGGTACGCGTTCGAGCCTGCCTTCTTACTACAACTTTTTTTCCTTAACATACACGTCCAAACACCCAGGCAACGCCGGCTGAAATACTAGTATATATATGTAAAATAAATGCTAGTATATATATGTAAAATAAAGTTATCCAATAGATCTGCTGGTGTAGACATCCAGTGAAACTTGATCTTTTAAAATATTATGGGTCCTAATATTTCATATGGGCAATCCTAACTAAATAAAAAGTTCTCAATATGCCAGATAGAGCAAATAAATCCAATTTTAGTAATTCAATAATTTAAAATTTATGATGTAAAATGGTTAAATTTCAAATCAAGAAAAATCTGTATTATTATATGCAACACAAAGATTATAAAATAATTAAAAAAAAAAAATTATTATATGCATGTGTTGCATATAATAATAAAAGCCACTTTGTGTATGTGTGTATGTGAGTTCCTTCCTCATAGATTCCGAAACGGCTGATTCTGTCTTGTGCAAATTTCACACAAAGGTAATTGATATATCTAGCAGTGTTCTTATACATGTTTTGTACAGAAAGCCCTCCGATAAGTTTCGAAGATCGAAAAAGTCCGATCTCTAAAATAATCTTTTTCTCTGATAGAGAAAAAAAGAATGATTTTACAGGAAAATAGTTTACGTTACACTGGCAATTGAAATAGTTAAGATTTAGCAGATATTTTTGTTAAAAAATAGATTTCTTATAATCTGGAGGTATAACTTAGTAGTAGAACTTCTGACAACAGATCGAATGATCCGTTGTTCAAACCCAGGTGTACTTCGTTATTCTATTTTCATTTTTTCTTGAGTTTAATTTTTTATTCAAATTAATGAGTTCATTAAACGATAAAAAGAAAAAGTACCATAAAAATTCGCTGCAAATTTTTTCTTCGTTTGCATATTCAAAACTAAACATCAATCAGAAATGACTTTTCCAGGGCATTCATTGTCAAGCCCAAATATCAGCTGACGTTATATTGTAAACAAACACAGACGGAATTTGATGAACGAAATTATCATTATTTTTAATTTATTGTCCATCAGGAAAATTATGTTTCGTAATATGCGGTCGGGGACTAGGATGGCAATGACTATGAGTGCGTTAAACTTGATGCGAAAAGTTAAGGCTACATATAGATGGCAAAGTGGAGGAGTAAAGAAACCATTACTACTTATGAGAGTGGTAAAATATACCAAGTAATAGTAGGGTAATTACAATAGTACGAAAGATGATAATAATGAAAATTATAAAAATAGTAGTAATAATAAAGATGAAGATAAACATAAAATAGACGTAAAATTGAAAATAAAAATAAAGATAAAGACAAAATTAAAGATAGACATAAAAATAAACATTAAAGATAATATTATCAATAGTTGTGATAAAAGTAAATTCAAAGTTAATGTTAATAACAGTGAAAATTAAGATAATGATAGCGGTTATGGTAGCAATGACGGGGATAATAACGGGGATAATAATAATAACAGCAATTATAATGATGATTATAATAACAATAATAAAAAAAATAATAATAATAGCGATAAAACCAAGACAGTAATAATAATGATAATAATAAAGATAGTAGTAACAATACTACTACCACTACCTCCCCCATCACCACCACTACTACTAATAATAATAATGAAAATACTGTTAATAATAATTATTAGAGGTGCGTAAAAGAAAGGGATACAGACAAGTGGGGGGATCAGAGTAGCAGAAAATGGGGTTGAGGAGTAAAAAATAAAGTAAAATAAAAGAATATATATATATATATATATATATATATATATATATACACGCATATACACATATATATCCATATATCCAAACACAGATGATGAAAAAAAGAAAAAAATAGATGTAGAATAAGCCGGGAAAGCGTAAGAGTTCGGTGAACAAAAAGCCCTTGGGTTTAAATTAAATTAAAGGATTGCTTCACTGGGAACGATAGTTTTTAGAGTCCACCTTAAAACTTTAAAATTCTTGAAGTTCGATTATAAGGCCATCAAATTTATGTTGTTATGAACAAGCAAGGCCTAGAAAATTGAATACATACTTTCTCGTTTATGAACACGAGGAACAGGTCCATCGATTATATTATCATATAACTTAGATTTGAACACAGTTGAACCAGTCCAGTTTCGGGTAATTTCCATCACAAGAGTCCCCGTTGAACAACTACCGTATTTTGCCATCCAAATTAGGAGGAATAAAGAATTAACCAGACCAACGCATCTAAGTAAGACCACCCTAACAAAATATTTGGAGAAATATGGAATTTTAAAGGGCAGCTATAAACTATGCTTCTTGTATCTCTTGAAGATCAGAACTACTACATTAAGTAGTTACGCCGATTGAAATTTTTGAGACAGGAGGTGTGCAATCTCCAACCAAACCTCTCTCTGATTCGACATTGTTAAATACCAGTGACAAGTAAAATGCATGTACAGGACGACCAGAAACAGTGCAGAGATAAGCAGAGAGTACATACAGCGCCTTGAATTCCCAAATATTCACCCATCTGGTACTAACTAGGTTCAACGTTGCTTAACTTCGATCATCTGACGAGAACCGGTGTTCAACGCGATTTTACTAAAAACACACACACACATATATATATACATATCAAATGTGTGTGTGTGTGTGTGTGTGTGTGTGCATTTAATCAATACGTAACGTAGTATTGAAATTTTCTAGGAATATTGACGCCCCCTTTGAGGGTATCCGGGTGCAGTTACAGGGTAGAGTACGTATTTTATGAACGATATGTGTCTTCAATGTCTCCCACTGCACTTGTTCGTCCGGTCAAGCCGTGAAGGGAGGCTTTCACTAAATTTATCAATGAAAGCACCCGGTTTTGTGCGATTTGCCGCCATTCAACTTTAACCGGATGCAGAATCAATATCCATTTCCGTTGTTTTTTATACTAAACTTAAAACATACGTGTGCAAAGGTAAACGTAATGTATTCACCGCAAACGACCAACAAAGAACAGATTTTATGACCTCTCAGAAGTCATTTTTAAAGTGTGTGTGTAGGGGGGTATTCATGTGCGTATGGGGATGGCTGTGCGTGTGTGCGGATGGATGCGAGCATGTGTGTGTGCGTGTGTGTGTGTATGGATGCCTATGTGTGTGTGTGTGTCTGTGTGTGTGTGTCTGTGTGTGTGTGTGTGCCTATGTCAGCTAAGTGAGAGAGAACCCCGGAAGAGTGCACAATTATTTAGAATATTAAAAAAGCGTGTAATATTTATTTATATATTTATCACAGAAGATCGTACTACTATCAGTACCATCGATTTCAACATTCAACAAAATAAACCAATTAATCGGGCACTCTCCAGCCTCTATTTACATATGAAATGGCGCTATACGCAGCGTAAACAGGTGTAAATAGAGGCTGAACGTAGTTGACCAGATATCTGTCCTTTTTGTTTATATTTGAAACCGACAATATCGAGGTTCTCTTATATCTTGGAATCACATGTATATATAATTATATATATATATATATATATATATATATATATATATATATATATATATATATATATATTCTAGGTAGAAAAATATTCAAAAATTAAGAATAATTGAATTTCAACAAGGGTCGTTTATTGCGCTTTTTTTATTATTCTTTATGTAAATACAGTCATATCTTGCTCCGATGTGCAGACCGTTTCAATCATATTTTTATTAATAAGGCAAGAAAATTAAAATACAAAAATTAAAAAGGTTTAGACATTTACAAATTTTGAGGAAAGAAAATATGCCATGACTGTCATGAAGGAAAGCTAAATTTCTTTTGCTAAGTTTTCGCACTATTTTTCTCCTCATACTTTGAAAAGATCTGGAACCTTTTAAAAAAAAATGTTATTTTAAATTTTTTTGCCTTTTTAGCTTTTTTTCGTTGAAATCACACGTATATATTTATATATATATATATATATGTATCTATATATATATATGTATCTATATATATATATATATGTATATATATATGTATATATATATGTATCTATATATATGTATATATATGTATATATATAGATATGTATATATATGCATATATATATGTATATATATATGTGTATATATATGTATATATATGTGTATATATGTATATATATGTATATATATATATGTATATATATATGTATATATACAGTTATTTTTAATACCTAGACACTAGGGTTTCATTCTTTGGGGAATCATCAGTGCAGGATGTCAGGATTACCGTCGGTCGGGAGTTTCAAACCCGGCAACAAAACCATCTCTAACTCCATTAGCAAGATATAGACCCACACGACTAATGTAAACCACTAAATACAGTTAGAATCTAAACATTTATTTTTAAAGGTCTAGACGGGAATAGTCATCTAATAATTATGACATCATGATCTGCGCAGGTAAGCTTAAGTAACCGACTTGCAACTTCAACTTAGGGTGCTCAACAATCAGAACCGAGTTCTTAAAGTTATGACATAATTATTACTTTAATTATTTTAATACCTACGGACAAAAGTGTTTTATCCTTGCCGGCGCATATTTCCACTTAGACGTAAATGCCTACTATTTTGAAACCATATCTACAGGGATATATATATATATATGATTTTCAGAATGTGAGAGATGTATAATAAATTCTACAGCCAAACAACGTCGCAGCCCACAAGAGCCATGACAGTCAACGAACCGGAAGTCCAAGACTCGAATTTCTCCCTCATTTGGGAACATCCGAACTAAGGATTCGAAACCCGAGCCTCTTGCATGCGAGGCAATCACTCTACCAACTGAGCAAACGCCCCGCACACGTTTCCGTACCAGCTGATTGTTAGATAATTTTATTCTGAAGTATATATATATAATATATATATATATATATATATATATATATATATATATATATATATATATATTAAACTGTTATTCAATGAATTTCAAAAAACTCTTATTGAAATGAAATGAAGTGGTTGAGTTTCATATCAAAGAATTTTTATTATTCTAAGCAAGACAAAGAATGTTTTAGAAAGTTTATCTCCTTAACCTATAGGGTTTCGATGTCTACCATCTCATCAGAGGAGTGAAAAAATTAGCAAATAGTTATAAAGGTATGCACCCTATTACCAAACGGATGTAAAGAACATATAATATGGATTTTACCAAACAAGTTGGATAAACAAAAACATTCATATCCTTTTTCTACAAATACTCCTGCTACAGAACTTCTGATAAATTTATTTTCACTTTGACTTTCCATGTCTCACTGACTTTAGCAAATAGGGTGCATACCTTTATAACTATTTGCTAATATTTTCACTCCTCTGATGAGATGGTAGACATCGAAACCCTATAGGTTAAGGAGATAAACTTTCTAAAACATTCTTTGTCTTGCTTAGAATAATAAAAATTCTTTGATATGAAACTCAACTACTTCATTTCATTTCAATAAGAGTTTTTTTGAAATTCATTGAATTACAGTTTAATTTATTTGCTCTATCTTGAATATCGAGCAATTCTCGTTTAGATGGGATAACTTATAGAATATTACTGCCAGTAATATTTTGTAAACCTACAATCTCACGTTTACATAACCACTGATTGTTAAATAAAAACTATTCCGAAGTATATATATATATATATATATATATATATATATATATATATATATATATATAGAGAGAGAGAGAGAGAGAGAGAGAGAGATAGATAGATAATTTAAAGTAAACAATTTACATAGTTATGACAATATTAATGCTATAGTTTCGCTCAAATAATGAACTCATGAGGTAACACTAATTTTCGGTTTCAAGGGAACACAATGTTTTTATGAATAAAAAAGACCGTCAAGTTTTTAAAGTTCCAACTAAGGACACGTGTCACGTGTTAGCAATTCGTGTAACGAGATAAAGGAAGTTAATATAGACAAGGGTAGAGGAAGAAAAATAATATGAGCAAAGAGATTTAAGAATAAAAGTGAGGAATTTAAAGAGTTAAAGTGAGATTTAAAAAATTGATATGGATGAATTAATTAAAGAATAAATCAGAAAATAAATAGATTTTTATGGTTTCAAAATTAAAAAATTAAATTAGATCTTCAGAAAATTCTACTTGATTTAAAACTAGGCACCGCCAAAAATGGCCGCAAAATCAAGTTGTTGTTGTTTTTTAAAACTAAATTACATTTATTAAAATCCATTATTTCTGAGTAACTTTTTTTTTTCCAGAAAGATAAAACCCTGAATTTTATCATATAGAAAACAGAATAATGTAAAACTTTTTCTACTATTTTTAATTCAATTTTAAATGTTAAATTTTCCCAAAAAGTTAACAATTGACATTTTTTGTCTTGCACAAAAAACGTATTTAAATATTTAAAAAAAAGGGTTTTTGAAATAATTAATTTATTTATTTATTGTCTAACTAAGATTTAGGATGATTTTCTAAGAGAATATGCAAAAATATTATAATATAGGTACCGGAATTTCAAATAATTCCACTTATTCATATAGGTAACCAGATATTTCGCATCTACGTAGAGTTCAGATCGACTCTGTTTACGTTTTCGTTTTGATAATAAGAAAACTATGGAAGACCAAACAGGCCAAAAAAACTTATTTTTCAGTGACGAAAATTTCAATGTATTATTAAGCTGAGGCTGGCCAGTACCAGATGGGTGACCATTTGTATGAGTTTGGTTTTTAATGTGTATGTGTGTGGGGGCTAGGCTCCCCAAAATGGGGGGGGGGGCAATTTAAAGCAGAATAAAAAAAAAATTATTTCAGCGCGTTTGGTCCACCGTAGTCGAAAGGCGGCAAACGTTTTCAAACGGGATCGAAAAAAATGATGCTATTTTTAACACAAAGGGCACAATCTTTATCGAATGTTTTTTTTTTGTATCGATTATTCAAAGCATGCCCTGTTTAATAATGGTCATGCATTATTCGGCTCGCTAAAAAAAAATTGTTAATTTATTTATTAAAAATTTTCAAATGGCTTTTTTCGTATAAATATTAAAAAAAATTTTTTTTTGTTTTGCTTAACTTAAATTAATTATTTTACTTAACATATTCACCGAATTTCACACTTCAAAACTCAAAAGCGGGATAATTAAACACAATCGAAGTTCTGATATTCAGACGTCAAAATAAGGTATGCAAACAATTTTTTTTTTTTTTTTTTTTTTAATCTATAATTCGGTCCGTTACAACAACACAATATGTTTTGTTCAGCTTCAGATGATTATTTTAAGCATATTTGTTCCCACTTCAAAACAAGGGGGGGTTTTGTAAGCAAAAAAATATATATATATAAATATCGTTTATGAAAAATAAGTACACTGTTATAAAGTTCATTCTTCTCCTAACAATCGCTGAAAATTTCGTATTGATCGGATAATTACCTGATTTTTGGTAGATTTTTAAAAAGACGGTCCGTCAAAAAGTACTGACCTGCCCCCCCCAGTTTTGGCGGTGCCTATTTAAAACTGTTTTTATTTTGGGAAATTATAACCTGGAATCTCTCTCTCTTTCTCTCCTTTCTCTCTCCCGCTCTCCCTAACTCTAACTTTCTCTCTCTCTCTCTCTCTCTCTCTCTCTCTCTCTCTCTCTATATATATATATATATATATATATATATATATATATATATATATATTTGTCTCTCATCTCTCTCTATATATATAATATATATATATGTATATATATAAATATATATATATATATATGTATGTATAAATCTGTGTGTGTGTGTTTATAGATATGTAACCTGAAATATTTTGTAACAAAAATAAATGTAAACTTTTACAAGGTAGCCCACTTAAAAACAGCCCGATCTCTCTAATCCTTCTCTTACGGACATACTGACACCACAACATAAGATACAATTTTTCCAACATGATGGCGCTACATGCCAGACGTCTCATAGATTACTGACACGAGTTTGTGACATGTTTATGGAAGATAGAATCATAAGCGAAGGGTTCTGGACACCGCGTTCCTCTGACTTGTTATCATGCTATTTTTATCTTTGGAGGTGACAACAAAATTTATGCAAATAAACAAGGACAATCTAGACAAAAAATAGAAATTTACCAACGCCACCAGGAGAATCACCAGATGATCTAAAGGCAGTATCTGCAAACATTGTTAAACGTGCCTAGAAATGCACAGATTGTGACGAGGACCACTTCCGGCATCTTTTATGACACTACAGGTAATTTAAACAATAAAATATTGTTCCTCATCTATACTACATTTTATGGGCTACTTTTAAGTTGAAAACCCTTTATATATCTACACACGCATATATATATATATATATATATATATATATATATATATATATATATATATATATATACTAGCAAAAAAAGCCTATGGAAAATGGACTCTGATTTATGAAAGCATGATAGGTTATGAAAAGGAAGGGTTGTAAAGAAATAGTTTCGAATTTGGGCGTATCAAAACCAAAGTAAAAATAAAATAGATAAGCCCCATAATTTATTATACCATACCTGTTCACACTGAAACACTTATCACAATATTATGTGGATCTATATTAAAAAACCTTGTTAAACTTTGTGACATATTTCCATTCTATGGAGGTTAGGCGCGAACGAACACCCCATCATTTTATTATACCATATTTCTTCAAAGTGAAACATAATTATCAAAGCATACTAACGCAGATAGATATGAAAAGTCTTTATTAAAGTGTGTGCCCATTTCCATTCTATGGAGGCCAGGCGCTAACGCAAACCCCACAATTTTATTATACCATCCCTATTTAAGTTAAAACATACTTATCAAAGTATTCTTATGTACATCTATATAAAAAAAAAAAACTTGTAAACATTTTTTTTTAATTTAATTTTTTTTTATTTCCATACTTTGTGGACAAGGCGCGTATGAAAACCCCACAATTTTAATGAATCATCATTATGCCACATCAAATATACCCATTCCTGTGTCTCGATACATCTTCTATCATTATATATGATCAGTTTTCTATAATAGTCAACCATATAGGAGCCTAATAGCGACCAGACATTCAGCTTTATATTATAGAATATATATATATATATATATATATATATATATATATATATATATATAAATATATATATATGTATATATATATATATATATATATATATATATATATATATATATATATATATATATACAGCTTTTTTATTGCAGATGTATTTCGATAAATATTACAGGTGACTTGTGTCGACATATTATTTGCCTGTTTAATTTTCCAATTTCAGGCTGGAAATGTAAGATTAATTTATCTTACGTATTTTGTGTCTAAGTGATTTCTTCTCCTTCCGGAATATATTTCAGGTGTAGTTACGAGGAAATGAACATGTCTGAATTAATACTTAGCGATGGTTTTAGTAGAAATATGTAATAAGTTTACTTCTAATAGAGTACGGAGAAGGAACGATAAAAGAAAGACGACATGATTCCATTTCCGTTCTATGAAAACCAGTTTCTTTTTCTTGTTGCAGACCATCTACTGGTTGGATAGTTGCGTACAAATGCCAAGAGCGATAGAAGCCTTCTATCGTGTCTGAAATTGACATAATGTTCAACGAGTGAGATCGATTTTATTTATAACAACTTGACCATTGCCAGCACACTCGAAATGCAAATACTGACAGTTCAACGTTTTAGGGCACAGCTCAATGAAGTTTCTAACCACAGGTATGGTCTTTGGTGTGGTTGCAAGGTAGGATCACATCATATCACCTAACATCTTTTGATGTCGGCTTGATAGTAAACACCAAATTATACCTAGATGTGCTGAAGAGTGTGGTGATCTCCTGGCGCAATCAGGTGGTCGCTGGAATATTATATATATGGCAGACCTTTCTCTCACTGCCCCCCTCCTCCACCGACATGAACTCACGGGACTACTTTGTTTGATCAAAGGTTGAGAACATCACCAACATGACCTCCCACAACATCAAATCCAGTCTGATCGCCACCATCCGCCAAATATTCGCCGAGCTGTCGCTGGCGCTTGTGGAAAAAGCATCCTTCCTGTTCCGGACCCGTATTGAGGGAGTTATTGAGGCTGAATGTGGCTACATTGAATAGATGTAAGCTCTACTACATAATCAAGTTACCTGAATTGATTTTCCAATAAAATAAGGTTGTAGTGTGGTTTCCTTTAGGGCGGCAAATGTATTATCATTGGTGCTATAATACACAATAAACACGACAAATTCGTCTGACACTGAAAATCGAAAATTTATCAAGCATTTCGAAAAGTAACACGAAATAAATGATCCAAGTTATTTCTAATATTTAACGATATCTATATATAATGATACTCCCGTCGATTACGACGCATAAGGTCCGGCACAATGACTAAATTGTTCAGAAATCCACACCGATGATTTGTTGATAGTAGTGATGGCTTTGTGTAGCACAACAACACTTTTTGTTACAACTGCTAATCTTAGTCGGTGCAATGACTATTACAAGGCAGCAGAAAGCCTAATATGTCCCACCTTCTAGATACATGTAAATCAGAATCCATTTTATGTAGGTTGCTTTTGAACCCAGTCAATGACAGGTACTTTAGCTAGTATATATATATATATATATATATATATATATATATATATAATGTATGTGTATTATTATATAAGCACATATATATATATGTATATATATGTGTATATATATGGGTGTATGTATTATATACGTATATATATACATAAATACATGTATATATATATATGTATATAGATATAATTGCATATATATATATATATATATATATATATGCAATTATATCTATATACAGATAGATATAGATATAGTGCCATCGACTTTTATAAGAAAACTGATATTGCAACATGTTTTGTATTTTTATTATTATATACATTAAGTTTATCTACATTTATATATTTTAGGTATTTTATATATTTTTCAGATGTTTTATATCGAATATTAAACATACATGATTTTTAAAAAATATTACTGTAATAATAAACATTGAGTTTAGAGCGACTTTTCTATGAGAAAGTGGTCGGCGGACGAACAGATAGTGGCATTGTTCATTGCTGGGAATCGCACATTTGGAAAAATTAATTTTGGAGCACAAAACGTCAGGCATTTTGATACCACTCCTGCCGTCTTATATCTTACATTTGCTCTGTTAAAATTAGAAGGGTGTCCGTTTAGTACGGTCTTTATAAAAGTATATGCATACATATATATGTATATATTTCCCTCTATATAAATATGCATGTATATATCTGTGTATATATACATATAGATATTTGTTATATATATATATATATATATATATATATGCAGGTGTATATCTGTATATATATATTTATGTATATATGTATATATATATATATATATATATATTTGTGTGAGTGTGTGTGTGTGTGTGTGTGTGTGTGTGTGTGTGTGTGTGTGTGCGTGTCGGTGGATGTAGAAATGCCGGTACTAAACAAGTTGAAGATAATCTGATAGGAAAGCGGTCTCAAAACTCCCGAAGCAGAAAGTATTGTGAGAACAACTTTCTTGCTAAAACCCGGTCAACACATGTGAACACCGGATTGGCACCCCTCATTTACGCCCGGGGTAGATGGAAGTTGCAAGCCTTTGGGCCAATCAAACGCACGGGGCGTCCTAGAGCAGATCAAGTGCAGCCACAGAATGGGGGAAGTTTAAATTAAAAAAAAAAACAAGGAAAATATTCTGCTTGTTGTAGTGAGTATTATTATTATTATTATTAGTAGTAGTAGTAGTAGTAGTATTAGTATTATTATTATTGTTTGTATTAATATTATTATTTATTATTAGTAGTAGTAGTAGTATTAAATAAGAATAATAATTATTATAAAATGATAGTGATTATTATTAATAATCATTAATAATTATTATTTTTAGCTAGATGACCGACGTTAAATTAATTCATTAGAAAGGAAGAATATGTCAACGTGTAGATTTTGCCGTCCCACCAGAACACATAGTGAAGATCAAAGGTAGAATAGAACCAAGCAAATATTACGAACTTGCTAGAGGGCTGAAAGAAATAAGGATTCTAAATAAAATCATTATAATACCAATAATTTTAGGATCATTAGAAACAAATCCCAAAGTACATGGAAAGTAGACAAGTGTTAAGGAATAGAGAGAGGGAGGGAGTGAGAGAGAGAGAGGAAGAGGTGAGTTATAGTGTAGACACGTTGACCGGAAGTTAAGATCAGCTGATTGGATTTCGTGCGAGTCATGTGATCAGGTTAGCTGAATCGTTGAGATTTGATTTGGACTGAGAAGACAACGGACAGCTTCCCGTTGTCTCCTCCTCTTCACAAAAACAGATATCAAGTCTCCCTCCAGGACGAGAAATTCCAGATGGTCCAACATCGAAGAAGCAGAGGTATGTTCTGAAAATACATGTCACTCACACACGATTCCCTTTATGATACAACATAAATATATAATATAACACGTCATCTCTTCTAATCCATTATTAGAGATGACACAACAAACACTCAACCCTTTATTATAGAGCAACAACGTAACACAAGGATGAATTGGAACTAAGAAAAACCCTTAGAATATGCAAAGAGTAATGATTTTGCAAACAAATTTAGATCTAGCAAATACACCTCGAATGCAGAATTTTATTAATATGAGTGGCAAATCCTAACCGATCATATAGAAAACGCAACAGAAGTCAAACATAAATGTTACCAAGAAAATAGAAACTGCAAAATTGTCAAATTGTTGAATGGATTTCCCCCCCGATAGTCGAAGGTTTGAGGAGAAACCAAAGATTGATGAATGAAAACACTGACCAGACTTCCAAAAGTGCGAACGATGCTGGGACGTTGCTAATCAGGTTCCTGTTAAAACGACTGTTTATTGCCAGAGAGAAATTAACAGCAAACGACGATTGCGTTAGCGCAAATTCATTTGCAAAGGTTATCGAAATAGGTGACGCGTACTGGTAATCTGAGGAGACTTGTTGTCATCCAGAGTCCAGGTAACACCACTGATGAAGAACTCATAGATAGGGAAATAATAATAATAATAATAATAATAATAATAATAATAATAATAATATGGGAGAAATTGGAATCAAAGGAATGACTGGAAAAATACAACGAGCAATCATGAAAACAGATAAATATTAAGAAAACCCCTTGAATGTGGAAACTAACACACGGGAGCAACAAGTGCGTGTCAGATAAACTGTTGCAAAGGCAAAACATGAAACACTACATGGAACCAAGAAAACTGAAAACGCATATCTATAAGTTCTCTAACCCAACCCTACCTCCATTGCCACATTACTGCCCCCCCCCCCAAAAAAAAGAGCGAGACCAAATAACAAAGTAGAGTCAAGGAGGAAAGAAAGACCGATGAACTGACCAGAACTTAGCCGATTAAGTGCGAAGAGAACTGGGACCTTAGGAAAGCTTATTGCCACTTAAATCCCAGCAAAGATCAATAGCTGCTGCCAACAAGAAATCAATGACAAGCTGCTGTTGCGATAATGCAAATTTATTTGCAAATGATATCGAATGAGAATGAGAGTACTGGAAACTTAGGGAGAATTGTTGTTACTCAGCTTCCAGGGAACAGCACAGGCTGTTTTCAGGGAAAGATCCCTGAAGGCCTGTGCAAAAGCTCCTTGTGAGCCAATAAATAATAATAATAATAATAATAATAATAATAATAATAATAATAATAATAATAATAATAATAATAATAATAATGCATACTGGTTTAAGAAATTCACACCACTATCTGAAAGGATAATTCAGCAACTGAAAAGCTGTATCCACGAAGAACGTGTGCCAGAAAGATGATAAATGGTAGAACCACACTGGTGCAAAAGACGCAGAAAAAGAAACCATCCTCAGTAACTACAGACCTATTACTTGCTTACCTACTAATTTGGAAAATACTAACAGCACAACTGAGGGAGCAAGTTCATATTTCCCTTCATAATTGCGGACAATTTCCTGAGGAACAGAAGCCAAAAATGAAAAAGAGGAACATATGACCTATTATACATCGACGAAAGGATCCTGAAAAATGTAAAAAGTAGAAAAAGAATTTAACCATGGCATGGATCGAATACAAGAAAGCGTAGGACAGCATCCCGCTAGCATGAATAATAGAATGCCTGAATATATACAAATAACTATGCAAGATTATCAATATAATTGAAAAAGGCAATAAGAACATGGAAACTTGAACAAGCAGCTAATGGACAATACATAGATGAGATTAAAATACAAAAAAGGTATCGTTCAAGATGATTCCCTATCACCACTACTATTTATCATAGCCATGATTCCCTTCAACAATATACTAAGAAAATGCAAGTCGGATACATTAACTAATACAGATGAAAGAATGAACCACCTAATGTATATGGATGATCTGAAACTGTTTGCAAGAAGGAACTTGAGACGTTAATAAACACAACTGGATTATTCAGCCAGGATATCCGAATGAAATTTAGTATGGAAAAATGCGCATTGCTGATCACGAGAAGAGGAAAACAGAAAGAAACGGAACGCATGATACTACTCAACCCGAAAAAGACGAGTGCATTATGGGAAACAAAATAGCTACACATATTTGGGAGTTCTCGCAGATATAATAAACCCTGCGTATCGCTTTATTACAGGTCAATATTTTTTTTTAATTTTTAAGTCGCTATGAAACGCAGAGAAGTGAAATTTAGAACATTGGAAGAGCATGATAAGGTGGTTTATTTCCCTGAATTTTGTGGAATTTGAACAAATATTTTGAAAGTTAAGCTAATTTTTCTTTTTCTGATAATATTAAGAGTCTATCACTTTCATGAAAGTGTCTAAAAAGGTATATTGTCGGTAATAAAACAATATTCTATCTTCATATTTTTATTTATATGAAATAAAATACATATCCAATAACAGTATCATCCAAAAGAAAGAACAAATTTCAAATTATTTTTCTTAAGGAAATATTTTTTTATCAACATAACTCCCATGCTTCAAAATCATTTTGAATAACCTTTTGTTAACTGCACATTTAAGATGATGTGATACTATAGGAAACTTCGACAATCTTCATCCAAAGTTCATCCTTTGACGAAAATTCAACACCTTCTTCATAAACTTTCATCTGTATTATTAATCAGAGTTACTCAATTGGGTTTATACATGGAGAACAAGGTGGTTATGTCACCAAATTTTATCCACGAATGCCTAATGATTTAAGGTCGGATGTCGTAGCATTGGTTGAGTGGGATAGCGCATTGTCGTGCAAAAATAAAAAACAAAACAAAAACAATTTACGGTGACGCGCCAAAAATTAGCATAATTCTTTGATTCAGAAATGGTTAAAACAAACTCTTTCCCTCATCAATACATCCAAAAAGTTACTGAGTGGTTGGCAATCTTTGTTATTTTACCATTAATGATTATGTTTTCTTAATTTCTCATATTTTACAGATAATATCTTGAAAATTAATTATGGATAACTATAGCATTGAACAACGTACGCAAGTTGGGAAATTGTTTTACTAAAATCAAGGGCAAGTTCAGTAACTTTTTGAAGACCCTGTGTATATATATATATATATATATATATATATATATATATATATATATATATATATATATATATAAGTAAATTCTTAGTACAGCAAAATGGAATGAGAAATTTCAGAAGAAACATAATTTAATTTAAATCAAAAATCAAAAAGATCAAAGAAACAAAAAAAACGGGCAGGTGGAATTGTTAAAATTTCCTTAAGGCCTTATCGTCTGACACTCTAAGAGGAAACGTCAGAATGATAAATTAAAAACTAAGAATCGAATGAGGAAAGAGGGATATTGGTTTCAGTTGGAAAACCAGTGAGAAAAAAATATATATATATATATTTAATTCTCACTGTTCAGGTGGTTTTAAATCAGTAAATATTTCCAACTGATGTTTCAAAATCTATATATATAGCTATAAAAGTGAAATTGTCTGTCTGTGTGTGTATGTCTGTCTGCATAAATTTCCCTAGCAATCTACTTTGCGAATTTTCAGTCTACAAACTCGAGATTTGACATCAGGTGTATTTAGATTTGGGTTTTTTTTTAATCAGTTTCCGACTAGAAATGTGGTTGTCAAGGGGTCAATGTTCAACGATTTGATCTTTGAAAACTCTACCAAACTCCTCCGACAATTTTGGGTCTAAACAATTGAAATTTTAGATGTAGGTTACATGGACATAGATCAAACTCTGTAACGACATACCCCCCAAATGTTAGGGGCTCAAATGAGGGTCAAAATAAAAACAAATAAAACAATTGACCTCTGCGGTCTTTACAAAATTACTCACTTGTAGTCTGAATATTTAAAATGTTACATAAACTGTATTCAGACATGGGGAAAGCTTTTTGATTGAATTTAACCGAAGATTTGGCTGGCAAAGGGGCAAAGTTAACAAGATTTGACCTATTCAGCCAATCTGGGGTCTAAACATTTGAAATTTTACATAAAGGGTATTCAGACATGCAGCAAGCTTTTGAATCAGTTTTTGTGCGAAAATTTGGCTGCGAAGAAGTCAAAGTTAAAAAAGTTGCATTTTGTAAACTCTACCAAACTTTTCCGTCAATTTTGAGTCTAAACACTTTAAACTGTAGATAAAGGTTACCTGGACAAAAGTCAATGTTAAAGAAACTATAATAATAATAATAATAATAATAATAATAATAATAATAATAATAATAATAATAATAATAATAATAATAGAAGTTTAATAATAATAATATTAATAATAGAAGTTAAAGGAAATAAACGCTATAGAGTTGCACACCCACACAACACACACACGCACACACACACACAAACACACACACACAAACACACACACACATATATATGTGTGTGTGTGTGTGTTTGTGTGTGTGTGCGTGTGTGCGTGTGTGTGTGCAACTGTATAGCGTTTATTTCCTTTAACTTCTTTAATATCATATCGACAGAGTATGCAAACCAGATTTTTATAAGTTACCTCTCTCTCTCTAGCTATATATATATATATATATATATATATATATATATATATATTATGTGTGCGTGTATGTGTGTGCGTGTATGTGTGTGAATGAATGTGTGTGTACACGCACAAACACACACACATATGTATGTATATATATACATGCATACACACGCATATGTATATCAACTTGGTTCAGTATTCAATAGATTTCAATCGACGAAATTACAGATGAAAATTGATTTTAATACGTAGATCTAAGGAGAACCGTTCGCTTGCGAGTTGATTTGTTCTCGTGTGACGGCATCAGCTGTATACATATGTATTGGGCAACACGTCTTATCTCGAGATTACGACGACTTCAAGTTACTTTTTGTCGGTCGACTCTAAGCAGAAACGTTTGACCATCTGTCATCACAAAGTAACAATTTTGATCGAAGTGTTTAAATGTACATACCTAACGTTGATCTGTTTTTGACTTTTTTTATTTTTTTACTTTAGAACATTATTACGGCTGCATCAGCTTTCGTCTCATAGGATATGATATAGGTCTAATATAGTATATTGAGTATAACAACGTAACCCGAAGTTGTCTGGGATTAAGTACGTTGATTTACCGAGGAAATTCTAATTGTGTAACTACTATTTGACTAATATTTTTCAATATCTATATTTAATTTTTTTTTATTGCTTTGATAATTCATGTTACTGTTCTTGACTTCCGTGTTATTTTCACAACGGTGAAATTACCAATTGTTTTCGAGGGTGTCTCGTACCGGATTTGGAACAGAACACTTTCTTTAAGCCTACGGGCTATATTCTTCTGGCTACATCATTCAAGACAAAGTAGAAGTGTAATTGCTGATTATTTTTTTTAGTGTAGCAGATACTGGACCTTCAGGTTCAATAAGATTGACACTTCGAGTGGATTAATATGTTGCTCTGGATATCGACAATTCTAGCAATATGAAGCCGAAAAATACGCCTTTACAGATTCCTGATTCCTACACAAATATCACTGCGTTCAACAGTGCGCAGCTCCACCGGAAATGGGATAAGAATCATAAAATCATTTGAATGATATAAATAACCGAAATCTGTTTATTTATAAGTTCGATGTTTTGAATTCAGTTATTTACACAGTGTGTCTCAGTTGATTAATTTTTCTTTCAAGTATCTCGTTTATGTCTTACTAGAACTTACGTTGTGGCTAGGGTTCCGGCGGAGATGCCATTTTGAATGCAGTTTGAGTTGCCCTGTAATTTATGTCAATATTCAAAAGAGTATCATGAATTACAAAAAAAAAAAAAAAGAAAAGAAAAAAAGGCACTACTTAAACGGAACCGGTTTGATATTTCATAGTTTTTAGTAACATTCAACAATAAAGTAGAATGTGAATGAAAGTTGGAGAGTTTATTATTATTATTATTATTATTATTATTATTATTATTATTATTATTATTATTATTATTATTCGTTCACAAGGAGCTTTCAAACGCGTCATAAAGGATGTTCCCCGGAGTTGGGAGACTTGTTGTCTCCCAAGTTCTCCACTACTCTCCACCTCTTGATATCATTTGCAAATGAATTTGCATTATCACAACAGCCGCTTACCATTCTCGCTGGCAGCGGCCATTGGCTCCACTGGAATTTGAATGGCAATTAGCCACCCCATGTTTCCAATTCTCTTCACACTTGCCCACCAGAGGCCTGGCCAGTGCCTTCTTCTCGGTCTTTCCATCCTCCTTTACACTTCTCGTCCTCATTCTTTTTATTGTGGGGGGTGATTCGGTTGTGGGAGGGGATGGGGGAGCTTATGGATATGCATCTTCAATGTTCTCGGTTCCATGTAAAGCTTCTTCATATTTTGCCTCTGCAGTAGCTTGTGTAGCCCGTGAATGTGGTTTATGTGTATTAGTCTCCGCACTCAAGGGTTTTGCGTAATATTTCAGCTGTGTTCGTTATTCTTATTCGTTGTATCTCTCCAGCCATTCCGTTGCTTCCAATTTCTCCCATTCTTTTTTCAAAGTTTGTCGGATTTATTATTATTATTATTATTATTATTATTATTATTATTATTATTATTATTATTATTATTATTATTATTCAGTGTATTATGTTTTAAAAAGATAAAATGATAAACAGTGACCTAAAATCTTATAACTACTTAAATTCCACAGCGGCATCTTTCATATATAATGTATTGCTGCTGGGCATTCTGTTGAAGTTCAATGCGAATGGAAACCCCGCGATATTATCGCAGCCCTCTTGTTTAAATTGCAAAATTATTTATCTCAGTAATCTGCTTAATATAGTTTCAGAATATATCTTGTTATTACGGTTTATTCCCAATATCCCTATAGGAATCATACTACCATTGTGTGGACGCCCGGATCGAATCCCGTATGATATCATAAAACTGTCTTTAGACAGGACAGACGCTACCCTTGGATCCAAGCCAGAAGACGAAGAAGGTATATTTTAATTTCACCTACGGCTCGAAAGCGACATCATTTTTTAATTTTTAATTAATTAATTTATTTTTACATTGCGTCTTCGGTGATCGGTAGATCCTATTTATTAAAAAGGAGGGGAGAAAGGTATACTATACTACGGACATTTAATTATTATATAGATAAGCTAATTAAGTTTTCGTTGCTGTTATCACCTTCTATCCCTATTTAAAATAAATAGGATCTCCCGATAGAATAATTTATAATCTGGAAACCATGACACCCCTACGAACATTAAAGGTGTGATAGTATTAATACGCAGATTCAGTAAGTAACACAGATATGTGAGGGAGATGAGAGGATTTAATGTATAGAGAGTGAAACTTTTTGCCATTTCTTTTGAGACTACGCAGTTTAGAGAAGCACTTATTTACTTATTTTATTATTATTTTTTTTTTACTCATGTTCACACCTTACAAAGCATATCACCACTTGGACGTAAGGGATACTACTTGGGACCATGTCTAGGGAAGATTAACAAGATATTTGTTTAAATTACATTTACACTTCTGCATATCAGTAAAAAACAGAGAAGCAGGAAGACGGAAAGGAATTCCAAAGTCTAGCGGCTTGAGAGAAGAAAGTATCAGAATCGAAAGCTTCCTGGCATTTAGGGACATCAACAGTGAAGGGCTGAAATCTTATTGCTATGCGGGTTTGTCGGGGATGTGTGCATAGAGGGGGTACACGTGAAACGATGTAATCAGAACACATTCCATTAAAATATTTGTAAAACTTACACAACGATACAATATTGCGGCGATATGACAGAGGCTGGAGCCTAGTTGATAAAGTGGGCCCCCTTGGATTGACAACTCCTTTTTTTAACTTCATCTGGGAGGGAGGGACTAGTGGTAAATGCACCAGCCCAGATGTAGCAACAAATACTCCATACATGAGCGAATGGTGGCCCTGAAAAGGTACAGGACACTCTCAGGTGTGAGTAGTCTTCTAGCTCGATAGAGGGAACCCACCTTCCTCGCAGCAGCCGTTGCAATGCCCTCTATGTATTTGTTCAAGTTCCAGTAAGCGAGGATAACATGTTCGAATAGTTTATCGAAACGCGCATTAAGAATTGTTGTAAGTCGTGAGTGTGAAAAATCTGTTTATGAAGTATTTTGTGAGGGAGCGTCACTTATTTATTCTTTCAATGTAGTGTAACATGTTGAAATTTACAAGAGTGACATAATGAAATAATAAAAGGAATCCTAAATGTAATTATATCGATTGAGTAAATAATTCGCTGTTGTGAGTGGTAGGTATAAATGAATTGAGAGTAAATGTATTTGCTACATTTATTTGTATAATAACATATTTGAGAGATGCAGTTTGTTAGGATTAAATGCAATAATTTGTTAATGGGGATAAAATTTAGTTCATCAGAAGGCGACATAGAAAGTGCTGTTAATAGTAAATGAAAAAGTCGTTTAAGATATGTTCTGCTATATAGCTGTTGGAAATATAGATGCAGACGAAAAATCGAGATGATTATCTATAATATAAATCTCACCTGCGTGTTTAAATGTAAGTATGTATGTATATATGTATGTATGTATACCTAAAACTTTCGATAAAGGTAGTGGATTTTCACGAGATTGGCATTGTTTAAAGCACGACCCTTCGGACGACAAATATCGAAAAATTGGCTAAAAAACGTTTTTTTTTTTTACACTCAACTGGGTTCTTATCTACAAGGAGAGGACGCTTTTTTCGTCGATTTTTCGAAAGTCATCCCTTCTTTTCCATTGACTAACCTTAATTTAAACTTAATGCCTTTCCGGTGTGGCGATGGGCGCAATAGCAAAGACGTCACTTTTTTCATGTTCTTTTCCTACTTCGCCGTATGGGTTCGAGCTTGCCTGCCTACTACCACTTTTTTTTTTTTTGCTCAACATACACCCCCAAACACTCGGGCACCGCCGGGCACCCAGGCTAGTTATTTATATATCAATAGATATTCTCCATATGTTACGATTTAAGGTGGTGAACAACATCAGATTCACTGATGGATCACCATTTATCAAGACTAAATAAATCATGATAATAACCGTTTAAGAAACTAAGAAAGCAACACTCCTCTATGCGTGTTGAACGAAGGAGGGAATTTAAATAAATTGACAAACAGTGACCAGTCGCAGGTATAGCCCTGTCAAATGTACATGATGACGTTAGGTCGGTACAGAAAGTTGTCGATGATCTTCTACATAGAGAGCGTGGTATTCTTAGATTGTATAGACCCAACTCATCATTGCTTAACTTCGGTGATCTCACGAGGACCGGTGTGTTAATCCGATAAAATGATTATGTGAAAGATTAATAAACAGTTAAATGTTGATGAATATTATGAGAGGTTTTGATGATAATGTAACAATCAGGCGGACACACTTTTTTTTATTGGTCAGTTAACAGTGATCCATTTATTCGTTTACACGAAAGAGTTGCAGGTAGTATCAGTAACAGCAGTGCTTAAGAAGGGGCTATTTAACTGGAAAGTACATATAAAAACATAAGTAAAAAAGTCTTACGCAGACTACTTGGGAAGCCATATCTGATCTCATATTAAAAGTCAGTGTTAATTTCAAAACAAAAGATATACTAAAAAAATAAATAAATAATAAATAAATAAATAAATAAATAAATGAACGACAAACGTCGTGGTTTATAGACAGACAATATGACTCAATTAATTAACCCTCTTCGAGACATTTTTTTTAAATGATTTGAATCATAAGATAATAAATATCGTCTTCTGACACCCTCGTCCTTAAATGTCTTCTGTTTTCTTCTGTACGTCCTTCTTTCCACCCCTTTCTCCCTCTCAATGAATTCATACCACCTCTTTATCTCTGTGTTTCCCTTTCTCCTCTTATCACTCTCCCTAATCCTTCCCCAAGACTACCTATTACCCCCTTCTTTAACTGAAATTTGATTTTTGTAATTAAATTTAAAGCTATAAGAACATTAACCTTGATTCACGCCAGTCATGGCATAGTATATTTTGTCTAATTTAAAAGTAAAAATGGTCTTGTACTCTTTTTGATTTTTGTAATTTTCTAGTCTGATAAGATCTATTATGATCGAAACGGTGTGCACATCGTAGCAAGATGTAACTGTATTTACATGAAAAATAATAAACTATCTCTCTCTCTCTCTCTCTCTCTCTATATATATATATATATATATATATATATATATGTATACTTATTTATTGTTAAATAAACATGTTTACATCCCGCTGCTACAAACAGCCATTTGTTTCAATCAAACAACAGATATCATCAGGCAGCGACTTGACTATTCAAATGTTCAATGAATAATTATTCATTGAACATTTGAATAGTCAAGTCGCTGCCTGATCATATCTGTTGTAAACATGTTTATTTAACAATAAATAAGTATTATTAGCTCTTTTTATTGAGCACTATCTAAAAACCTCGTTGAATTCATTAGTTTATTACTTTTGAATAACAAAAACCCGAGTATATATATATATATATATATATATATATATATATATATATATATATATATCGCAGGCTCCTTCAGACTTTGGCAGACTATAGATACGTAGAGGTGCCTGCCCGCGAAATTTGTTGTGGCTGGAGGTGCGAAAATCTCCAACTACATCTTTCTTGAGACGACATTGTTAAATACCAGTGGCAAATGAAGTATATGTACAAGAAGACTGGAAATAAATGCCGAAATATACGGAGAGAACATACAGCGTCTAGAATTTCCAAATAGTCACCCATTTGGTATGCACCAGGCTCAACGTTGCTTAACTTCGGTTATACGATTCTAAATTACAAAGAAACATTTTATACGTAGAGACACAAGTGTTTCAGGCTTGTGCAATGATTAGTGCAAGAAATAACGATTCTCACTAGTCGAAAGATTCGAATCCTGTCACAAAACCACCCTTGACTCGATTTACAAAGTCCGTTACCCCTAGGCTACAAAGGGAAATTTTTCTGTTTTTCATAAAGCACAACGTTATTAAGACGATCTATATTGATGGACTTTCAGGAAATCGCGATCTCGCACAAGGCCAAGCCGCTCGAATTTTTATTTCCCTGAGAGATTTCAACTTTATAAAATTATTATTAAAATAGCAAAATGATTATAAATTATAAATAAGTCTTTTTTATACCTACAGGCACTAGTGTTTCAGGCTTCCGCAATCATCAGTGCTGGAGTTTGGGATTATCACTATTCTAAGAAGATCTTTATTGTAATATTCCGGGATATAAACTGAGCCACTCTTATATACAGACACAATCGCACACACACACACACACACACACACACACACACACACACACACATATATATATATATATATATATATATATATATATATATATATATATATATATAAATGTAATTCTTGGTTCGTTCAAAGTCTATGGAACCATATTTCTACATTACCAATTTAATTGAAATTTTCAGAAAATCTATTTTTAAAGTCAAGGAATGTTTGCATGTTATTAAAATAATTTAACATTGCGAATTATAAAGATATTAAACTATAAATTAAAATATTTTTCGTAACTGCGAGATTATGCGGCCTTTCATTTCCGGTAGAAATGAGCCTTTCACTTATTGAGATAAGTATTATTTGTATTAATTTTTATGATACTCATGCAGAGAGTGATCCGTGTTGAAATAATAACGTGAATATTTAAAAAGCCATTCTTAACATGGGTAGGGGAGGGTGTTTTGTACCTATTCTGTACTTTAACCTTACAATTGAATAAAAAAAACATATCGTAAAACTTTAATTAACCGTGGAAATACGATTTAAAAAAAAACGCGGATCACTCTCTGCATTTTTTCCTTTTATTATTCTTAAAGAGTAAAACTTTTCTTATTCATGAAAAGAGTTAAGCCCACGTAAATAAATAAATAAATGTTTGTACATGTGACAAATTATCAATAAATTGTTTAGTTACGTTTAAAAAAATTATTTATGAAAAGAGTTTACGTAAATAATGTTTGTAAAAGTGCGAAACTGCCGTAGTTGTACAACCATCACTCACATGCGTAATTTCTATACTTATAGGTTTTTGTAAATTTTTTTCACTGGATTATTATTGATTGGACACTAATTAAACAGATTATTAAAAAAAATTAAAAAAAGAAATCATTATTTCGACAATTTGAAAGTGGTGCTCACTTTTTAGTTACAACGTTCTGATAAATCAGTCACCCATTTTGTAACCAATAAAAACGCGGTATATCAAAACCATAGAAGCCTCTACCGCATTTGTAAGTCAGAAATATATTTGTTTCTCAAAGAAAAAAAAATAGATTGAACATGGCTTTTTTATTGGTTTTATGAAAATAAAGTTTCGAATTTTTAAATTTTTTTTGTTTTTTTACTTATTTAGTTAAAAGTCAGTTTGTGGGTGTATTTCTTTTTTTTTTAATAATTTGTTTTTATGAAAGGTGAGTTTGTTGGTGTTTCTTTAGAATAATTTATCTGTTTTATGAAAGGTGAGTTTTTTGGGTTTTTTTTTCAAAACTTTTTTTTTAAGTATTATTAATTTCACTCACATGCTGGAGAAATGTTGGTGCTAATGCAAAGAGTGATCCGCACTATTTTTTAAATCGTATTTCAACGTTTAATTAAAGTTTTATGATATGTTTTTTTATTCAATTGTAAGGTTAAAGTACAGAATAGGTACAAAACGCCCTCCCCTCCCCATGTTAAGAATGGCTTTTAAAATAATAACGTTATTATTTCAACACGGATCACTCTCTGCATGAGTACCGAAATGTTTAATAATTTGGCATTTTTTTAAATTAGGTCCACCTCCACAATTTTCCTTTAAACGACGAAATTTATAAATTTCTCAGTATGCTGAATACGGAAATCGCATTGAAATTTTGCGGAAATAAGTAGTTATCAAGATATAAAATGTTATATTATGCATTGTATTCTTTAGCGGGCATCTTTTACGCGCGTACGCGCCATATACAAATGCACGCGCGTATAAAAGATGGCCACCAAAGATTACAATGCATGATACCACTTTTTATATCCTGATAACTACTTATTTCTGCAAAATTTCAATGTGATTTTCGTATTCAGCATAGTCGAAAACCATTACAAGTCGTCATTTAAAAGAAAATTGAGGAGGTGGACCTAATCTAAAAATTTACCAATAATTTTCCATCCCGTACGCCTCCCGATACATTGCTTCGTCAACATGCGACCATTTTGTATCTCCCGAAGACACTTCCGTATTTAGAAAAATAAAATGGGTGACCGATTTACCAGAACGTGGTAACTAAAAAGTGAGTACCCCTTTCAAATGTTGAAATGATATTTTTTTTTCAATTTTTTTTTCATAATCTGGTTAGTGTTCAATCAATAATAATCCAGTGAAAAAATTTCAAAACACCTATCAGTATAGAAATTCGCATGGGGGTGATGGTTGTATTACTTCGCCAGGTAAGTAAATAAATAAAAAATGTTACGTGTGCATGCGTTAGCCTTGACTGGGGGGGACTAAGGGAACGACCATTAAATAATTCTGCGGGTCGCCATGGAACTCAATGCCCAAGGAGTACCAAAATAGTTTTCATGATATGAAGAATTTTTTTTTCGAAAAGTGGGTGATCACTTTTCCATGTAAATTTAACTTAAAATGAACACCCACCTGAGGAAGGGACATTTATTTTCGTGTTTATTGGCTTAAAGGTTTTTTGACAAGGCAGTTTGGTACGCGAGTTCATATTTAACAGTTTTCGTTTATGCTTACGCGTAGCATAAACAAAGGCTACGTCTCTGAAATGGAAAATAGGCCCAGAGTTCAGGGGTTATATTTCCATTAAAAAAAAATCAAACAAAAAACTTTTAAGAAAAATAAATAAAAAAACATAGCATCCATTTTTTTCTATCGAATTCATTTGCTGTTTTTATTGAAAACTATTTTCCCCCGGATTTTTGATATAATTTTCCATTAAGGGCCCTGCGTCTCACGTTCGTATATAACAATTTTTTTTTGTAGATTTCGGTGTGCTAAAAACGAATCTGCAAACCGTTTCCGTCGCAAAAAATAGTTTTATGATATGAAGAAATTACTTTTTCGAAAAGTGGGCCATCACTTTTTCATGTAAATTTAACTTAAAATGAGTACCCACTTTCTAGCCACCTAAAAGAGGGGGGATTTTTTCCCATGTTTATTGGCTAAACAGCTTTTGTTTATGCTCACGCATAGCGTAAATGAAGGCTACGGCTGTGAAATGGAAAATAGTCCCAGAGTTCAGGGGTTATTACCAAGCAAAAAAAATAAAACAAAAAACTTTTTAGCCAAGAAACACACTTACCTTACCTTTGCTTTCATTTATTTGTTTTTGGACAACTTTTCCAAATCTGTGTATAGTACCCCCCATCAACCAAATATTAATTACTAACTCAAATTTTTGTATACAGAAAACAACAAAAAAAAAACATTTAGCGTTTCAACATTTTTGCTACGTTCGGCTTCATCCACTGATTGTTGGTCGAGTTCAAACCATGAATGATTGACAGAAACTCCCGCGGATCCAGATCAAATTCTGCGAGAGTACCATTTTTTTTTTCATTTTCACCTTCTTTTTCTTGGATTGCTGTACTAAGAATATAAACACGCATTTTTCTCTTTTTATTAAATTTTTCCATTACACCAAATTGAGCCACTGCAACGCGTAGCAGGGTACAGCTAGTGTATATATATATATATATATATATATATATATATATATATATATATATATATATATATATATATATATATATATATAGTTATATGTATATATATATGTATATTATCATTTGAAAAAGTTGTCGCTCATTAATAGTTAATATAAAACACCAATTGGTTTAATAATTAAAAAAAATGAAACAAATAAATGAAATGTAGTTATGAATACAAAAATACATGAATAAGATGAGAAAGTAAAAATAGATAAACATGATTTAGTATCAACAGATGCTCAATATTATTGAGTTTAGCTGGCTACGTTATTAGAGGTTTAATTTATTTTGAAGCTTTTATTCAGTAAAAACAATACTTATTGTTTACTTTTTCCCTTAAAATTTATTTAACAATGTTGAAGTGAAAAAAAATAGTTAACGAGAGATTTTTTAACATGCGGCATATCTCGCCCCCCCCAAAAAAAAGTTACGCTTTTTATTTATTAGTTAATTACAATTTTTTCCTCTTATTAAACCGATATTTGTGGAGTAATAAAAAATAATAAAAAACAAAACAAAACAAAACAAAAATTTTTTAAACAGGGAGAGATTGGATTCTTCTTCGTTATTTTTTGTTTTTTTAATTCTGTTACTTTTTTTCTCATACCAAAGAGAAGTAACAAGTGAAACAGAGAGAATGGAAGAATGAAAGGGAGATAATTCGAGGGATTTTATTGAAAACAGACGAGTGCCGTACATTTGTGTTTATTGGGACAAGAAATAAGACTGAAATTAAACAAAGAAAAGTGAATTTATTGGAGGCCTGGAAAATCATGGATTACAATAGAAAAATGAGAGTATGAAAAGTAATATGGTTAAGCTTACACCCGGTCAATATGCAAGCCTCCTAGACCTTTTTATCTCAACTTCCCCTGAGCTATGTTCATGTTCCGTTCATTCTCCTCTAGGATCCTCTGACCACTCCGTCGTATCAGTTAAGATAAAAACGAAATGTAAGAAGTCCCCAGACGTACCCCACCACCGTACTGTATACCGATACTCTATGGCTGATTGGGATAGCTTCCGTACATTCATATCTGATTTACCTCTGCACTCCATGTTTAAAAAGGAAGTGTCTTCTATAGAATCAGATCTGACCGAATGGTTAATGTAGGCATAGACCAATTCATACCATCTAAAAAATTCCAACAAAAACCTAACAGCCAGCCATGGTTCTCCCCAGAGTGTGCTGCTGCTATCGCGCACAGAAATCACTTTTTCCATAGCTACCAACGTAATAGATGCACTGAGACTAAAGCTGCTTTCAGGACTGCGAGCAACCACTGTAAAAGAGTAATAAAAAATGCAAGAGAGCTATATGCCCAGTCTGTTAAATCCAAGGTAGCTGATCAGCGGCTTGGTTCCCACCAGTTTTGGCAGTGTGCGTTCTATCGCAACCATTATCAATGGACCAGAGGTCATCTCGTCAGCGTCAGACAAGGCCAAACTATTTGCAAAGAACTTTGCAGCTAATTCTACCCTGTGCGACGAAGGTCATCAACTTCCCATATTTCCTCCTATAACACAGAACAAGCTAGGTAACATACAAATATCCGTGTATGAGGTCGCCAAGCTAATCAAGAACCTAGATTCCAGTAAAGCAACTGGCCCTGATGGCATCCCAATTATAGTGTTAAAAAAGCTTCAACCATAACTTGCTCCCATACTTACGAAACTATTTAAGCGCTGCCTTAAGGAGAAGTGCTTTCCAACTCCCTGGAAGACCTCATCAGTTTGCCCTGTATTTAAGAATTCAGGTGATAAGTCATCTCCCTCTCAGTACAGGCCAATAAGTCTCCTGTGTGTTTTGAGTAAGTTGCTGGAATCCATATTAAATAGAGAAATAGTCAACCACCTCAGCAGGAATAACCTTCTTAGTGACACACAATATGGTTTCCGCTCTGCAAGATCTACCGCAGATGTGCTGACGGTTATATCCCACAGGATTAGTGAATCTCTTGACAAAGGCTTCCTTTCTAGGGCAATTGCTCTTAACATATCAAAGGCCTTTGACAAGGTATGGCATAAGGGTTTACTTCACAAGATTTCCAGCTACGGTATAACTGGAAATGTTTTCTCAATCATTAAATTATTTCTCTCCGATAGACTCATAAGAATAGTGGTTGATGGGCAAAAATCGGAGGCCTGCAATATAAATGCTGGAGTCCCTCAGGGGTCAATCCTAGGCCCAACTCTCTTCCTGATCTACATCAATGACCTCCCTAAACACATACTTAAATCATTCGTTGACATCTATGCTGATTACACGACCATCTACGGCAACACATCAAAGGCTGTAAATGACAAAGTTCTCTCTGATTCTCTCTCCTCTGATCTCGAGCGCGTGGTTCAGTGGGGCAAGATGTGGCTGGTTACCTTTAATGCATCCAAAACCAAACTCCTATCCTTACATCATCAACGCTCTGATCCCCATCTGGCATCAATTGTGATGGATGGCTCTCGTCTGGGTGAGGCCCCGTGTTTTGATAAGCTTCTGGGTTTGACCTTTACTCCTGATCTAAAATGGAACACGTACATCAAGTCTGTTGCCAAGGTCGCTGGAAAGATGGTGGGATCCTTCTACCGCTCCAGAAGATATCTCACTACTGATACAATTCTCTATCTATATAAAAGCCAAGTACGTCCAAGGATGGAATACTGTTGCCATATCTGGGCAGGAGCTGCTAAAAACAGCCTATCCTGCCTTGACGGAGTACAAAATAGACTTCGTGGCTTAGTGGGGGATGCCCTTTTCTCTACCCTGCAACTTCTCTCCCACAGAAGAGACATTGCGAGCTTATCCTTGTTTTATCGTTATTTCCATGGCAGATGCTCGTCTGAACTCCAATCTCTGGTCCCCCCTCACCAATCTTTCACGAAAAACACCCGTCTAGCTGAATCCACTGTGAAAAATTTCCCCCACTCTATATCTGTGCCTAAATCAAAACGCGGATTCCATGAACAAAGCTTCTTTCTTAGAACTGCACGCCTGTGGAACTCTGTTCCGTCTTCCTGCTTCCCACCGGACTACAACTTGGGTGTTTTCAAGTCCAACGTTAACAAATTCCTAATGAACCGCCCCCTTAAGTAAACACTTCATCAAATCTCCACACTAACGTAATGTACTTGAAATAACCCTTATCCCTGAGTGGCTTCCGGGCCTTGATAAGTGGTGATCACTGTGTAAAAAAAAAGCTTAAACATGGAAGAGTAAAGGACTATTTGTTAAAACTGGAAAAGAAAAGTACAAGATGTTATAGGAAAAAATATAATAAATTTTATAACTTAAAATATTGGTGCATTATTTTTTTTTTAATTCACTTTTACATTATATAATGAATTCTTAATGTTGCAATATTTAATAATTTATTATATTTTTTTATCTTGCCCTTTTTCTTCTCCAGTTTTAACGACTAGTCCTTTACTTTTACATGTTAAAGCTTAACTTTTCATGCTCACATCTTTCTATTATAATATATATATATATATATATATATATATATATATATATATATACACACGCACATATATATATATATATATATATTATATATAGTAAAATATACTTCACTTATAGATGAGAATATATATATATATATATGTGTGTGTGTGTGTATATATACATACATATATATATGCATACATATATTTACTTCCAGAGGAAGTCTTGAAATAAAGACAAAACGTTTATGAACACATAATACGGTTTGCTCCTTTTCATTTTTCTCTCTATATATGTGTGTATATATATATATATATATATATATATATATTGCGTACGTGTGTGTATTTACGTATATATATATATTTAAATATTTATATTTTATACAAATAAAAACACAGTTATATTGGCAAGCAGTCTTCGTTAATAGTTAGACTTACGCAGTCCTACCCTCACGTCCCCCCCCCAGAGTTAGTTAAGTCTGTATCCAAACAGGAACGCGATGGGGCGTTTGCGGGGTAGATAAGTTAACAAGACAAGAATTGCTCTCTTTATCTTTAAACACGAGAAGGTCAGAAGAGTGCGAAATTACTTTTCAAAGAAAAATGTCATTTGCTACGCGTTTGAAAATCATGGCTTATATTTCAGCTTTAGTTTTTCACGGATCGCCTTACACAAACTGGGCTTTTGTATATATATATATATATATATATATATATATATATATATATATATATAGAGAGAGAGAGAGAGAGAGAGAGAGAGGGAGAGAGAGAGAGACAGAGACAGAGACAGAGAGATAGGGGGAGAGAGAGAAGGAAAAAATGAGGAAATAATTAGTATTTTCATAGAACTTCTGGCAAACAAAGATTTAAAAGAATACAAACTACGCCGGGACGGTGTTTTTTAATATTTAATATTGACTGGAACGATAAAATTTTTGCCCTAGAAAAGACGACATGATTCCACTCCCGTTTGATGAAAACTGATTTTCTACTTTCGTTTGCTGACCATCTACTTGTTGGACAGTTGTGTACAAATCCCAAAGGCGGTATGAGTCTTCTACCATGCTTGGAAGACAATGCTTTACGAGGTAGATCGGAGATGCGCCAATGTACAGCTCATGCCATATACCGATCCAAATTGAGCAACAGGACCATTGCTAGCACACTCAAAATAAAAATCTGGACGGTTCGATGCTTGAAGGGTTATGTATACAAATTTTCCGGCCACGGTTATGGTCTTTGGTGTGGTTTCAAGCGAGAGACACATCATGCTACCTCACATTTTCGAAGCCGGTCCACAAATCCAAAAAGACCCAGGCTTGTCTTCAGAAGGAGTGCTACGGCTTTGTACCCTTCTCTCACTGGCCCCCTCATTCCCCGCTGGATTATTTCGTTAAGGCATACGTCGAGAACATCACCAACATGACCTCCCACAACACCAAAGCCAGCCTGATCGCCATCATCTGTCATGTATTTGCCGAGCTCCCGCCGGAACGTATGAAAAAAGCATGCTCCCAGTTCCGGACCCGTATCAAGCCGGTTTTAGGATGAAGGCGGCTTGCGGCTACTTTGAATATATGTCAGCTCCTCTCGATAATCAATTTACCTGAATTGATGTATTCTAATCAAACTTTGAAAATAAAGCTATAGTTTTGTTTTCGAGTTCACTGTTTCACACTGTATATAGAACTGCATTTATCAACCGTGATAGCTCGTTTAAATACGGAAAATTATGTTTACAGACTATTTTTTTCTTTTATTTAATTACGAGATTTTTTATTCTAACGCGTTTAAACTTCATGGTTTAACTCTTCATAATAAAATTTATCCGACATTCTAGGAAGACGTTCTATTCAACCCCCACCATCTCCACCCCACATTGCATATCGTTTAAAAAGTGTAATCTCCATTACGTTACCAATAGATTTTCAGTTTTATCTTAAAACTACAGGGAGACACGACGTTGGCCGGGATCGAATCATGATCAACGAATATTTAACACTCCTATATTTTTATTGTCATCGAAATCCGCGAAATCGCCCGGTAGGAAGCTTCACATGTCTCCATGCAGTAACTTAGTCCAAAATATATGTAACATTGCACTCTAGAGAATCTACTGTTACTTTTATAAAAGTATTTTATATAAACTTCTTTCCAGTTAACGAAAAAACTAAAACAAAAACATTAAATTTAAGTTCGGGGTTTAGACCTCATGCACAAAGAAAAAGAAAGAAAAATAATCACGTACATTTTCCAGTCTTATAAAATTCTTTGCAGTTAATGAAAATCTATTAAGAAATTTACGTGCGGAATTTGAACCTACAGATCACGTCACGCAACAAAAAAACAAAACAAAGTAAACACACTATTAACTTACTCACAGTAGAATTTTCACGGCCCGTTGTTCTATCATTGATCCTAATTTACGATATGCAAAAATGGCTTTACCGATGATAGATAAATTAAAATAACAGTTTCGATTGTCGGTAATTATCGGGGGCCTTCTGAGACAATACTTTACTAAGACCACTCCTAAAGTTCTGTCAATTTTAAAGAAAATCTGTTCAGCCATTTTGGAGTCTATAAGGAACGAACTTACACACACAGACAAAGTTGCGTTTATATAATTGTGGAGATTCACGTAGTTGAGTTGGAAGGTTCAGCAGATTATCATATGCATGTTTCATTGAATAGCAGTTGTTCCCCCCCCCCACTTACGATCCCTTTTTTCCCCCATTTGGCGAACCAATGTTCGAACGTTCTGTTCGAGGTTAAAAAGAAATGTTATATAGTTGCGATGGTTTTCGACTTCTAAGAGTCGTCTTCGGCCGAGTGATAAATTAAAAAAAAATGTGTTGTGTTAATTTATTGAAAATGTACATTTAAATCTTTTAAAATCGTTAAAAGCACGGGCGTCTCTTTCCTCTCATATTAGACCTGATTGAAATCGAATTCAGTATTTTCATTTTAAATTCACGACAAATTTATTATTCGACAGTGAATACATATTTTTAAAGGTACTTTCTTAATACATGGATTTTTAATAAATGGTCCATATTATCAGGGGGGGGATAAAAGGTTGTTTTGCAACATAATGCTTAATAGGGAGTCATAAGTTTTGCTATTTAGTATATAGACTGAAAAAGTAAAATGAAGACAAGGATAAAAAGAAAAAAATTAGTTCACGTTGTCGTAGGCTCAAGTGAAGAAGGATAAATGCACAATCCTAATGACTTAGTTTCTATTCTGATCTATGCTTACCTGAAATATAAGACCCTTTATTGCTTCTGTTGTCTTCCCGAAAAACTAAGCTGTATTTGGATTCAGAACCGCCGGTACCAATGTCATTTTTATCTGTACCCTCTCTCTCTCTCTCTCTCTCTCTCTCTCTATATATATATATATATATATATATATATATATATATATATATATATACAGTAGCGTACACAAATTAAGGAACCGTCGATCATTATTTTGAATGACTTCAAACTTTATCTATGAAAATGGAAAAAAACAATTTTTTGGTGAATTTTCCATTGTTTAATGATGGTAATTAAATAAAAAAAATCTTTTTTTTTGATTTTTGATTTTGAATATATATATTAGGGTTTTTTTTTATATATCGAAATAAACTTAATTAAATTACAGGCGTCCAAAATTTAAGGACCGCGGAAAATTAATACAAACTTCAGACATTTTAATAACAACTTAACCAAATGTCGACTCCGAATACTTGAAAAAGGCTATCTATACAAGAAAAATAGCTTATTTGTAACCATTATGATGAAAAATATACTCCATAGGGGGGATTGCTAAAATACTAAAAAGGTCTAAAAGCGTTGTTTTTGGAGTTATTGAAAATAGAAAAAAAAGGTTTACCATTCACTGAAAAGAAAAAAAAAATCGGGCCGACCCCGAATAACAACTAAGAGAGAGGATAGAAAAATCACTCTAAATCATCTCGTTCTGATCGTTTTAAAACTGAGGCTTCGACAGCCCGGGATTTTACATCCTAAACCGGACAAAAAATTATCCGACAAACGATCTAACGAAGATTAAACGAAGTTGGATTATTTACAAGAAGTCCATGCTCACCGCCTTTAATTTTTATTACAAAAGAAAGGCCAGATTGTTATTCGCTGAGAAAAATTTGTTTTGAGAAAAAAGAATGGGAAAAGCGTTCGTGACAACAACAACTATGGAACTTTTATTAATATTTTTTGATTTTGATATAAAAAAAAATATACAGAAAATCGAAAAATTAAAATAAGACTCATAAAGCAAAGTGGCTCTGTTGCATCTAATAAAATTTGCTTGAATGAAAAAATGCTGCCTAAATATACCAATTTAAAATATATATATATATATATATATATATATATCTTTCTCTCACTCTTTCTATCTCTCTCTCTCTCTCTCTCTCTCTCTCTCTGTATATATATATATTTATATATATATATATATATATATACATATACATATATATATATATATATATATATATATATATATATACACATTCAGATGCGAAATAAGGAAAAATATTTTGGCTTCGAATCTATGCGGTTGACATAATTTCTTTTTTGTTATATATAAACCTTAAAGAATGTTTTTATCGATTTTTCTCGATCAAATATAAGCACGGAAAACAAGAAAAGAAAGCTGATATGCAAACCAACCTTAATAGGGAGCTTGTCATTCAAAAAAAAAAAAGGTTATATTATTATTTGACTGTAAAAAATATGAATGTAAAGAAAAACTAAATGCGTAAAACGATTCTTATAAGGTATTTTCATTTCATCAGCCTTCCAAGGATTTTTTTTTTAGTCGTTGAAACCTTTTAAAATCAATGCTATTTTGTATGTTATAAAATTATCTATCTGAGATGGGCGGGAACAACTGCTTATGAATAAAAAGTGTTTTTTGAGAAAAATATAGTATTTTTTTCCGTTGTACATGCTTTATCCATTTTATTATATCTATAAATGTGAGAATGTGTTTGCGTGTGAGGACGCTACTTAACCTATGTACTTTACGAATTTTTGGTTTACATAGCATATATTTAAATAAACCTTACCCACCACAAATAGTTATGGGTAAAGATTACCTGAAAGTTCTTCGTCCAAACTCCTCGGCTTAACGTTCACGGGGAACATGAGTGAGAATAGATACATTGAAGTCATTGCTAAGGTTGCTGCGAAAAAGTGGGCTCTCTCTACCGTGCTAGAAATTTACTTACGCCTGAAATTATCCTGTACCTCTACACAGCCACCATTCTCCCATGTACGGAGTTCTGCTGTCACATTTGGGCTGGCGCATCTGCTATTCGTCTCCGCACTTGGACAGGGTTCAAAAGAGAGTCGTTAACCTGATAGGTCCTGAAATGTCATCTAAGCATCAGCTCCTGTTCTATCGACGAAATGTTGCATCCCGTTCCCATTTTTACAAGTATTTTTAATGGTGGATGATCTGACGAACTACAAACCCTTGTACCTCCTCAACGAAAATACCCCCGACAAACCTGAGAAGCAGCGAAGTCCCACCCCTACACAGTAGAGACCCCTAGATGTAAGAAAGCCTTCTACTCTAATAGGGTTTTCCACAGAACTGTAGGATATTGGAATTCTTTTCCGGGTTCCTGCCTCCCCAACTGTACTGACATGCAGAAGTTCAAGTGTAATATGAACAGACATCTTGCTGGTAAACTCCCTACATAGTACCCCTGCAACTTAGGTCCCTGATATTAGCCCCCTACATCAAAGTGGCAATGTGCATTGTTTGGGGTGAAAATTTAAATTAAAAAAACTGTATATAGAGTATTCAGAGATGTGGAAAACTTTTAAATCGATTTTATCCAGAAAAAAGGGTCACTAGTACTTGCTACAGGTGTTTGGATGTATACCAGAAGTTCACAAAAAAAATCATCAGGGACAGGTGTCTTTTGCTCGGAAAATAAAATGTTGGATATCTATCTATCTATCTATCTATCTATCTATCTATCTATCTATCTATCTATGTAAGGACTATCCACTTATCTAGTGTTTCCTTTTCAGATTAAATATGTTTTTAACTCTTTTTCAAAGTGTTTTTAACATGTTGTATTAACTACTTGTTCTTATATGTATATATGTATAATATATATATATATATTATATATGTATATATACGAGCAAAGAGTAAATAAAACATGTTAAAAAACACTTTGAAAAAGAGTTAAAAACATATTTAATCTGAAAAGGAAAGACTAGATAAGTGGATAGTCCTTAATCCGCGGAGTTTCGAAGAAATACTTTCCTTCTCATCAGAGGGTAGGACTTAGCATAATGCGGGATCGGATTTTGCATGCAAAAGTATTTGATGAAACAACAAGTAAGTCAAAGATCTTACTTGAAAACAAACAAGTGAAGCAGAGGGAATATGGTGAAGAAAAAGGTGATTACACATTAACGGATAGTCTGGTGGAAGATAAATAATCCAGTAACGGTAAAATCCAAGTATATAATTTCAAGTATATAATTTCAAGAAAGTTGATTTAATATATATATATATATATATATATATATATATATATATATATATATATATGCACTTAAACTAGGACACACATACGTTTTCGCTCATATGAAATCGACACGCACACATATAATTCGTTTTTATATCTTTTTAAGTGTAATCTCAATTTTTTTTTCATTTCTAATCTGAAATTTTTCAAAGTCAGCGTTGTTATATTAGATTTAGATTTGTATAATATAAAGTTTTCTTCTCTTGTGACAAGAAGCATTTACCTTCGAAATTCTATGGCCTA